>NC_073636.1:56627803-56930833 GCF_029407905.1 Bubalus kerabau
CAATACAGCTTCCAAGTGTCGGGGTCTGAGCAGGGCCTGTCTGTGTCCTCTGTTCAGGGTTTTCCAAGGCTATGGCCAATGAGCCCCCATGGAGTTGGTATCTGCTTCCCAGGGTGTTCAGTTCTTCATGGCTGCATAACCGAGGGCCCAGCTCTTAGACATCACTGTCTCCCTCTCCGCCTCACCTCAGTCTCTTTTATACTGTCACTTGCTACACTCCACTTCAAGGTACTGATATCTGTTGTCTCTTGGCACTTTTAGGGACAGAAAGCCAATTCAATATCTTAGCTTGGTGACTAGACTTACATGCTTCAGGCATGGCTGGATCTAGGTGCTTTTATGATGTCACTGAGGCCCTGTTTCTCCTGAGTCTTTGCTGTTTCCCTGTTGTGGCTGATATTTTGCTGTTTTACACATTTCAATCTGGATGGCTAAGAAGTGACATCTGAGAGGCACTTGTGGGGATCTCAGAGCACAAAGAAAGATGCATCTGAGTGTAGGATTCCCTTCAGTTTATAGTTTTCTGTTTTTCCCTGCAGACTTAGCATCAGTCACCTTCCAACAGACTCCCCAGCCCCTCCCCATCTATAAACTCATCATCACTTGGTCAAACACAAACATCTAATATTTTCCAAGTATTTCTGGCTTAAAGTCACTTTACATCCTGCTTATAAGTGAAAATGGTTGAATCCCATTTGAAATGGTTATTTCAGAAAAGATGTCCCCCTATTCCTCCTCTTAGTGGGGTGGGAAGGACTGCAAATCTCAGACAATTGCTTCTTTTGTTAATTTTTGTTTTAACTTATGAATGGTTTTTCCATAATCATGGCCTTCTCCTTGAATAAGGCCAAGTCCTAATTTTGAAGAAAGGGAATGTTGGTGTTTCTTCTCTTACTTTTGAGACTGAAACATGATGGGATGGCTTGGCTCTGACTGGTAGAGCAGAAATGAAAAGATATACAAGAAAACAGGCTCTGACTGCACCCACCAAGTTCAGGATGACTGCTCAGGACGTGGACCCGCTTGCCCAGCACTCACAGCCGTCTCCAGGGCCCAGGTGCACCTGTGACTTTTCTGTGTGACCCTGACATCCCTTGTTAAAGTACAAACCGGCCAGCAGGGCTTAGGTGCCATTGAAATTTTGTTCAGATTTTATCAAGAAGCTGCCATCAAATGCCCAGGGCTGGGGGCTGGTGGAGGCATGGCCTGTCTCTGGCTCCTTCATTAAACTAACGGTCCTGAGTGTCTGATGTGCACCAGGCCCTGGTCTCAGCCTGGGAAGGGTATGGACAGGCTGGCCTTGGTCTCTTGGGACTGGTGGGTGGCGGGGAGGACAGGCCATCCAGTGAGTTACAATAACACAATAATGTGTGTGAGGGTCTTGCTAGGGAGGTGGGAGTGCCTTGTGGAAGCAAAAGGCAGGGACCCACTGCCCACAGACAGGCCTCCCAGAGATCTCGCAGGCACCCACATTCTGAGCAGGGGGAGGACTGGCAGGTCCCTGATCGCTCAGTGAAGGCACCGCCCTTAGCCCTGGATGAAGCGGTCCTCCCCTGTGTTCCCCCACCAGGGCCCCCCGGGTGGCAGCCATTGGAGTTGGGGCTGGGCTGTCCACCCTGAGGGTCACGCCACCACCAAGCTGTCACCAGCTTCCTCAGCTGCATCTGCGGGGAACAGAACAGACACACCTTAGGATGACAGGCAACAGTGGAGCACAGGTAGCATGAGGAGGGTGGCCCACCGGACAAAGCCCCTCACCTGCTGGCTCAGCCCCTTGACACCCCATGCAGCTGGGGCCTAGTTTCTCTAGATTCACCAGAAATCCATATTTTTACATGAAAAAAAAAATATATATATATATTTAAATAATACAAATAAAAACACGGCTGGCCTGACCCCACATGACCTGGAAATCCAGATTTGTGACTGTCTTTGACCCAGCTGCTCCAGCTGGACCCTCGGCTTCACCTCCTCACATCAAGCCTGGCAAGAGGCCAGCCCCGCTCCACCCGGGGCCAAAGGTGGCGGGAATGTGTCACAGGAGAGACGCCTCTGGCTTTGACTGGGGCCATGAGGCCAGCGCAAGCAGCTATTTTTAGGCTGCTGCTCTATCTCCCTACTGAGAACGGTGAGGCCGATGTGAATGAAAAAGGATGTGTCCCCCTACAGGAAATCAACTCTGCCAGCTGGCTGGCCGCCTGCCCTGCCAGTCCTTGGGGTCATAGGGGTCTGTGCTTTACCTGGGCCTGCCGCCCATCCACGGCGGAAAGTCTACTATGTTCTTCCCTCCCTGAGTGATCTCATGGCAGGTCAGCGCTGCCCACCTGCAAACTCCCTTCTCCTTCTTCACCTTTATTTTTCCCCTTCCTCCAGAACGCTTTTTTTTTTTTCTTTAGTAGTCCCTTTTCTCTGGACTGTAATGAAAAAGCGATAGCAGCAGTAGGTTGCCTATAATATGAGCTGGTTTTGTTTTCAGCCTTTTTATTATTTAACCTGCACCCATGGGGGTAAACGAATACCCGTCCCAGAAGAGAAAGATGAATCCACAGAAAAGGCTGGGGACTGTGTGGAGACACAAGGGCAGGATTTGCCAGGGCTGCAAGATTTAATTTGCCAGACTGCTGGGCCCATCGAAAGTTTCCACAGTAACCACTTGGGTCCTCATAAAGCCGAAACAGCAGAGGAGGAAAATGAAATCCTGGATCAATGTCTCCGTTTGGAGACCTTAACTTATGTTCAGCTGAAAAAAGGAAGGAGAGAAACTCAAGCAGCCAACTGTGCTTGTCACAGCAGATCAGCCAAGGAAGCCAACGCTAGGTGTGTGACATTTACCAGGAAACCAGGGGGTGCCCAGGGCTCTGTTTGGGGGCTTTGGGAAGAATCCAGGGTGCTCTCTTCTATCTTCTGATGGCCTCCCTGCAAACTCACCCTCCTCCTCACCGGGCGAGGTGGTGCTGAGCAGCTGCAGGGACCTAAGGATGTCTTGGGTTGAGGGTAGGGAAGGGTTGCTGCCAGGCCAAGGGTCTGAGGACCCTGTGTGCCGAGTAGGGCACAAGACAGACTTAGAGACCTGAAATGCCAAACCTGGACATCACTCTGTTCTGGGAGCTGTTTTCCTGAAGCTGGAATTCAGCTTCTGCACTGATGGCTTCCTGACATGAGCCTGCTCAGGATATGGCTGGTGCTGACCCAAGGCGCAGGTGCCCGAGAATGCTCTTGGGAGATGAAAGGAAAAGGTTGGCAGGGAGAATGGTGGGGTGGAGGCTGGACATGTAAACCAGGAGACGTCAGACAGGAGGGCTAGGAGGAGATGGAAAGAGGTGGAGTGACACGGGACAGACTTCAGTTTCCTTGGCTTAAACCACAGTCAATTGAATTTACAGATTGGAGCAGAAGAGTTATCCACATATCTTCATGCACTGCTTGTGCTATTCAAAGTCTAGGCAGAAACAGGATATATGCATTGCCACCCTCCCAAATATTCAATCCAAAGGAAAAGTAGCAGGTTTTCAGGGAGAACCTGGCTCAGGTGCGTCAGGCTCAGGTCAAGGCAGCCTCACTGGGATGATACGTGGACACCATGCACCCCAACAGGACACACGGGGGGAGGGCGCTGCTTCTGGGTGTTTCTCCCAAGAACACACAACCTCAGTCTCACCGTGAGCGAACATCAGCAAGCCCCAAATACAGTATTTTCTACAAAATAACTGAGCAATATCTTCCAAAGTGTCAAGGTCAGAAAATATGAGGAGAGACAGAGAAAGTGCCAGGTCACCAAAGATGAGGAAAGACAGAGAAGTGGCGCCAAACTGGAAGAGACTAAGGAGACATGATTGCCAAATGCAATGTGGAATCCTGGAATGGAAGAGGGTTAAGGAAAAAACTATGAAGTTCATGAGTTAGAATATCCAGACTCTAGTTAGTAGGAAAACAGTGAGAATGCTTTCTTAATTTTGATTAAAACTGTGTAAGATATTAACCTAAGGGAAAGTTAAGTGAAGAGTATATGGGTACTCTTTGAATTATCTTTGCAGATTTTCTTAGCTCTAAAACTCTCTCAAAATGGAAAGAATAACTCACACACACACAAAAAAGAAACGCCATCCAGAAGTGTCCCCACAGGACATCCAAGGAGATAGGATAACTTACACCCACCCACGAAGACTCCTGACCTTTCTCTCTGATTCCTTCGTCCTGTTTTAATCACGCATGATGAAGTCACTAGGGCCCCAAGGACATATGACACCAGGTACAGCTGAAATCTCATAAATAAATTACCAAACAGATGTGGGAAGTGGGGAACATGACTTGGGGATTTCTGCATCCCATTCACTATAAATGCTGACCTTGGAGAAGGTGAAGATCTGAATGGTGGAGGGAGATAGACCACTGTGTGGTCCCCACAGATAAGAGGTGGGTATGGACCCAGGTCATTCCAAGGACAACAGTTTTACTCTGCTGTTCAGGTGGGCTCAGAGGCCTGTTTTAGAGACAGGAAAGGTGACTTAGAAGCATAAACTCTGTCTTTGTCACGGCCTCCTCAAGGCCTGTTCTTAAAAGTTGAGACGTGGCTTCAATGACTGGAGGTCTTCTTAGTTCTGCTGTGTGAAGGATTTCACCCCACTTTTCATTGTTGCGGGTGGGGCTCCCTGGTTGGGAGAAAACACTGATTCCTGGTGCTACAAAATAAGGGAGTGTATTGGTCAGTTATCACCACACTGATGCTGTGTAACAAACTACCCCATCCTTATCCCCAGCATCTCTAGAGGAAACAGATTGCCAAGTACTGAAAAGTAGAAGGCGGCAGCTGTGAGAGGTCAGGGTAATAAGCTGTGAGAAGGACTCCACCCACTGCTGCTGGCTCTGAAGACAGAGGAAGGGGCCCCAGGTGGTTCACAGCAGCCAGCCTTCATTTCTCACTCGTGTGTTTGTGGGTCAACCTCAGTTTAGCTGACCCAGACTAGAGGCAGGTCCAGGCTATGAGTTCAGCCCAAACCTGATGCATATACAGACCATCCTTCTGGGACTACCAGACAATGTGGTCAGTGGTCTATGGTGTAGATGACCTCAGGTAGCTCTGCTTTTTCACTGCTGCTTTCAGTCTGTCTGTCTGTCTTATGGCAACTGCACCCTCCTTGCTTTTGTCTGGGCAAACGCCCCCTGCCCACCCACACAGCCCTGCTGGGCTTCATTGCCCATGGCACTCTGTCTTGGCCTGGCTGTGGGACGGGGGAGGACTTCTGACTAGCCATCAGTACATTTCGCCCTGGCCACAGTGGTGAGCTCTGAGGAGGGAACACTAATGGAGCTGGATGGCTGTCCAGTGAGAAGCACTGTCTTAGGCAGTGGTCCACTTCCCTGGCTCCCTGACCACAGGATGAGACCAGGGTAGATAAAGCTGAGAGCCACAGTGGGGAGGAAGGGAACCTTAATAACACCTGGATCCACCTGGACCTGAAGGTTCCAAGTCCAATGTTTCAAGTTCTAAGCTAATTCTATCCCTTCTTGTGAGAATATGTTTTGCTCTGATTTTTTAAAAACATTTAACCCAAGTTTAAGTAGCATACAACCATTATAGAAGAGGGAAGTGGCCTTCCCAGCCATGTACCTTTTAAGGCATATTTATTGAGATATCATTTACATACCAAGAAATTCACCTATTGAAGTGAACACCTAAATGGTATTTAGTGAATTCACAGAGATGTGCAAACATCCCTAGAACCGGGACCGAGACTATTGCTTTTAGGAATGACCTCTGACCTGCCTTATAGCCCAGGAGGAGAAGTGAGTCCTTTCAGATTTTCTGCACCATCCTCTCCCGAAAGTGATGCTTTTCCTTGAGCCAAGACTCGGGGCCTGGGCCTGACCTCCCGTGTCTAGATTCAGTTCAGTTCAGTTCAGTCGCTCAGTTGTGTCTGACTCTTTGCAACCCCATGAATCGCAGCACGCCAGGCCTCCCTGTCCATCACCAACTCCCAGAGTTCACCCAGACTCACGTCCATCGAGTCAGTGATGCCATCCAGCCATCTCATCCTCTGTCGTCCCCTTCTCCTCCTGCCCCCAATCCCTCCCAGCATCAGAGTCTTTTCCAATGAGTCAACTCTTCACATGAGGTGGCCAAAGTACTGGAGTTTCAGCTTTAGCATCATTCCTTCCAAAGAAATCCCAGGGCTGATCTCCTTCAGAATGGAGTGGTTGGATCTCCTTGCAGTCCAAGGGACTCTCAAGAGTCTTCTCCAACACCACAGTTCAAAAGCATCAATTCTTTGGCGCTCAGCCTTCTTCACAGTCCAACCCTCACATTCATACATGACCACAGGAAAAACCATAGCCTTGACTAGACGAAACTTTGTTGGCAAAGTAATGTCTCTGCTTTTGAATATGCTATCTAGGTTGGTCATAACTTTCCTTCCAAGGAGTAAGCATCTTTTAATTTCATGGCTGCAGTCACCATCTGCAGTGATTTTGGAGCCCAGAAAAATAAAGTCTGACACTGTTTCCACTGTTTCCCCATCTATTTGCCATGAAGTGATGGGACCAGATGCCATGATCTTCATTTTCTGAATGTTGAGCTTTAAGCCAACTTTTTCACTCTCCACTTTCACTGTCATCAAGAGGCTTTTAAACTGAGCCAATGAGACCGCCTCCCCTGGACAGGATAATGTTGTCTGAAATGTTCCCATTCTATACCAACCTAGAAAGAAAAAAATAAAAAAACTAAAACATTGGAATCTGTGTTTGAGATGGAAAAGAAATTCCAGTTTTTGTTTAAAGTTTCTCCATGGGAACTAGAGCATAGGGCCACTCTATGCTGTTGGGGTCTGAGGCCGTTCTGCATTGCATTACTTGGATCTAAATAACCTCTGGGAAGAGATGTTGGGGAACATGGGGCTGGTCTGAGAAGGGGCCTGCTGATGAGCCAGGCCCTCCAAAATAGACCCTGCCCTGACCTCATGTAGCCAAGAAAACAGATGCTGTGGTGAAGCCCCGGTTCAAACCAGAGATAATAGAAAGAGAAAACAGAAGGGTCCGGCTAAGAAGGTGATTTGGGTCAGGTGTTTCCTACCTTTGGAAAGATGCAGAGCTTTCTTGTGAGGGGCTTGACTCTTGAGACTCTCCTATAGACTCCTTTAGATTTAAAATTAGACTTCGCTTCCTTTCAGGAGCTTTGGAAAATTTCATAAGCTGCATAGTATTGCTGATGATATCCAGAGAGGCACTGCCCTCTCTCCCTACACCCTGAATGTAGAGATATCTAAGTGGATGTTGTTCCCAGCTGTTCTAAAGATCCCCCAACCCATGGCCCCGGCCTTGGCTGGACCCAGGGGCCCGTGTCCCAGGTCCAGTAATGAGGGTGAATGTAGCCCACACACTCTGCCTGGCAAGAGCAGGTTGTTAAGTATTCAGGAATTCAGCAAGTGAGCTGTTAAACCACCCATAACTACAAATGACGGGATTATTTACAATATGGAAGCTAGCAAGTGCAAAAACCCAACCCTCCCTGTTTTGTTCCCCCAGCAAGTTGGTTTACCCACACACCACACACACTCAAGTCCGTTCTCAGATACTTCTTGGTTGTACTGACTGCTTGTCTGTCTTTGGGTTGGTTGTTCAGTCTCTAGGCCTTGGTTTTTGCATCTGTGCAATGGGGACAACAATGGTATCTGTCTCATCAAATGACCATGAGACCGTCACAAGGTGAGGCATGTAAATTGCTCTTTTAGTCCCTGCTCCACGGACATTGGTCAGGATGGAGCTAAAAGCCAGCTGAGCCCAATGACAGCACACCAGCCACTTTGTGGGCAGCCTAAGAAAGTACCTTCTGTAGAGACACAAGTGCCGCAATTAAGAGGGAGCCATTTAATCCAGAAAGGACAATTAGGGTAGCATTAGAGCCACAAGAAACAACAGCCTCATTTAAAAGGAAGAGCTTTCATGAAAACAGATTTTTTGCCTCTATGCTTCCAGAAAACTCTCCACAAAGCCATAGAAGTAATTATAACTGTGGTAACAAGAAATGGACAGAGACTGGAGTTTCTTTCATTAAAGAATAGGCAGAAATACTGTGTCCAAGGATGGCAATGCGTCTCCATTTTAATTACCATGGTCGTTACAAAGAGCCTTCTGTGCTCATGGTCTGGGAGACAGGTTCCACGCAAGGAGCTCCTGGGGTGATCAGGGAAGATGAGGTGGGCCCTGGGCAGGAGTGGGGTCAGGAGCCCTGGCAAGACCAGCCCTCATTCTCTGCAGCCTTTGAGGACACAGCATCCAGGCTCGGAGCTCACTGGAAGGAAGGTGAAACTGGAGGATCCAGGAACCTGTGCACCTGTTCAGACTCGTGCTCACACCTGGGTGCCCTTTTCCTCCCAGAGAACTCAGGTCCCTCTGAGTGGTCAGCTTGGGCAAAGCCAGGAGGCTGAATCATGACTTGACCACTTACAACAGCTTAACAGCCTTGAGCAGGAATCCACCCCTGAACTTGGGGGGGATGACGCCTGCTGCTCAGGCCTTGGGGCTCCTGACGGGTGTACCAGCCACATGGCAGCTGCTCAGTGACCCTGACTCCCATTCCTTCAGCATTTTCTCTGCTTTTCTGACCTCCCTTCCCCTCAGGACAGGAACAGAAGGAATGAGAGATGGGCATGGCTGTTCTCTCCTCCCTCTCTGCCTGCCTCATGTCCTTTCAGAGGCAGGCATGTGTCTGCAGTACCAGGCGTGCTGCTCAGGGCCTGGGGTCTGATGGTGAAATAATTCCTGGGATTCCTACCTGTGATGGGATGTCTGCCTTTGGGGAGGCAGCTGTTGCTGCTGCTGCTAAGTCTCTTCAGTCGTGTCTGACTCTGTGCGACCCCATAAATGGCAGCCCACCAGGCTCCCCTGTCCCTGGGATTCTCCAGGCAAGAACACTGGAGTGGGTTGCCATTTCCTTCTCCAATGCGTGAAAGTGAAAAGTGAAAGTGAAGTCGCTCAGTCATGTCTGACTCTTAGCGACCCCATGGACTGCAGCCTACCAGGCTCCTCAGTCCATGGGATTCTCCAGGCAAGAGTACTGGTGTGGGGTGCCATTGCCTTCTCCTGGGGGCAGAGGAGAGTCTAATCCTGAAAAGTGCTCTGAAGGAGGCTATGGGATGTGAGAAAACCAGGGCGGGGTCAGTGCAGCATTGGGGCTTCTATAGACAGAGTAAGACATCTGAGTGGAGAACATTTCAGCAGACTTGACAGGTGAGAGCAAGGCAGACTGAGAAAGCAAAGAGCTGGGAGAAACACACAGACACAGATACACACAAATATAGACACACACAGACACACACACACACACACACATACACACACACATAAATATAGACACACATATACATACACGGGGCTTCCCTGTGGCTCAGCTGGTAAAGAGTATACCTGCAATGCGGGAGACCTGGGTTCGATTCCTGGGTTGGGAAGATCCCCTGGAGAAGGGAAAGGCTACCCAGTCCAGTATTCTGGCCTGGAGAATTCCATAGTCCATGGGTTTGCAAAGAGTTGGACACGACTGAGTGACTTTCACTTTCATAGACATACACACACAGACATACACACAGACATACACACACGTGCACAAATATAGACGCACACATACGTATACACACATCTGATCTACAGCACCACTGGTGCTGACCTTGCAAACATTGCAAAGAAAATGGAAATCTTTATCATGGCTAAAAATGCATGTTTTCAAAAGGGGTTTTGAGAGTGAAAGCAGAGTAACTGTGAGGGGATTTTTTCTGGCACTGACCTATAACTTGTCCTGACACCTGATGGTGTGTGCAGATCTGTGTGCTCAGTCGTGCCTGACTCTTTGCCACCCCATGGACTGTAGCCCACCAGGCTCCTCTGACCACGGGATTCCCCAGGCAAGAATACTGAGTGGGTTGCTATTTCCTCCTCCAGGGGATCTTCCTAACCCAGAGATTGAACCCATGTCTCTTACATCTCCTGCTTTGGCAGACACGTTATTTACTACTGAGCCACCTGGGAGGCTGACATCTGATGGTAATGGGCCTCTTTCACGTGAAAAAAGATACTTCATTCACAGGTCCTTCAGTAGGTCACAGGGTATACACAGTCCATTCATGTGGAAACCACAGGGAAAGGATCCTTCTCAGAGGGTTGCCTTCTACTGATGCCTGGAGACTCTGCCTTTCCCACATCCCCTACAAGGTGCCCTTCTACTTGTCCTCCACTAAAACTATTGGTTGATTCTCTGACACTGGCCTAGTGAGAAATGAAAATCTGACCCACGTGACTTCCGTCCTAGTCATAAATGAGAAGGAAGACGTTTTGCTGATCGTGAGGGTGAGCTTTGAAATGCCTGACGCAGTTTGTCATTGACCCCCGGGCAGAAAGCAATTGATCTGAGTCACACATGTGAAAGCCCTTTGTAAACTGTTCAGCTCAAACTGTGATGGCTGCCCCGAACCTGGGAGGGATCGCCTTTGCCAGGGAGAGCCTACACCTCCAAAGGGGAGGCTGCCCTTAAAATAATAAGCTGGATGCGTTTGCTGAATGCCAGGAATAACAACCACCCTGTATCTGCTTAGGGGTTTCCCCAAGGATGTATTATCCAGACTTGACTCCAGATGAATGCATCCCAAGAATCAGATAAGACCACATGGGATCCTGGGTGGAGAAAGTCAATGCCAGATCAGAAGATCAAGAAGAAAGATAAGTTCTGTTATAAGTCTGTTGGGTGCCTCGTCTGATGCTGAGTTTCTGAGAGTGGATATATGCACACACACAATGAGATGAAGGCACCAGTGTATCCATTGTGTGTGTGTAGCATATGTGTGTGCTACGTTGCTTCAGTCATGTCCAACTCTTTGTGACCCTATAGACTGTAGCCTGCCAGGCTCCTCTGACTAGGAGATTCTCTAGGCAAGAATACTGGAATGGGGTACCACGCCCTGCTACAGGGGATCTTCCCAACCCAGGGATTGAACCCAATCCCTTGTGTCCGCTGCATTGGCAGGCAGGTTCTTTACCACTAGCACAACTTGGGAAGCCCCATGTGTAGCATAGCCAGGTGGTAAATAAACAGATACTTGTTGGGGGAATACACCATTCCAGATACAATTTGTTATACAGCTGCTCTCTGGTACCACACTGCTATCTCATGCACTCCACACATGGGTCCTTGAAGTTGGGAGTTATCATTTCTCTCTTGAGATAAGTCGCCTAAGACTCAGGGCACACTGTTACCTGAGACATGGCTGAACAGAGATCACACATGGGAGATGATTCAAACCCTCTTTTCTCCATTAGGCTGTGTTTCAGAGAGCCCAGAAGTCTTAACAAACAACAGAAGCTGTACATGAAATCTGAGTGTTCTGTTACCCCCATGACTTTAGCGTATCGTACCTTGATTCTCTTGAATCTTAACTTTTTTTTTTTTCGCCTGAACTCAGATGTATTTTCACTTGACTTGGTTGCATTTAGGGTATCTTAAATTGCCTCCCTTGCATCTGTGAATACCCCTCCCCAACCATAAATCACCCCAGAATGGGTTGACAAACCTAGATGCTGCAGAAGGGCCAATTACAGAGTATCAGTATTTTCTCAGTGTGTCCTGAAGTAGCCCATAGAAGACGAAATGGTAAACAATGGCCTGTTTAGGAATTCTTCCTTACAAGAGAAATACATTTTAATGCCCACTCTGAATTCAGCATCTCTTGTGCCACTAGGTGATGAAGCTAGTTAAATAAATTTGTAGAGACATATGCACCCCCAAGACATAGGCTTGTGGGGAACTGATGGTCTTTGTGTTTCTCTGGGTTGCTGTGAAAGGCTGCAGCCCATGGTTGCCTAATGACTTTGATATTTTGTTTCCTACACCCCTTACAGAGTGTAGGAAGAACACTTGGGGAGATGAGCTGTGCTCTGCTTTGCTCCGAGGGTCCTACACTTCTGTGGCAGGATTTTACCGGAGCTCCCCCACCGCCCCCATCTGTCTGTAGAGCTCATTAGAAGGGAGAAAGTGCTTCTAAAGTAGCAAATGACAAATATTCTTCCCTTACGCGGGTGCCAAAGGAACAGGTCAATGCGGGTTGTTCCTGCTTAGATTAATCACAGGAAGTGCCCGCTTCTGTGTCGACCTGTCACTTACCGACAGCAGCTAAACCAGGCGTTATTTAATCATGTAACCCTGAACGCTGGCCACCCTCTCTGCCCACAGAAACATGACGGCCTGTTTCTTCAACAAATATCTGAAGGTTTCGGCTGCCAACAGATATTGATCGATTTCAAAGCTCCTTTCCAAAATCAATATCAGCGAGCGGGCAGGACTTCAGCCTCTGGGACAAAGGGAGTTGATGGTCTGAACTCCCCTCTCACAATCGGGCCACCAGAGACCTGGGCGTCTTGGCAGAAAGATGCTCCCAGCCCACCTACCTTCCCAGCTCGTCTTGCAAAGTGCTGTTTGCTTGCGGATGTCGGAGATGCTCCCAAGAGGAAGTACATTTATGAACAAAAGGGAGGCTTCTATTGGGCTGATCTTCATCTTCATCTTTCTTATTATCTGAGTGATTTTAAGTTGATGATGTTTAATGAGATCCACGTCGTTCAGATAGACTTCAAGCTGTGATCCAGCAAGGCAACACCAATTTAGCCTTACTAAACATCCCTCCCGACTTTTTTTAAGTGCCTCGTGCCACGTAAATGAGACTGCCATTGAGATAATTGGATCCTTGTGGCTCTTAATTTTTCACAGATAAACTATTTTGAAAATAAATCATGAACCATCATCTTGGAACGTTCGAGTTAATTTACATAGAATACACTTTCCTACTTCAAAGTAAGTGTATGTCTGTCTTTAACAGGTAATTGACAGCTCCGGACCCTCTCTTCATGCTGTCTGAACCTCCAGTTACATCTAAAACACTCATGTCAATCCAAAGGAATCCTTTGGACTTTCTGTCAATCATCTTTTCAGAAATGAATATGTCCAAACAACCTGAAACTTTATAATCAGTTGAAACTGTTGTTCCAAAAAGCATTATGTTTTCCTGGGTATCGCCAGAGTCCATCCTGCATTTGCAGTGAGCTGTGTGAATTCTGAATACACAGAACATCTCAATGACCATTCAATACAGATGAATAGGCCCCTCTGATATATAAAGAACTCGATTACATGTTTCAATAAAGAATAAAAATGTGCCTTTCTTTCTCAAAAAGATCTCTCATTTTGGCTGTAGGTGGAATAAACATCAGCACAAATCAAACAGCTGAGCTGCACTCCTCTATCACTTTTGATTATAAAATGCGGAAGCATACCTATGACCACAAAGGTGCTCTACATCCTGAATGGCCTAGTAGGAAGTATTGATATTACTGGTAATTCTAAATGGCCACCTAACCAAGTACACGTCAGGAGAGTAAAACAAAACCATGCATCTGATGTCAAGTGAAAACTCATTACCCCTAATTCATTTCCTCTGCTTCCCTACTGGGAGAAGGAAATGGCAACCCACTCCAGTATTCTTGCCTAGAGAATCCCGAGGACAGAGGAGCCTGGTGGGCTGCTGTCTATAGGGTCACACAGAGTCGGACATGACTGAAGTGACTTAGCATGCATGCATGCATTGGAGAAGGAAATGGCAACCCATTCCAGTGTTCTTGCCTGGAGAATCCCAGGGACAGAGGAGCCTGGTGGGCTGCCATCTATGGGGTCGCACAGAGTCGGACATGACTGAAGCGATTTAGCAGCAGCAGCAGCAGCTTCCCTATTGTATCACCTTCGTCATTCTTTAGCAGGCAGAGAGTGCAGGAGGAGAGACACTCAATAAATAAAGTATAAATGCATTTTGCGATGACAAAATGTTAAATAAAACACTGCTCACATCAGAGTGACAGCAAGGAGGCCAGGGGAGGAGACAGCAGGAGAGCACTGTACAGCCTGGCTACGTTCTCCCCAGGTTTTCTGATCTCCTCCCTGTTAAAATGGAGCTTTCTTCTTATTGTTTAGTCGCTCAGTTGTGTCTCTTTGCGGCCCCATGGACTGTAGCCCACCAGTCTCTTCTATCTGTGGAATTCTCCAGGCAAGAATACTGGAGCGGGTTGCCATCCCCTCCATCAGGGGTTGTTCCTGACCGAGGGATCAAACCCTCATTGCGTCTCCTATATCGGCATGTGGGTTCTCTACCACTGGGCTACTAGGGAAGCCTGAAATTTTCTTAGAGGGCTTTTTGTGAGGCATTTCAGTTCATGGATTCGAGACTGAGGGAGCGTGTTGTAAGGTGTGCCCCAAAGTGAGACATTGCAGACAACGATTTGCTGTTCATTGAATCACTGGCTTCCATGGATTTCTAACTCGTTGGCTCATGGGCTGTTGAGCTTGGGTGTCTCGTTGCTGAAAGGGAGGTCATTTGATTGGAAGTGATATGATTTGAGCCAGAAGCCACCCATGGCTCAGCTGGGCTTCTCTGTGCGACAGCAGGGTGGTTCCAGTTTTAAGGAACACATAAACCACCTAGGGGTCTGAGGGTTAGCAGGTCTGGTGGGACCTGCGATTCTGCACTCTTAACAAGCTCCCCTGGGACACGGAGTCTGCTGGCACTGGGGCCCCATTCCCAGGAGTGAAGCCCTGAAGTGGAAGTTCTCTAAATCTATACAGAAATGAGGTCTGGCAGAGGAACGTTTTAACTTAGATCACGAGTTTTCACCCAGGTGTTGGTCACACATTTAGTGAGGCTTGTAGGGAAAAGTGGTGCCAGTGACAGAGCAGAAAGATTGCAAATGACACTTTTAAGGCCTGAAGCTACAGGTAAGTCAATGGCATCACCTACATTTGACTTGGAGCTTCCAAGATGGTGCTTCCCTGGTAGCTCAGCTGGTAAAGAATACACCTGCAATACAGGAGACCCCAGTTCTAGTCCTGGATTGGGAAGATCCCCTGGAGAAGGGATAGGCTACCCACTCTAGTATTCATGGGCTTCCCTGGTGGCTCAGATGGTAAAGAATCCACCTGCAATGCATGAGACCTGGGATCGATCCCTGGGTTGGGACGACCCCCTGGAGAAAGACATGTCAACCCACTCCAGTATTCTTGCCTGGAGAATCCTCATGGACAGAGGAGCCTGGCAGGCTGCAGTCCATGTGGTCACAAAGAGTCGGACATGACTAAGCACACACACAGGTGGCGCTAGTGGTAAAGAACCTGCCTGCCTGCAGGAGAGATAAGAGATGGGAGTTCAATCCCTGGGTGGGGAAGATCTCCTGGAGAAGGGCATGGTAACCCTCTGCAGTATTCTTGCCTGGAGAATCCCATGGACAGAGGAGCCTGATGGGCTACAGTCCGTAGGATTGTAAAGAGTCAGACTTTACTGAAGCAGCTTATGGGAGGAGAGGACATTTGATTTATTGTTTGTAAAAGAAAAGAGCAGATTTGTAGCCAATGCCTGACAATATGTTTCTGGAGAAGCTTATTGTTCATTTGTTCATTGAGACTTCCTCACAAAGCACCTACTAGGACCTAATTTCTGCAGCACTGTCTGGGGACAGCTCTGAACTGATGCTCCATGGATCGCTGTGTTGATGGCAAAGTATGGGGCACCCAAGTCCTTGCAGAAGGATCCGGGGCTCTGTCAACATCCAGTCACACCCAAGAGAGCCTTCCATTCATGCATAGGAGATCACAGAAATAATAAAACTGAGACCCACCCCCTACTGCCCTCACATTATTATAATGGCTGCCTGCTTGACTCTCCCTTTCATTAGTATTATTATCCTTTTGCAGCACGTCTCTCCTCCTCAGTTTAGACTGACTTAGCAATGCAAACCCTCAAAATACAAAGAGTGCCTAGATAGGACAGCAAGGATTGAGTCCTGTTGGGAGTGATATGGAAGTACCAGCTCTGTTTCATCCTTCCCACTGGTGGTCATTACCTGGAGGGTGGGAGGAAGAGAAATTGACCAATTCCATGCCATTCCTCAATAGGATGTCATTGATCTCTGTTGTCCTCTCTTGGTTCCCTGTCACAACTGCTTTCTCAAACCTCATTGAACCATTGTAAAGGTCAACATGGGTGTCTGAACTACAGTTCCCACTGCTGACTGAGGGTGGATGAAGCTATCGCTCCCACTGGCTGCTAACTGGTCCACAGACACTGAATTGGTGTCAGAATTCAAATCATTATTTCTCTGCCTTTTTTCCCTGAGGATATCCCTTCTCCAAGATCTCCACACGCCTGACCCTCGCTAGACCTCCAGTTAAAAGGGGCACCTGTTTTCAATGGTGGGGACTTGCTGACACTCATCCACTACATGGACCACATTTGCTCTTCAAACGCCGTGACTGACGGTCTTGATGTGTTTTCCTATTGCTTGTGTTACTCAGTGATGTGTAGTTCAGCCTGGAAACATTTCCTTTGACTCTCTGTGATGTTTTCAAAGGTAGGAACAAACCCCATCTTTTTTTTTTTTTTGCCTTCTGCTCAGTGGCGGGTAAGGCTGTGATGGCTGGTGGGAGCAAAGATGAGAAACAGAGAGGGTTCCCTGACCTCTGTGCATGTTCGCTTTCCCAGGGACCTCGTGAGCTTCTCTGCAACCCTGAAGGGCAGCCTGAGCCCACCCTCATTTAGAACGTGGACTTGGATAGCAACATGTTGGCTGAATCGGTTACAATCTTCAAAGAGCAGGGACTCACTCTGCACCCACTGATGGTCCACTGCATCCATCTGCTTGGAGACCTGTTGCAGGCTTATCTTCCCTACACCCAATGAGAACCCCGCCAACCACTCCAGGCATCCAGAGGAACCTCTGAGGGCAATGTGTGATGCTCCTTGGAGTCTCTTCACTCTGAAGTAGATGAAAGTAAAGAGGAAGTGGGAGAGGTTCCTCCCAGCTTATCCCGAGGCAGAGTTGTGGGCTGTCTGCCACACTCTCCTAAGATGTGAACACATCTCACATCTCACTTCTCATAGCAGGTGAGAGGCTGCTGAGCAGTGCTGGAGCCAGACTGGGTCTCAGAGAGGCTGTGTTCATGGCTGCGGTATCCTGGTGTGATGTCCACTCAGTGGGGTGGAAGGAGGCTGCAGGCCTGGAGCTCCAGGTCACCCAGAGAAAAAACACCCTCCCCAAGACATAGAGCTCCCACCTGCCCATGTGCCCCAATCTGCTGTCACAGCCATGTGGCCTGGTTCTTAATGAATGTGTGTTTCTGAGTACATACGAAGCAGACCTCCCCCCCCCACCCCCGAGAAAGGAAATATATCCTGCTATATCAGTAAACAAGAATGTCACAGTCATCAGTGATTCTGGCCCTCCAAATATGAATTTCTGAGCTCTAAGGGCACTCAGGAAGGAGAAGAATTCTGTTATCTAACAGCCATCAGACTGCAGCCACTCCCTATGGTGAGCCCAAGGGATTTCAGGATGTGAAAACAGCGCAGGACAATGGCCCCAGAGAGCTGAGATGCACAGGAAAGGAATGATTTCAGTGAGTCTAGACTCTTGCGTCTTCCCATACATAGAAATGCGCTAAATTCCTTAACTTGGGATATCTGGTTTTCTTTAACAATAATCTTTTGATGTTCAAACTACCTGCCCTTTGTTGCACAGCTTCTATTCAACCTGGCTCCTCCCCCTAACTTCCTTGGAGCAGTTATTTCAAGGGCACTTGAGATGCTATCTTCCGGGCTTGGGGTCCTAAAAATTCCCACCAAATAAAACATAACTTTCAACTTTTATGTTGTGATTATTTTTTTAAGTCAACACCCCTTTGGTGGGGATTTTCTTCATCTTCCAGGAGGCAGTGAGTCTCTACATTGAAAGTACCGTGGCCTGAGGAGATGGGTAAACAGAAGGCAGGATCATTTCTGCACCTGTGGTGATTAAACACAGGACCAGAGTCCTGGCTTTGCTTTCAGCTCTGAGATTCTTGCTGTTGGCACTGAGAGCAGCTGCCTCTCATCTTTTCTCAGACATGCTTTTCCCCAAACATGCTCTAGAGATACACAGCTTTCACTGCTGTGATCTCTTTATGGATTGTTCCTTTATTGCACATTTCACGTTGGACATCACCCTAAGGACTTTTCAGATAGGCATTGATGTCATTCCCATTTTGCAGAGGGGTAGACCGAGGCATGGGAAGTGTGTTCATGGAGCCGGGGATGCTGGTGGAACCCACAGTCTCACCTGGATGCCCTGCTTTCAGAGTGTTAGTTGCTCAGTTGTGTCCAATTCCTAGCAACCCCATAGACCATAGCCTGCCAGGCTCCTCTGTCTGTGGAATTCTCCAGGCAAGAATACTGGAGTGGGTTGCCATTCCCTTCTCCAGGGGATCTTCCCAACTCAGGGATAGAATCTGGGTCTCCTACATTGCAGGCAGATTCTTTACGATCTGAGCCACCAGGGATCCTCTGCTCTTAGCCGTCTGCTATAGCTGTCTTGTTCTTCCCTTGAAGGCCTGGCTTCCACAGAAGGACTAAGCCAGCAGTTAGAAGCCTCTAGGGAAGGGGCCTCTATGGACAAAACCACCATTCTCACTGCCTCGGAAATGGAGAAAAATGGAGTCCCCAGGTAGCATTTACATCCATATACAATGAGTTATTGACCATGTAATTGGAGTAAATGCTCAACACGGGAGTAGAAATTGTAATTAGGTCTCTGATTCCTCTGAATCCCAGTGAGAGGATCATGTGAATGCCGGAATCAAGATTTCAGGATGAAACTGGCTTTCTGCTGACTGTCTCCAAGTGGGGAGTTGGGAGCCTCAGTCCTTATCTCTCCTGTGGGCAACTTGCTTCATTGCTGCCTTTAAGGAAGGAACTAGGTCATGCCCTCGGAGGATGTAACAGGAATATTAGAGGCAGTAAATGAATATCCTGTCGAGTGGAGGATGATAAATGCATTCTCATTATTTGATGTAGGCAGACAGATAAAGCAGAGAGATTACTTTGCTGACCAAGGTCCGTATAGTAAAAGCTTTGGTTTTTCCAGTAGTCATGTATGGATGTGAAAGTTGGACCATAAAGAAAGCTGAGCACAAAAGAACTGATGCCTTCAAATTGTGGTGCTGGAGAAGACTTGCACTGCAAGGAGATCAAACCAGTCAATCCTAAAGGAAATCAGTCCTGAATATTCATTGGAAAGACTGATGCTGAAGCTCCAGTACTTTGACCACCTGATGCAAAGAGCTGACTCATTGGAAAAGACCCTGAGGCTGGGAAAGACTGAGGGCAGGAGGAGAAGAGGGCAGCAGAAGACAAAATGGTTAGACAGCATCACTGACTCAATGGAGATGAATTTGAACAAACTCTGGGAGACAGTGGAAGACAGAGGAGCCTTGTATGCTGCAGTCCATGGGGTCACAAAGAGTCAGACATGACTTATTGACTGAATAGCAACAACAAAAGATGGAACAGCCACAGATGGAAGTCCAGTGGGCATGGGGCAGCCACGTGGGGAAGTGTCAGGATGTGTTTATTAGCAAATATTTCATGAAATCAATCCGACCCCACTTGCTCTTTCTCTTACTTGCACATGTCGTCCAGCCATTTTCGACTTCATGCCATAATTGCCACCAGCTCCAGCAGCCCGGGCAGGTAACGAGCACACAGTGGGTACTCAATACTCGTTTACCAAATGAATTATGCTTATTATTCTGTTTAAAGGGATGCTGCATTGATTGTTCCATCTTTAAGAAAAAAGGAGGGTGAGCAGCTTATTACAGGCAGCACAATATCTGAAGAAATCTCTATCTCCCTTTAGGCCCACTTTTCCAAGTTTCCACTACAAATAATACAGCTATTTAAGCTGACAACAAGTACGTATGGTGGCTGCTCCCAGCTCAGCAGAAGCTAAAATCATTAGCTTCATACAGTGTGCACTGTAGGAGTCTCAGGTTGTTTACATGCCCACGTCCTGGTGTTATGTGTGAGCTTTATCCCCCTGCTTGCCTGTGGGTTGGCGATGACATGTCATGAGCCAAACCCCACCTCCCTCTGGTATCCTATGACCAATAAACTACGAATGCTTTTAACATTTTTGACCTTATTTTTTCATATAGTTCTGAGGCTTCCCTGGTGGCTCAGATGGTAAAGAATCTGCCCACAATGCGGGAGACCCAGGTTAGATTCCCAGGTTGGAACAATCCCCTGGAGAAGGAAATGGAAACCCACTCCACTATGCTTGCCTGTAGAATTCCATGGCCAGAGGAGTCTGGTGGGCTACAGTCCATGGGGTTACAAAGAGTCAGACAGGACTGAGTGACTAACACTTTCACTTTAGATTTCCAGAATCACTGAGAAGCTAGTATATAGAGTTCTATATGCCTGTTCCCTCCTCACTAAGCCCAGGGACACACTTCTTCTCCCTGTTAACAGCTCATACTACTGTTCATTTTCTACAGCTGTGAGCACTGACTGATGCACTGTCATTAACCCAAGTCCACCATTTACATTAAGGTTCAGTCTTTGAGTTGTATAGTTCTATATGTTTTGACAAATATAATACATAATGGCCTGTATCCACCATTATAGTTTCATACAGAATAGTATCATAAACTCCCTAATATACCCTGTGCATCAACACAGTCAAGAAACCAAAAGGATCATAATATTTCATGACATGTGAAAATGCTCTGCAATTCACATTGCAGTGTCTGCAAATAAAGTTGTACGGGACCCCAGCCTCCTTCATTTGTTTTGACGTTGTCAAAAGCTGCTCTTTTTCTTCCTGAGTTGAGACCATGAGACCTGCAAAGCCACAAATATTTACAGCTCATTGAAGTAATTTTCTTTTAAAGTATTAGTCACTCAGTCGTGTCCAACACTTTGCAGCCCTATGGACTGTAGCCCACCAGCTTCCTCTATCCATAGGATTGCCCAGGCAAGAATACTGGATCTTCCCAACCCAGGGATTAATCTGCATCTCTTACACTGGCTGCTGCTGCTGCTAAGTCACGTCAGTCGTGTCCGACTCTGTGCGACCCCACAGACGGCAGCCCACCAGGCTCCCCCGTCCCTGGGATGCTCCAAGCAAGAACACTGGAGTGGGTTGCCATTTCCTTCTCCAATGCATGAAAGTGAAAAGGGAAAGTGAAGTCGCTCAGTCGTGTTTGACTTTTAGCGACCCCATGGACTGCAGCCTACCAGGCTCCTCCATCCATGGGATTTTCCAGGCAAGAGTACTGGAGTGGGGTGCCATTGCCTTCTCCGTCTTACACTGGCAGGCAGGTTCTTTACCAGCTGAGCCACTAGGGAAGTTCTATCAGACATCATTGCTGGGAAAAGTAAATGCTCACAGTGACTCTATTAAGGGAACACACCTGGGTGCTGACACCTGGCCACTGACATCTGGCCTCTCCTAGGCTTCCCTGTGATTGTCTTCCATCCACTCATCTTTACCTGCATCCCTACATTGTGATAAACCATAACTGTGCATATCACTGCTTTCCTGACTGCTTTCCTGTGCATATCCACTGCTTCCAGTGGATCCCTGAACGTGAGGGCGGGGTCTCCTGACCCGCAAAAGACTGCTGGCTTACTGGTTTTGCTGAAATGTGAGGTTAACAGAGCATGAAGAGTTACCTCTTTCACAGATGCCCACGTGAAGATCTGCCACAATTCTTCCACCATCACCGGAGTCTACAAGCAAGAGGGAGGGTCTCTGACCTTTCCTCACATTGTGCTATTTCTGTCTTAGCTGTTTTGAAGCAGATACAATCATCTCCATTTCAAAGATGAGGAAAGAAGGGCTCGGAGCAGGTAAGCAACCTACACTGAATTTCAAGGTCAGCTGGCAGCAGAGTCAGACAAGCCCAAACCTGATCTGTTTGTTTGTTTTCTCAACTACAAATTAACTTCCAAAGTTTCCAGGAGTCTCTTGGATTAAAAACTCATTTTCAGTCTTTTTATTAAAGATGTATTTGACCAAATGTGACACAGAAGGGAAATTTCAGAGAAGATCTGGAAGTTCACATTTGAAGAGGTTTGTAAAAGCCAGATAAAAATACAGGATTTTCTGTTCCAATTAGAACTGAATGTTAGAATTTAGTAGTATCAGGTCACTGTGACCCATAAAACTTGGCTCTTCTCTTTATGTGAAGCTTTTTTTTTGGTTGTTTTCACTGGGAAGACATTTTCTTTTAAAAACCTAGAAAATGCAAGAGAACAGAGCCTGGAAAGCTTTTTTTTTTTTTTTTTCCCAGCTTTCTGTAGGCAGAGGCAATCAGCTTCATATTTGGGTGCATTTTGCTCAACTCTCCAGATGAGAGGTAGTAATTTATGATAAAGTTATTTAATTTAAATTAGGGTTCATTGGCTGTTAAGAGTGGTTCTCTGGCCAGACAGCAGAACAGAGCCTTAATCTTTCGGGGTGGAGAAGGTGCCCAAGACCTTAGCATGAGAACCATCCAACTGGATTCCATGGCACATCTGAGTCGCTGGGAGGTGCTTATATCATGCATTTCTTCAAAAAGGCTCTCAGAGGATCTTCTATTGTTAAATCATCTCTTACAGTCACTGAAGTAGACAGTTTCTGTCACACTTTCAAGAAAATGTATCTGGGTGTGTATTTCATGAGCAGGTGGATGTAGAGACTGTCTAGGTGTCAACCCCACACCTGGAAAGTCCATGCCTGGGTGTAAAGCTCTTAGATTTTCCACTTTTTTTTATAAACGACAGCTCAGCTGTACTTCCTTCTGGCAGGAGTGTGGCATTGATCTCAGACCGCACATGTTTGTGCTTGTTTTCATGCAGCCATATATTTTCCTTCTAAGACCAGTCTTTGGGTTTATCTTTATTTTATCATTTTAAATGTTTGCTGAAATGTGTCTAGCTTTGGTCCATTTTGACTGATTTTTCCTTGGAAAATGGAGGACATTTGCCTCCTGTACTCTGAGATATTTATCACGTTTCCAGCAATTTTTCTGTGATTGTGTCATGGATAATTGACTCTGTTTCAGTCATTCTGGTATTTTCCTTAGAAATAGCTATGATTCCTTGCACTGGTTTTCTTATCTATAATTAACCATCTCATCTTATCTCTTCAACTTCTTCATTAGCGTTGTGCAAGACTGTCTCAAATTCTCCATTTTTCTCGGTGCCTTCATGAATCTCTTAGTGGGGACCTGAGAAAGCCTGGGTCAGGTGAGGATGCTGACCCATCCCTGCAACATGGCCTGACTTAGGAACCTGGAAAAGTCCTGAGGCATCTTGGCTTGACCTAACACTTAAGAAAAATCTTATCCCCAAAACAGTAGTTAAGACTCAGACTTAATTCTATGATAGAGAGATCATTTCCCTTACGCAAAATACAGCATGCTGATCATATGGTATAAATCACTTATTCATTCTATAAATATTTATTGGTTGCCTTTGACAGAGCATTCACTTTTCTAGTTCTTGGAAGAGAGAACAAAACACAAAGTCCCTGATCTAATGGGGGAGACAGATGATAAACCAAACAAGTAAGTAAATTATGGCGAGTATCAGAAGGTGCGAAGTATTTAGGAATAAAACAAAGAGGGGGAGAAAGTAAGGTTTGGGGACTGTGTGTATATGACAAAGACTCCGAAGATGTAAGCTTGCTTTCTTCTGTATTAAATGTTCAGTTTCTGATGCTTAGGAACCAACACCGACAGCTCTCTGATTATGTATGTCTCGTGTACAATCATTTATTCCATGTAAACTAATAACAATGGAAGTTTTCTAGTTTAAGGTCCTATTACCTAACCACTCTCAAGGTACAGTGCATAAGGCCATGCCACGCCATGCTTAGTTGCTCAGTCATGTCTGACTCTTTGTGACCCAATGGACTGTAGCCTGCCAGGCTCCTCAATCCATGGAATTCTCTAGGCAAGAATACTGGTGAGAGCTTGCCATTCACTTCTCCAGGGGATATTCCTGACTCAGGGATCAAACCCACATATCCTGTGTCTCCTGCATTGCAGGCAGATTCTTTACCCACTGTGGCATTGGGGAAGCCCCAAAGTGCATAAAGTTCCGAGCCATTTCTCTTTCTCTGGACAATGGAATCAGCTGGGAGACCACCCTTCTACCTTCCAGACCTGTACCAATTTGTTTCTGTGGGGATTTGCATTTCAATGGTTTAAATGATGCAATAAAAACATAAAACAAAATCGGGTTCCACCTGAGTCCTCTCAACTGGCAGGAAGGATTTCTGCCTTTGAGCGTTCCAGTCACTTCTGGATGTCACATATCTCACTTCGGTGTCACTGGGAGCATACTGGAGGGTGAGATGAACAGTTAACACCGGGTATTTCTAAACCCTCTTAGAAGGAACACCTATTTCCCCCAGAAACTGAGACCTGGCACCACCGCACTCCTTTTCCCCATAGGGAGAGTGGTGAGAAGAGCAGTGCTCCACCTAAAATGTCATCACCCTAATCCCTGGAACCAGGCTACACAACACAGCCACAGGGACTTCACAGACTTGATTCAATTAAAGATCTGGAGCTGAAAGTGTGTCCTGGATGCACCCATATCCCTCACAAGGGTCTTTAGGTGAATAAGGGAGGCTGGAGGGTCAGAATGGGAGGTGTGAGGACAGAGAAGAGGTGGGAATGACACCACTGCTGACTCTGAAGATGGAGGAGGAGGCCACGAGCCAAGAAACATAGGCACCTCTCAAGCAGGAGACGCCAAGGAAGCCTCCCCAGAGGCCTCCAGAGGGAACCAGTGCTGCCTACCCCTTGGTCTTGTCCTATCCCAGGAGACCCACCTTAGACCAGACCAAGTCTAACTCCCAGAGCTGTCAGATGATTAGCTCGTGTTGTCTTAGCTGCTAAGTTGGTGGTAGTTCATTACAGTAGCCACAGGAGGCCAATACGAGGACCGCTGTCTGGACTCCCCTGAAGCTGAGTCAGGATGGCCAAGGATACTCACCAGATGACCCTGGGTCACATTCCCTATGGCCGTTGTCTCAGCCGTGGAGCCAATGGGCAGGTATTTGGGTCTGGCTTGTCTAATGCTGTACCCAATTATCTCATGCGAAGAGTTAACTCATTGGAAAAGACTCTGATGCTGGGAGGGATTGGGGGCAGGAGGAGAAGGGGACGACAGAGGATGAGATGGCTGGATGGCATCACAGACTCGATGGACGTGAGTTTGAGTGAACTCCGGGAGTTGGTGATGGACAGGGAGGCCTGGCGTGCTGCAATTCATGGGGTCGCAAAGAGTTGGACACGACTGAGCAACTGAACTGAATTACCTATCACAGTGTCTGAGCTGCACCTGATATTTGTGGAATGACTTGAGCAAACTTGGTCCCACAGATGCTCTATGTAAAGGAGAGATGTTGACAATAGCCTGCTTCATGTCTGACTTTCTGCCACGTTCGGGGACTGTGCCAGAGAGAAGCCCCTGAAGTTTAAACAGCCCTGGGAGGGCCCCTCTGCTGCCCAAAACAACTGAGAGATCCTGGTATCTCCAGAGGTTCGTGCACGGGGCTCTGCCCGGGCCTCCCATCCACATGGAGAAGGTACATTCCTGTGTTTTTAGGGAGTCACCACTTCACATCTTCCCTTTTCCATTTTTCTTTCTGAGAATCTGGGGAAAGCACAGCCGGCCTGCATGAATCTCAGGATAAACCAAGGATCACAACCAGACCCTCTGGCTCATGACATCAGCTCCAGGTGAGAACTCCCAATGGTACAGCCCAGAAAGGGAAGTGGCCCTGAGTTTATCACAGACATTTCATGTCCATGAAAAGACACCACGTTTCCTGTGTACACATTTTTCCTACCTGTCAGGCTCTCTCCTGTTGGAGCCAGTAGCCTATGTGTGCTCCAAGGGACCGTGGCTTAAAAATGTCCATTCCAGGTAAAAACCTTAGACATGGTGAGCAGGTTGTCCAGACTCCCAGCCCCTCCCAGATACAGGTGGCATAACCAAGATGCTATCACCTCTGACCCATGGCTTTGCCTACATCAGTCCTTCTGTGGAGACCACACTGGAAATCGAAGCCCAGCTTATCTCCTGCCCATCCTGATCACTGAAACCTGATGTCCTTTCTTTTAAGAGATAACCTTTGGGAGTAACACCCCAGCTGTATTGGGGGGATTAAATCTTGTGCTAGCAGAATGATTTATGCTCCAATAAAGCCAAACAAAACCTAATTGGGTAGGATGAGACCACCAAAAATTATGTTCACAATGAAAAACAGGACGAGAACTAATTATCCGGGTGCAGTGTTCCATTTAGCTATAATTCTACAGTCAATTAGTATTCTGTTTAATTGTACAATTAATGAACATATAAATTAAATTCATAGTTTACTTCTACCACTAAATTACTTATTTGAATTGCCTCTCTTTGGGAAAAAAAATAAGCAACTCAATGCACACATTATTAAAATGACTCGGTAATGTACATTCTGGGCACGCCTTAATTGTAAAACAATTACTCCACTATTATGGTGGGATGCTGCCTGTTTTATTGAGAGCTGAATAATTTAATTTTCTCTTATCAAATGAACAGGTAATAGTTTCACTGACTGATGTGCAATTCTCCCAACAGATTTCGACTTCCATCGGCAGATCCCACACGCCCAGCGCCTATAAAGGCAGCACCAGGGAGGTGGCGGTTTTGATTTGACCTGTGGGAGGCACAGCCAAAATTCCCTTGGCTGCATCCCACTCTCAGCAGGTAGAGGTGAAACTGCTGATAAAGAGACAGTAGAGTTGCATTGTAGCCCTTAATGGCTACTGAGTGGAGGAGAGACCAGGACAACAGGAAAGCCATACTCAGTGGCCCCTCTATTCTTTTAGTCCCAGAACATTCCTCTGCAAGAATGCCTGGATGTCCACAGATGGTGGGCACTCACCTGTGATCATGAACAAGACTCCTTCTACAGGTGTCACTGCTGCTTCATCCTCGTATCTATTGACCAATGGTGCCACCATATTTGTGCAGCCCTGGTTCTCTCCTAGCTGCTGAAGCTCTGAGCCCTTTGATGTTCCAAGGTTCACTGATGCCCTTCCATTGGAAGGGAGTGGCCCTGTCCCCCTGGTGTTGCACAAGTAGAGCAGGGTCCTGTAGTCTTGCAGAATTCAATGAGACACCTTAGTTCATTTGTCCTGCCATAACCCATCCCCTCCTTACTTCCCGGACAACACGCTGCCTGCCCTGGACACTTAGTGCCTAGCCCCTTCCTCCAGTGCTTCTGCCAGGAGGGGTCTCCCTCCAGCAGGAGTGCCCTTTGGTCTTTCAGGAAGTTGGTTTCTGATCCAGCTGCCCCGCCAGCAATCTAGATATATCCCTGCTGGGTTTACATTCCCTCCAGGATTCCTACTCCATACAATTAAATCCTTGTCTGAGCCAGAGGGAAGCCCATTCAAAATGCCCGGCTGGATGAAGCACAAGCTGGAAATAAGATTTCCAAGAGAAATATCAGTAACCTCAGATATGCAGATTCCAACACCCTTATGGCAGAAAGTGAAGAGGAACTAAAGAGCCTCTTGATGAGAGTGAAAGAGAAGAGTGAAAAATCTGTCTTAAAACTCAACATTCAAAAAACTAACATCATGGCATTTGGTCCCATCACTTCTTGGCAAATGGGGAAACAATAGAAATAGTGACAGACTTTATTTTCTTGGGCTCCAAAATCACGGAAGATGGTGACTGCAGCCATGAAATTAAAAGACACTTATTTCTTGGTAGAAAAGCTATGACAAACATAGCATATAAAAAAAAGCAGAGATATGTCTTTGCTGACAAAGGTCTGTCTGGTCAAAGCTATGGTTTTTCCAGTAGTCATGTATGGATGTGAGAGTTGGTCCAGAAAGAAGGCTGAATGCCAAAAATTGATGCTTTTGAGCTGTGGTGTTGGAGAAGACTCTTGAGAGTCCCTTGGACTGCAGGGGGATCAAACCAGTCAATCCTACAGGAAATTAACCCTGAATATTCATTGGAAGGACTGATGCTGAAGCTGAAGCTCCAATACTTTGGCCACCTGATGTGAAGAGCCAACTTGTTGGAAAAGACCCTGACACTGGGAAAGATTGGAGGCAAAAGAAGAAGAGGATGACAGAAGAGGTGATGGTTGGATGGCATCTGTGAATCAATGGAAATGAGTTTGAGCAAGCTCCAAGAGATGGTGAAGGACAGGGAAGCTTGGCATGCTGTAGTCCATGGGGTCTCAAAGAGTCAGAGATGACTGAACAACTGAACAACAACAACAGCAAGAATATTTCATTGTGAAATCCTGCAGTCTGGGGAGCCAGGCTGCCTGGGTTCACATCTTAGGTCTGACACTGTCCATGCTGCATGAGTCTGGCCTCCTTACCAGTGAAGAAGGGACAGCAGTGTTTCCTAGGAGTCCTATAAGATGAAAGGATGAAGGGCGTGAAGGCGCTCAAGTACACACTGGTGTGATGTACCTGAATCTAAGACGTTGCACCTCAGTGGTGCTAAAAGGCAAAACCCCATTAGACCCCATGAGGAAGGTGACAGATACCCAGCCATTGTCAGGGAGCTCACAATTAGACCAGAGTGGGGAAGGGAGTGTGCAGGGACACCAGTGTCTGTCAAGCAGTTCTCAGAGATTTGCTGGGCCCGGTTCTGTGATTGATTTGGTGTGTTTTCCATGTCTGAACACAGTCTGAATCATCTAACACAAATAGAAGCAACAGGCCTGGATTAACTGGCCAGCACTCACGAGTTTATACACAAGGCAGAAGAGAGCTTCTGAGAGCAGCTGTCTGGGCTTGGAGCAAACAGTTTCCCTGATGCCCACAGACACATGTCAAAGTCCAAATGGCACCAAAATTAAACAGAGAAGCTAGGTGTTACTCAAGACTAGTGCAGTCAGGGCTGAGCTCAACTCCACTGACACCGAAAGCGGGAGGGTTTTAAGCCCTGGGTGGGCCAGTGGAAAGTACAGGGGACCACCATCCAGGTGGTACCCAGTGGGTTGTGTGGTACATCAAGTGTTTCTCTCTGTGATGTGGAAGTCAGGCTACTTCTCTCCTGTGGAGTCTGGGTATACAGTGCTTTCTCCTTTGTCTGCACTTCAAGGAGGTGGCTCCCACCTCCTCAAGAAAGATAGGCTCTGGGTTGTCACACAGGCAAGGCACTGGGGGGAAATTTGCAAAGGGTCAGAGAAAGAATTTATACTTGCAAGTTTTCTAAAGTAAACGCTGTCAGCAAAGGGAGGTGAGAAACCTCCAGCTAGGAAGAAATGTGTCTAGATTTTCTCCACGCTGAGGGTATCATCCAGGTTGTCTTGGTCACAGATGAGGGGTCCTGGGCTGCAGGCTGGTGGCTGGGGGACACCACTGTGCCCTGTCCTCCTGAGCCCTGCTCCATGGCGCCAGGGATGAAATTCATCTCTCAGGCAATCAATTCCCTGACCCTGAATTTCCAGCAATAATACACAGATGTGCTGGTTTGGTTCATGTTATTAGCCATCTCTTAATAACCTTTGGGTCAGGGGTGTTATTGATGCTTGAATTTAATTCAAATTATAATGGGATAAATCATCTGCCGTCTACAATCCTTGTTTATTGAATTTCGTATGATCCACTTAATTTAGGCCCTCCCAACTCTGAAGGTTGAAGCCTATTGAAAATCCGTCTCTTTATCCTCTCATGACCTAATTTATGTTTTCCCCTTTAACTTTTCCACCTACTTTATTGCTGTCACTGCCTCCGAGGCTCTCCTGAAGCAGAAGGCGGGGCTGGGAAGATTAGCATTTTTATTGCTTTATTTGGTATCCTAGCCAAGCCATCCAGATGAAAACTGCCCTGCTGCCCTGCAGTGGGCTCCTCTGCAGCCTCCCTCCCTGGATCCTTTGTTTCTATCCAGCAGTACTTACTTCCTTTGACCAGATAAACATTTCCTGACCATCTACTCTGTATTTTAATCTATTTTTGAAATCACAGTGTTTTAAAAATAGCATGGCAACCCCAGAGAGGATACAAGCAGCAATAGTTGCCTTTGGGGGAGGATGCAGACTGTCCCTGGGTAGAGGGCATTAGGGCTGGAGACAGTGCCCAGGAACCCAGAGAAGGGGAGGGTCTCCTTGGGGTGGAGAGAAGGAGGGGTCGTCACCTGAAAGGATTTGAGATAGACACCCCTCTCCCACCACCAAGTTTGGTTTTGTTGTTGTTGTTCAATCACTCAGTTGTGTTTGATTCTTTGTGACCCCATAGTATGTAGCATACCAGACCTCCCTGTCCTCTTTCTCCTGGAGTCTGCTCAAACTTATGTCCATTGAGTCAATGATGCCATCCAACCATCTTGTCCTCTGTCATCCGCTTCTCCTCCTGCCCTCAATCTTTCCCAGCATCAGGGTCTTTTACAATGAGTCAGCTCTTTGGATCAGAAGGTTAGACTTGGAAAAGAGGAGATGGGTAAGGATAAGTGGTGGTGGGGCAGGGTTTCTTGGCCAAGGAACAACCATGGCCGGAAATATAGAACGAATGAGGGGGGACCCAAATAGAAGCCCTCCCCAGAAACCATCTGAGAAGCACAAGTTGACCTGGGCTGTGAAGACAGGACGCTGAAGATGTTCAAGGGGAGACATGAGGACCTGGTACTGTTACAAGGCACAACACTTGCAGTCAATGCCTAGAGCTTTGTTCATTGATAATTGACACCCTTGGCCCAGACTCAGAAGCACAGAAATCAAATAAAGGCTACTTGGATGTTTCCTCCAGCTTGTGAATTGATACTGATTTAACAAAGTGCTTGTTGTCGGAGAAAGCAGACCAGCAGATGAGCCACATAGGTGCTGATGGAAAATGTCTTCAAACAGACGACTGTGTCGTTTGCCCCCTTGAGGAGGCGTGATCCTCAATTCCCCTTCCAAGTTCATGGGTGACGCCCATCACTGGGCAAGCTCATAGCCTTGCTGACTCAGGCCTTTAATCGCAGGCAATTAGAGTGACTGACAGCGCTAATTAAGCCCTTACCTGAGCAGGCACCTCCACCGGCATCACTGCCGAGAGCAGCCAGCCATAACTTTGATCTCTTTGATTTGCTGTTTTCTCATTCCGGCTGTTTCAGGTCTTATCTAAATTTCCTCATCACCTTTAATGAACATTTTTCTCCCATTTTTCCTAACGATTTTAAGGAGCTGGTGCAAGATGTTCTCTGAAAACACATGCACAGTTACTATACTGTTAGTCAAGAGGGCTCATCAGTACAGAAAGAGGGATTTTGCATCAAAATTGCTGGGTGCTTGGAGCAGCCTGCAATACATCAGCTTCTTCTTTTTTTTTTTTTTTTCCCAGATATGACATTACTGCCATTTAGCTGCAGAAACTTCTGATGCCAATTCTTCTTATCCTACATTAAAAATATAAGCCTGTTTTTTGAGGCTGAAATACAAACTAGACTTTTTAAAAGGGACTAATGGAAGAAAACTGAAGAAAAAAAATTACTTAGTATTTTAAAATATTTGAAGTTTTACTCACTTCTAAGATCAAATGAATTAAAAAAAAAAAAACTAACGGAAAGTGAAATCTTGCATAATTTCACTTTGCCTGAATTTTGTGCTTCACTCCAGTTCAGTGTTGTAAGATTCTAAACATACACAACTGTCTTAAGGGTGTTCTCCCCAAATCCCTTCTTCAGTCAACATGCATTTCTTCACTGATACTGTATTTTGTGACAGGCACAGGGCTCTTGTGTGTGTCTGTTTTTAGGACAAACAAAATATGAGAAATACTCTTTCCTCAGCTCTTGTGTGCAATTAGAGTGACTTTTGAGTCGTGGTTCACTCTTTCCCTGCTGCCCAACCTGTCTGGCCTCTTCGATCTTCCTCTCGTCTTCCCTCACTGTCCTGTACCCAGGCTGTCTGACCTTTCCTTGCCTGGCCTTGTTTCCTGGACTGAAAGACAGAGGCCAAACTTACCACCCTGCATTCAGAGGCTTCATCCTGTTGTTGTCCAGTCCTCTGATCCAGTCCCATCCCAACCTCCAAGTTGGAGTCCAGGAAGCAGCCTCTTGTTTCCATCCCCGCTTCAGTAGGGGGAAATGACAGGGACATCACCTAGAGAGGGGTTGGAAACACGAGGCTGCTTCCTGGACAGGACTGAGCAACTGAGTACGCATGCACATTTAATATGACAGCTTTTCACTTGTCAATTATACCTGTATTAAAAAAAATTAATGGTTAAAAAAAAATCCACTGGGGAATGCCTAATGTAGAAATTGGGCTTCCTTGGTAGGCCAGCTGGTAAAGAATCCACCTGCAATATGGGAGACCCCCGTTCGATTCCTGGGTCAGGAAGATCCCCTGGAGAAGGAATAGGCTACCCACTCTAATATCCTTGGGCTTCCTTGGTGGCTCAGATGGTAAAGAATCTGCCTGCAATGTGGGGGACTTGGGTTTGATCCCTGGGTTGGGAAGATCCCCTGGAGAAGGGCATGGCAACTCACTCTAGTATTCTTGCCTGGAGAATCCCATAGAGCCTGGTGGGCTACAGTCCATGGGGTAGCACAGAGTCGGACACAGCTGAGCAACTCAGCACAGCACAATGTAGAAATTAGTCAATCATATGTGCTGCTGTCTCCCCAAGCTGCTTAGATTTCAAAGGAAAAAGAATCAAATGACCATATTTGGGCAACACCTGCAAACTGGACTTGTCTGATTTGTTTTCTCGGATGTGTTTTCTGGGTCAAGCCATGCATGGAAGATGTGGGGGTGAGATGGAGGATGTCAAGAGGCTGTGTGGTGGATTTCTGCAGTTCTGAATCCTCATTCATGCCGCATTTCCCCATGACTCTCTTCTGTACAACGTCTTTCAGCCATGTTTGTATGGCTGAGAAAGTCACTGTGGACAGTGGCCTTTGTGGAGGGGTCTAGGCCTGAATGCTGCCAATGATCTCTTTGCTTCCTGAAGTGGTTTTGTGGGGTTTAACTGATATCTTGTTGGGGACAGGATTGGAGCCCCTGGTGGCTCAAGCCATAAAAAGTCTGCCTGCAATGCAGGAGACCCAGGTTTGATCCCTGGGTCAGGAAGATTCCCCTGAAGAAGGAAATGGCAACCCATACCAGTATTCTTGCCTGGAAAATACCAGGATGGAGGAGCCTGGCAGGTTACAGTTCATGGGGTTGTAAAGAGTCAGACACAACTGAGCGACATCACTTTTTCTCTCTTTCTGGGAACAGGAGGGGACATGAATGTTTCCCTTTCTCTCCTAAAGGGAGAAAATGAAGGGTGCTTATTCCCCAGCCTGACATTCTTTATGGCCTCCAGGCCAAGAGGGACACTGAACCCACACCCCTAACCGGAGCCAGTGGTGGGAGGATGCATGGCTGACCCAGCAGCCTCAGGATGGGGTAAAACCTCCTTCTCAAGCACAGGCCAGGGTCCGATGGAGGGTCTTCAGAAACCTTCAGAAGTGAATGAGCCAGTATCTGGCTGGGAAATCCACCCTTTGGCGGACCACCCCCTGTTATCTCAAGAACCGTATTTACCACACGCAGGCTTAACCTGGGGTTAATGTGAATGGTTTACTGGTGCTTACTCTGTGCAGGTAGTGTGCCAAGGGATGAACACGGGCTGTTTTCTTAAACCCTCCCAGCAATTTCGAGAAGATTTCTGATTCTTAGTAGTTATGGATGAGAAATCGAAGCTCTGAGGACCGTGGTCTGGGGCACTCCAGGGCCTGCACCCCCAGTGAAGATGTGGCATGGCCTCTCCATCTGTAATGAGATTCTAGAAACTTCACCCCAAGAGGCTGTGGAAGTCATCATAGGCTCTGTCATCACAACCAGGACGCACTGGCCGGCACTGCTCTAAACATGAGGTCCACTCCTGGGCCCTTTGCTCAAAATGAAAACGGTCTCCAGCTTTGCCTTCTTTCCTCTTGAAAATGAAAACGGCTTTTCTCTAACTACATTCATTCTCAACACAAGATCATTTCTAAATATTGTTGTTTAGTCACTATGTCATGTCCAAATCTTTTTCCACCCCATGGACTGCAGCCCACCAGGCTCCTCTGTCCATAGGATTTTCCAGGCAAGAATACCAGAGTGGGATTCCATTTCCTTCTCCAGAAAATCTTCCCGACCCAGAGACAGAACTCATGCCTCCTACATCGGCAGGAGGAATCTTTTCCACTGAGCGACCAGGGAAGCCCTCACTTCTAAATACATACTCTGAAAAATCTGAACAGTGAAGAGAAGCATAAAGTAAGATTTTCTCTAGAAGCCCACCATCAGTGGGCAATTGCTCTTAGCATTTCTGGGAGGTGCTTTCAATTTCTGCAAATAATTGCCAGGGACAGAGGTGCATGCACATTCATGTGGGAACCTACTCTAGCGACAGTAATGGGGAATGGAGAATAGGTGGCAATTGGGGTCTGAATTTTCACTTAATAATCTGTCTGAGGTGCTTGTCCACGTTGATGGTCACAGCTGCACACCACTGTGGGTGACAGGGAAATTAAAATCCACCATTGTACTGTAACATGTCTCTCCTCCTCTTATCTGTGACCATCCACATCATTTCCAGTGCCTCACTGTTATCATATTTGATGGACAACCTTCTGCATAATCTTTAGCATTTGTCCACTTGCCTATTAAAATCAGGTCTCTTGTCCTGATGTTTCTGGAACAAAGATGTGCTTTCTTTTAAAAAGACAGAGTGATGCCAGCTCCAATTTGGAGGTGTGGAGAGCTGGACAGAGTACCATCCCCACACTTATAAGAAGAAAAGTTGGGAAAGTTCTTACTTGTTCTCTAACCCATCAGAGAACTGAGGCTACAAAGCAAATAACCAAGCTGGATGCTGACTGTCCGCCAGCCTGCATCATGGTGACAGTTTCTCCTTACCACCTGCTCACCTGGGGTGAGTTACTTAACCTTTCCCTTCATCTCCAAAACAGAAAGAATAATAGCTTTCTTGTGAAAATTGAATGAGTTGATACAAGAAATGCACTTGGAATAATGCATGCTTCAGTAAAGACAGTCTTCATTACTGGATTGGGTTTCCCAGGTGGCTCCCAGCAGTAAAGAACCCACCTGCCAATACAAGAGATCTAAGGGACACAGGCTCAATTCCTGGATCAGGAAGACACCCTGGAGGAGGGCATGGCAACCCACTCCAGTATTCTTGTCCAGAGAATCCCCTGGACAGAGAAGCCTAGAGGGCTACAGTTCATTGGGTTGCATATAGTCAGACACGACTGAAGTGACTTAGTGTGCATGCACAGTACTAGATTAATTTTCTTTGGGTTGTGCCATGGTGATAGATCCCTCCCACATCTCAGGCCCTGGTGGTAACAAGGGCCTCTGAGACTCTGCTCCCTGATCTCGCCACCAGGGTTCCCTTTCTAAGGCTAGTGTTTGGGGGACTGCACAATGGAACTCAGAGCCTCCCATGGGATTCAGGCATCACTGTGGACTTGACATAAGGGGGATGGCGTTTGCCGTTTTCACCCCATTTTATTGGCCAGAGCAAGTCCAATGGACAAGCCTGGTGTTAACGGGGCGAGGTCCTGCAATCCTGTTACAGGGAGGGCTGTGAATAATCGGGAGCCATACACAGCCTATCACAACTGTTATAATCACAAATTATCATTATTATACTCAGTGCAATCCTGAGGGCTGCAGAACCAAGGCCAAAAGCCACAAGAAAGGCTTCAGAAGAAGTAATTTAATTGTAAATCCAAAGCAAAAGTAATCAAGAATTGGTTCTCCAATATCTAAAGTGTGTCATTTTCCTTTCACTTTTCTTTATAAAGGGCCCTCCTCTTCCTTAAGCCAGCTTCTTTTTGAGAGTCCCTTGGACTGCAAGGAGATTAAACTAGTCAACCCTAAAGGAAACCAACACTGAATATTCACTGGAAGGATGATACTGAAGCTGAAGTTCCAATACTTTGGCCACGTGATGCGAAGAGCTGACTCCTTGGAAAAGACTCTGATGCTGGGAAAGATTGAAGGCAAAAGGAGAAGAGGGCAATGGAGGATGAGATGGTTGGATGGCATCACCAACTCAATGCACATAAATCTGAGAAAACTCAGGGAGATAGTGAAAGACAGGGAAGCCTGGTGTGCTGCAGTCTGCTGCTGCTGCTGCTAAGTCACTTCAGTCGTGTCCGACCGTGTGTGAAGCCAGAGACGGCAGCCCACCAGGCTCCCCGTCCCTGGGATTCTCCAGGCAAGAACACTAGAGTGGATTGCCATTTCCTTCTCCAATGCATGAAAGTGAAAAGTGAAAGTGAAGTCGCTCAGTTGTGTCCGACTCTTCGCGACCCCATGGACTGCAGCCTACCAGGCTCCTCCATCCATGGGATTTTCCAGGCAAGAGTACTGGAATGGGGTGCCATTGCCTTCTCTGTGCTGCAGTCTACAGGGTCTCAAAGAGTCACACAACTTAGCAACTCAACAATAACAACAGCTTCTCTCCTTAATACTTACTAGTAGAACTTGCAATTTGTATAGGATCGCAAGTCGGATCACAAATAGGATTCCTCTCCTGCACAAATTTCTCCATCCTATTGGTAGAGAAGATACATAATGTTTTAGAACTGATTTCTAAGAGGACCATATCACTGAGACAAAATGTTAGAGGAGACAGTTTCAAAGCAAGCTGTTAACGGTGTTTGCCTCTGAAGAGAAAGAGTAGTGTGAAGACAAAGGTGCTCCTTTGCCTGACTGTTTTCTCAAATCTGTTTCATACAGTTAAAGAAAAATCAAGCAGAAAAGTTCCAAAGTCTCCGGGGCTTCAAATCACTTTTTGCACAGAGAGAATCCCAGACTTTCTTACATCCTAGCTCCAAGGCATACTCCTGAAAAGCTAGAAACGTCATCCAATACAAAGACCAGAAATTTAAGCGCATTGCACTTCAGTTTTTAACAGGAAATAACCCAAGGGGAATCAAGAGGATTCCTGAGTATTTAAAGTCTGAAAAGTTCAGACCCAAGACTAAAAGTCACCAGGAAGGCTTCGGGAGAAATAATTCAATTGTAAACCCAAAGCAATGAATAATCAAGAATTGGTCCTCCAGTATCTAAAGTGTGCCATTAGAGGATTTCATGTCTGGATTCATTGCCAATGAACATAATAATGATCTCTGATTTTCAAGTTAGCTGTTAGGAGTGAAGTACCAATCTTCCTGAAAGTGTGATAAAGAAGCCATCCGGCGGTTACAGCCACAGCATTCCGTGTAGAACTTAGGGAAGCTTTGGTATTCGTTCTTCAGGGTTATCAATTTGACCTCTACCGAATGGCCCAGATTTATGGGAAACTCATTAAAGAGTCAGGCAGTGAGTGCACTCCATCCCATCTGATAATTTATGGTATTAACCGGGAGAGCCAAGGGCTGCAAAACCAAACTCATTCAAAGGTTTTTACTTACCAGAGACCGCATGTTTGTGGTACAATCTAAAAGCTGAGAAGAGTCTGACCATGACTGATTTTGACATAATTTACATATATGCAAATCACACAAAATTATGTAAATATGTATGATCTCCAAATATATTAAATTTTAAAGTATACACACACACACACACAATTTTCATCTAAGAAGTGCCTCTCTTCTCAGAAATCACAAGCTCACCTCCAGAGAGCTCTAGGCAGCCTGACAGGTTTCTAACCCATTGATCCTCAGCGTGTGGTCCCCAGCCAGCAGCATCGGTGCCACCTCCTGAATCAGAACCAGGGATGGAGGCCCGGCATTCTCAGTGTTCACCGGATGTGTGCTCAAGGCTGGGGCTCATGCTCCCCTTCGTCTCCTTTCTTCTCTTTGAAAGAGTGATCCCCCTCCTCCCTCCTCGTTCACAGCAGAAGACCATACTTTCTCATGAAGAACACAGAAGCACTCAGGAAAGGCCTTCCACTTTCTGCCACCATCTCACCCACAAGCATGCGTGCAGACAGAGCCGTATCTTTGGCCTCCTGTTCATTACATCCAGGGAACTGCCTGTGCCCTCATCTGCTGCCATCCCCTCTGTTCTGGCACTGGATTTCTGCCCTGTGAAGTGCCCCAGGACATAGCTTCAGCAACCCATAAGTTTTTATCATGCCCTTGGTCATCTTCATAATGCAAATCTGTTAGTAGTGTGATTCCTGTCTGAACCTAAGAAACAGACAAACATCTGAACTTTCCCCATCCTATCTATTTCCAGTTCACTGAACTTTCCCTTTATGTTAATTATCTGCAAAGAGCTGTCTAAACTTGTATCAAGTTACTCTCTTTCCTTTCTCTGCTGAACCCACCCATTGAGCCTGTATCCCCATCACTCATCAAAGCTGCCCCTGAGAAGGACTCTAAATGCTCCTCATTTCTAAGCCCAGTGGTTTTCAGTTCTCTTGTTTCTTATTTGTCTGCAGCACTTGACACAGTGGAGCACGGTCTCCTGTCTTCACTTGCCTTCTGCTTGAATCCCCACTTTCTTCACTAATATTCCTTTTTGGACCCCATCACTGGTTCCTCATTTCTCTAACATCAAAATATTGAGATACCCATGGCTCAGGGTGCCATTCTGCTACTTCCTGATTTCTGTTAGGCCCCTAGGTAGTGGTTCTCAATCTTGGCTGCGCACCAAAACCACCTGGGGCACTTTGGAAACTCTCAATGCACCTGAGATCAAGTCAGTCAGAGTCTCTTGGGTGGAACAGAAATATCAGTATGTTTTCGAGGTTTCCCAGGTGATTGCTATGTGCAGTCAAGTTTGAAAACCACTTTCCTAGGGGACCTGATCCAGTTTATTGCCAAATCATCTATATGCTAATGACCCTGATCTTTGAGTTCTGGCCAGTCCCTCTCCCTGATGATCCAAACTCCCATCCAGCATGTGCAATGAGATGCAACTCACACTTAAAATGTTCCAACTGGACTTTTGGCCCATCACTCTAAAATTCAGCCAGTCATCTCCATCTCAGCAAATAGAAACTCCATCTTTTCAGGTTCACAGGCCACGTCTTTTGAGGTGGCCTCAGCACCCCTCTTCCTCTTGTGCCCTATGTCCAATCTGTAGCAAATTCTGCCCTTCAGAGCAATTCCAGAATCTGACCATTTCTCACCATCTCCACCACCACCTCCCTGGACCAAGCCATCATCCTCTCCTGCCTGATTATTACAGTGACCACCACCCTCCACCCTCTACGGGCTTCCATTCTCCTCCCTTCACTTTCCCTTTCACCCATTTGCAGGGCAGCGATAGAGAGATAGCAATGCAGATGTAGAGAATGGACTTGTGGACACAGCAGGGGAAGGAGAGGGTGGGATGAACTGAGAGAGTAGCATTGTGTGTATAAAATGGGTAGCTAGTGGGAAGCTGCTGCAGAGCACAGGGAGCTTAGCTTGGTGTGCTGTGACGACCTGGAGGAGTGAGATGGGGGATGGGAGGGAGGCTCAAGAGGGATGGAATATATGCATACTTCTAGCTGATTCACTTTGTTGTACAGCAGAAACCACACAGCATTCTAAAGCAACTATCTTCCAATTTAAAAAAAAAAAAAAGAAGCCAGAATGGGTTTTTCAAAACAGGAGTCAGTTCCTGTCCATTCTCTGCTGAAGCGTATGACCCAGTGGCTTCTGGCTTTACCAAGGGTAAAATGCAAGGGCACCATTTTCTTTCTAGGTACCTTTTATTAATCATTTTTATATCTATAGCCTATTTCATGCCACTGTTAATCAGAGATTATCAAAACAGATGGTGAAATTGTTCTCAGGTACAAAAATCCTACTTCTTTTCTACATGACAAGAAAACACTTTTGGATAGCTCTAGATCAGCATTTTCTAAACTTACCCACCATGAAACATTTTTAAATTATAATATATTGATGGGACACCAAGAGGAGTTCATGAAATATAAATGTAAGGTTAGATTGAAGTAGACAGCACCAAAAAAAAGTTCTCAAAGGTGAATTAATAGCTTAAAGAAATAATAAAAATTTGATTCACATTCACTTAGCTTTAACACAGAACAAAAAACAAATTAGAGAAATCTGCTTAGGCATAAGTTAATAAGAATAAAATATGTCAACATAAAGTAATTTTTTGCATGTGCATTTTCTAATAAAAGAAGACATGCTCCAAAAAATGTTTTCTTAAATAGTGCTTTTGGGGATCTATTCTGAAACACGCAGCTACTTAAAATCTGTGAAGATGATGCTGAACTTCATCCCCATATGAGGTACAGGATCACATCCATTTCCACTTTTCTTTTAATTCGAGTGGAATATGACCATTCTGCTTCTCCACAAATTATGTGGCAAAGGAAGACACATGTAAATGACATTTTCACAATATTCGAGAGCATCTGGATTAGGTTACTGTGCAAATCATTCACCTTGATGTGCGTATTCATGGTCTGCTCTTGATATTTTAGAAACTGAATCTGCACATTTTTCTCTTCCTTTCAAAGCTTTCGCCTTAGACATTCTAGATAGTTTGAGAACCTTGTGAATTTCTGTGGTTTTGTCATCATTGCTGTTTTGATAAAACTGCCTTCCTCCAGCCACAGGTCTATGCAGAAGCGATTTGTGCAGTATAAATATTTCAGGCACCATAAATGTTGAATAATGTCACAGATAGATGCTGAAATATTCAGGCAAAGTCTACAGCACAAAGCAGTGGCCAATCAGTGGACAGCATTCACTTGAAGGGCAGTGGATAAATGCTGCCTTCGCACTGGGAGGCTTGGCCTTGGATACTTGGCAGAGGATGGAATGTGGTGACTCTGTACTGGATGCCTAGATCCAGATCTTGGTTCTGCTCCTTAGCAGCTGAGTGTTGGGGCAAATGCTTTAACGTCGCTGAACCTCAGCAAATGGGAACAATAAGAATCTTACAGGATTAAAGATGAAGTACAAAGCATTAGAATAGTACCTGCACATAGTATGCCATTCATGAGTTATTAGATTATTTTTCTTAGGATATCACATAGTAATAGACAACTGTTTTCTGTCTTGTTACAAATATCTAAAAAGTATTTTTTGAAAATAAAGGTTGAAGGTATTAGGTTGGCCAAAATATTCATTTGGGTTTTTTCTATAATGTCTTACGAAAATGCCAGAATGAGCCTTTTTGTCAACCCAATAAATCCTCCCACTGCTCCCAAAGCAACATCCATGAATATACTCCATGAATCACATTTGAGGAAATATCTTGAAGTAGTTGATATAGTCAGACTTTTTTCTAGCTTTGCATACCAGATTGAGCTGGACATTTATCTGGAAATAATGATGGTAATAAGAATCATCATTAAACATGTTCAGTCCAGATAGTACACTGGTGATGTCATGTGCTTCACTTCTAATTCCTAAACCAGTCTTACAAAGCAGTTATCACATCTGCCTTCTCTAGGAGAGGAAAACATGTGGCAGAAACATTGACTGACTTGCCCCGATACCTTGGAGATGGGAAGTGGTGAGCCTGGAAGAGCCCAGGTGGTCCTGTGCTAATTCATACCAGAGGGGAAACTTTGCCACCATTATCTCTGGGCATAAACAACAAAGCATAAGACACGCTAAGAAGAAATATAGACAGGAAAGATGGTCATTTGGAGAGAACAAAGATGCTGTTAGAGCAACATCAAAGAAGAGTTTGTTACAGTCGGGGACAGAGGTGGGTCAGAGGTTGAGGGAAGGCTTGGGACCCCCTGTGTACCTTTTGGGAAGACGAAAAAATCCTTGGGCTGGAGGGAACTTGCCAGCGCTCTCAGGGAGGGTAATCCCAAGTGCCCAAAGCCATTGAGGAAACTTGTTCACCTTGAATCCTTTGGGAGGTCCTCTGCCCTCACCCCTTACTCAAGGTCATCTTTACTTTCTTGCATCCTTGAAGCCCCACAGAATGAGAAGCTTGACATCCTTGCCCTCCAGCCCTTGACTCATTCACTGATCTGCTTTGAACACATCAAACTTATTCAACACATCAGACTTTGAACCCACCTATAGTTTCCACTTCCAAACACCCCCATACACACTATAAAAGAAGATGCTGCTGACTCCAGGTGACTCAGAAGCTGAGTCAGAAGCTGAGTCACCTCCTGGAGGTGTCCACAGAGCCTCTGCCTCCTCCACGTCCCACCCCCACAGCTCAGCTCCTGGGGCAAACAGGAGAAGTGTCGCTTCTCCGGGAGAGGTTTAATGAAGAAGAAGGTTGATTCTTGCCTGACATGAATGCCTCCATGTTCATTCTGAAATATTTTTTCCTTCAGAATACAAATATTTGAATATACACAGATACCAAAAGTAAAATTAAAATCCACTCATAATCTCTATAGATTTCTATGGACCTCGAGACTGGAATGGACCATCCTATAAATACAGTTCCTTATCTTTATTTTTTTAAGCAAAACACCACATGCATTGTCAATGTAACAGTTTTTTTACACAACATTATTTCTAGTGATTCATGTGTATTTTATCACAATATGATGTCATACTGGAGTTAACTAACTTCTTAGTAAAGAATATGTAAATGCCTTTTCTGTTTGTTTATATCATAAATAATGATGCAGTGAACATCTTCTAATATAAATCCTTATACATATGTTATATTTCTGCAGTTGTTTTTAGAATCTAATCTTCAAAGCAAAATTTCTGGGTTAAAAGGTATGACCATTTTTATAGATTTTAATTTGTATTTCTTGGTGGTTCAGCAGGAATGTTGTACCAAGTTAAATTTTCACAAATAATTGCTAAGTTATATGTGTGAATGTGTGTGTGCACAGTCGCTCAGTCGTGTCTCTTTGAGACCCTTTGGACTATAGCCCACCAGCCTCCTCTGTCCATGGGACTTTTCAGGCGAGAATACTGGAGTGGTTTGCCATTTCCTCCTCCAGGGGATCTTCCTGACCAAGAGATCGAGCCCGTGTCTCCTGCATTGCCAGCGAAATCTTTACCTCTGACCCACTGGGGAAGCCCATAACTTATATAAGATTGTGTATATATGACATACTTTTTAGTAGTGTGGCATGCTTGTCCAGTGGCCAGGGTTGAGGGGAGATAGAGGGGCACCCAAAGTTCCCTGACCACCTGCAGGAACCACATTGGTTCAGAGGATATTCACAGAGTGTCTGAATTCTGCACTGGGAGCTGGTATCACAGTGAGGAACCCCGTCCGGCTGCACTGAAAGCTGTGTCAGTTGCTGCAGTGCTGGCCAGCTCTGGCTGAATGTGTGATGGGAGGACAGCCCTGTTTCAGAGACAGGTGATGGGGGAGAGAGTTGATGCAATGCCCCTTCTTCCTTGGAGCAGGGCATGGAGCTCATGGAGGAGAGGGAACCCCTGTGTTGAGCAGGAACGTGCCTGTACAGGCTGCCCTTGCAGGCTCACTCTACATGGACTTGGGGACACTCAGTGCTGTTGCTTGATGGCCAGTGACACCAGACAGGAGATAGAGGACACGGGGCTAGACCTTTCTCCAGCAGGGACCATATTGCTCCAGGGGGATGTGGCCATGTCTGGGGACATTTCTGGTTGTTGCAACAGCCAAGCAGGTACTGCTGGCACCTAGTGATGCCTGAGGCCAGGCCAGGGACACTGATACACATCCCGCAGTGCTGAGGACAGCCTCCTGCAGCAGAGACGTTTCCGACCCTAAATGTTGGCCCTGCCAGTACTGAGAAACCCAGGGCTGGGTTCAGAGACACTGCTGTGCTGTGGGCTCAGAAGGCAGCTGTCAGCTGAAGTGGCCCAAAGCTGAACTCTCTGCCATGGGAACACCGTGTCAGAACACCTCCCGCGCTACGCTTGTGGGGGATGAAACACACACTTTCTTTGTGCTTCATTTAGCCTCCTCTTACCACACACTTTGTTCTGCAACACAGGACACATTAGTTCATGCAGATGATGAAAAATAGTATCCCTTGTTTCTCCCAATTCTTTCTCAAAATATTTACAGTTGCAAATCTGATGGTGACTGGATTTCTATATGAATTCAGCTTAGCCTGCCTGATGGCATGATAATTCTGAGATGATGTCTTAGACCTTTAATCAACAAGAAGTGTTGTAATCCCACTCTGTAGGAAGAATTCCTCTTGTGAACATAAACAGTGCCAGCAATCAATGGATAATCTATGTTTCTGTTCCACGGCCAAGGTCTGACTGCCGATTCATGAGGCAAGGATGAAGCCACACGCAGCAGAATTCATATTTACTGAAGTATCCTTAGTATTGATTTTAGTAAGATATATATTTTCTTTTCTTTTTTCCCCTCCTTAGGCTGCAATGAATTAATACTCGCTGTTCAGAGTGAGTACAGAGATTCATTTTGTTTCAAAGAAGTGTACATGTTTCTTTATAAGACACAACACATACTACTTTAGCAAAGACACAGTTACTTAAAACAAAACAAAGGACTTTCATTAGATTTGAAAAAAATATACATGAAAATCTTGGTGGATGTGAAGAAGCAAGATGTGGGAGTTGAGTGAAAAATTCAAAACATCCATGTCTTGTTTGTTCATCAAGTAACTTACTAAGCACTTTCCACATGTATTTATGAATCTGCATTTTATATATTATAAGGTGTGCATTTTTATAACCATTGCATTTATCACTTTCCAAAATTATCACTGTGAGGATCATTTACAAATAATTTCTTGCAACAGGATACTCCATTTTTCAGTTTAGGATACCAATATTTTTCAGCTATGGGTGCAATCAACAAATCTTTTCAAGGTTGCAGAGATAGAGACACTGGGCACATTCCAGCCAGACTTTGAGGCCCCTGGAGCAGCCACACTCACAAATCGGAACTCAAGTGGCTAACGGACAGAAGAGGCATCAGGGAGGATGTTAGCCTATGAATTTCATACAAGAAAGATGAATCCCTAGGACTTCCCTGGTGGTCCAGGGTTGAGAATCCGCCCACCAATGCAGGATATACAGGTTCAGTCCCTGATCCAGGAAGACTCCCCATGTTGAGGGGCAGCTAAGTCCATGCACCACAACTACTGAACCCATGTTCTATAACAAGAGAAGCTACCACAGTGAGAAGCATGAACACCGCAACCAGGGAGTAGCCCCCATTTGCCACAACTAGAGAAAGGCCAAGTGAATGTGAAAGTGAAAGTCACTCAGTCGTGTCTGACTCTTTGCGACCCCATGGACTGTCCATGGGATTCTCCAGGCCAGAATACTGGAATGGTAGCCTTTCCCTTCTTCTTCAGGGGAACTTCCCAACCCAGGGATCGAACCCAGGTCTCCTGCTTCGCAGGTGGATTCTTTACCAGCTGAGCCACAAGGGAAGCCCAAGAATACTGGAGTGGGTAGCCTATCCCTTCTCCAGCAGATCTTCCTGACCCAGGAATTGAACTGGGGTTTCCTGCATTGCAGGCGGATTCTTTACCAACTGAGCTATGAGGGAAGCCCCAGAGAAAGGCCAAATTCAGCAACAAAGAACCAGCACAGCCAAAAATAAATGAATAAGCAATTTTTTTTAAAAAAAGAAAGATCAACCTCAAGTTTAGTCTTCACAGCAACTTCAGCCATGCTGCGCCACCCCGTCCTTCCTGGCAGGCACACTCAACCTTGGTCATCACAGGATCTCCACTGCCCCCCCCATCCCCACCAACACTGGGGCACAGAAGGAGCCTCCCTTATCCTGGTTGGCACAGTCCCCTCTGCTTGCCCTCCCAAACATCCATTGTTCCAGGACACAGTGTCCTTGCATGCAGGATGGTAGAACGGATAAGACATAGATGCTTGAGTTGAATGCCAGGGTTCAAATCCTATATCAGCCAGTTACCAGTTACTCAATCTATAAAATTAAGTTGGGAAAACAGATTAACCGCCCGTAGCCTCAGGTGAATGTTGAGAAGGAAGGGCTGGGAGGGACATGGTAATCATCAGCCTCCAAATTTCAGGTGCTTTTTGCCTCCTGGATGGGATGAGCAACCGTTGGGATGCTCCTTCTCTGGCATGATGGGAATATCCACAGGAAAGGAGAAGTGGAGCCCTGGGCTGGTTCTTTGAGAAAGAGCCACAGCATCTCACTTCCTCAGGACCTTGCTGGGCACCACTCTGGCTTCAGAGGAAGCCAGCAAGGAACATGACCCCACCTGGCAAGCAGGAGCCATCCTTGCCTTGGCTTAATTACAGGTAGTCAGCATGAAGTCACCAAGGAAAATCATGCTTGGTTGATCTGATAGAATTTTTCAAGGAACAGCACAAAGAGTCAACAGGAGAAAGCCCGGCTGTAATTTACTTGGACTTCAAGTAAGCGTTTGATATAGTAGCACACAAAAGACTAATATTCTAGGTCAGCAAGGATGTGATGGCTAGGGAGCTGCCTGAATGGGTAAGGAACTTGTCAAGATCTTCAAGATAGAGAGGATAAGAGCCGAGCAAATAGCTCGGGGAAGGAAGATGTGACAACTGGAATTCTGCCGACACCAGCACTCTGGCAAGCTTTGTTCATTTCCTGACTATTCTGTTAGCGATGCTGGAGTTAAGAGAAGGCCAGTTGGTTTTTTCCGAGGGCCTTGAGACTGTAGTTTAAATTCTTTCGTCCGAGAGATAGTCCAGAGGTGCTGGGGGGTCAGCGAGGAGTTTTATTTGGCAGCTGGAGCTGAAGCAGCAATTTCTGCCGAAATGGATTGAGTGAATTTAGATTCTTCTGAGGATTTAAAATCATCTAAGCGTCAGGATGTTGAGCTTTGCATTTTGCTCTAGCATTTCTTTATCCTTCCAGAAATCACTTTGTAACTTCCCTCAGAGAAGCTTCTGACACCCTCCCTTACTTGTTCACAGGAGGTTTTATGCTTACCCAAAAAAGTGGGGTGCAGAACCCCAACCTGGCTGGGGTGTCATCAGCACCTTGTAGTCCCAAGGGTGCAGATCGGGATGGGCATGTGACCCAGGTCAGCCCATCAGAATGGACCTCAGGACTCCTCAGAGATGCACCCTTCACCTGGTGGCAGCTTTGAGCTGAGGCATCAGCTGACCCCTCAGTACTTCCTGGGAGGAGATGGGAGAGACTGGCTGGGACGAGGCCATCTCAGAAGAAGGCAGAACAAGGAACCTAGACAGGGACCTGAATCTGAGATCACCCCAGCTGTCAATATTTTCATGGCAAGGCTGATTTGTGTTGAGTTTTGTTTGCTTATAGCAGAGACGCATCTGACAGCCTCAAACCTCACCACCCCACAGTTAAGCATCACCACCAGGAAACATGGAAGCCTAGACATGAGTGAGGCTCTGAATCAAGCAGCTGGGCTGCCCTTGATGCCCCCAAATCCCCAGCCTCAGCTTGTCCCAGCAGGACACATGACCACACCCAAAGTCTCTGGGATCAAAGTAGAAGACCCATACACCCATTTCACATTAGAGGACATGGAAGCCCACATTGTATATCATCCACAAACCGTCTAGGATCCTGCTTCCATGGCAATGGCTGTAATTCATCATCTAGTGTGAGCTGAGTTTTGTCCACGTGATGCCCCTGATCCATTACCACCACCATCATCATCACCATTAGTGTTCAGTGTCAGGGCCCTAATGATGTGCTGGACACTGTGTGAGTATCTCACCTTTGTTATTATGTGGCATCTTTGTGAAGTTATCCTAAATGTTAGCTACAATCCTCAGCTCCAGTTTATGTACTGGCAGGCTAAGGCTTAGGTAATTCAGTATTTATTTGATACACAGACATTCTTCTTCTTTTGCTGCTGCTGCTGCTGCTAAGTCACTTCAGTCATGTCCGACTCTGTGCGACCCCATAGATGGCAGCCCACCAGGCTTCCCTGTCCTGGGATTCTCCCGGCAAGAACACTGAAGTGGGTTGCCATTTCCTTCTCCAATGCACGAAACTGAAAAGTGAAAGTGAAGTCGCTCAGTCTTGTTGGACTCTTCACAACCCCATGGACTGCAGCCCACCAGGCTCCTCCATCCATGGGATTTTCCAGGCAAAAGTACTGGAGTGGGGTGCCATCACCTTTTCCTCAGCCATTCTTCTAGGGCCCATCAAAGGATGCAACTGTGCTAAGAACTGACAAATCAGTATCAGAAAACCCAACACTCACTCTCTCTCTCTTCCCACGGAGGGTAGAGGCTGGCGTGGATAGGGAGCAGGGAGCACAGGTGGAGCATTCCTCCAGGAGCTGGAGAGAGAGGCAGGGTGAACCTCTTCAGGGTCTTAAATGAAGTGGTTGGAAATTTTGTTCTTTATCCAATGAGCCACAGAGAGTCATTAATGGATATTTTTTTAGGAAAAAGAGCTTGATGAGTCTTGCATTGTGAAAGAACAATTTGGTATAATGAGAGTTTGCAGAGATGAAGAACACCAAAGAGATTTGAGACATACTTGGAGGTAAAACCTTTAGCACTTAGGCAACACTGATCAAGGAGGATGAAGAAGGATAAAGAAGGAAGACACCAAGGTGCCAGCATGCGCTAACCCACTGGATGGAGCATGGTGCTTGGCACTGAGGCTGGGACCACAGACAGAGATCTGTAGGGAAAACGGCAGGTGATACAGAATTCGAGAAGCATTTGAAAAGCACCGCTGGGAAGTTTTCAATGGGGTTGAGTAATCATCTGGGTGTCTTCAGTTTATAGACTGATTTGAAGCACTAAAGTGGATGAGAACCTCTAGAGAAGAATAAAGACTAAGAGACAAATAAAAGTAAAAATGAAGAGTAAGACAAATAAAGAATCAAGAATGAGGCCAGAGCCTCCAGTGGCTGAAATGGAGTCAGGTAGGCCTGAAATGGAGTCAGGTAGGCCAGGAAGAGGAAGGCAGGTCAGAGAGTCGGGTCCATGCTGGGTAGGTGGGGTGGGGTGCAGCGGAGGGGGGACAGTGGGGGGTGTTGACCCAGGAGGCACAGACAGAAAGTGGTCTCTGAGTCACAGACTTTGAGCCTGAGTGATGGCAGCTCCAGTCTGGATGTAGAACGGAGGCAGGATTGGGGTAGAGCTGGTGGGGAGGGACCTTGTAGGGAGGGGGAGAGGCTCAGTTTGATAGTTGTTAAGATGGGAAAGAAGCAGGATTTCAAGCTGGAAGAGAGGATGGCTACTGAGCAGTTGAGGTTCTGGGATGGAAGAAGTGCTGATGAGAATTTATATGTCTTATGGAAGCATGGGATTCAGACCAGAGACAAGAGAGCAGACCTCAGTGTAAGGAGAGTTGGTGCCTTCACCATATGAGAGACAAGGAGGAACAGGGCTGGCAGTGAGAAGACACATCCCGAGGTCGGACAGTCCACACGTGGCAGGGGCGAGTCTCTCTCTGGTTGAGACTCTCTCTGGTCATGCAGATGTCCTGCAACTCCTTGGTCCTCAGACCCCTTCTCAAGGCCGTGGCCTTGCATTCTCACTCTGCTCCAGCCTGTGACTGTGAGTGCAAATAGTTTCTGGCAAGGTGACTCACAGGACCCTTCTGGGAACACATGCTGTTTAGCTGGTGTCTTGGGTACCTGATTTTAACACCCCTGGTGCATGCAGGAGCCCCGTGAATGTTGATTAGGGCCTTGTGCTCCGTGGAGAAGCTCTTAAAGACCCAGATTTCCAGGTACTGACTTGGGGACAGTGATCTGGGAAGCTGGCATGCAGGTTGAGGGGAGCTATCTTGTACAAAATCTCCCTGTTTGTGAGATGTACGACTCCTTGGCCAGGTATGGGGACAATGGAGTTAAGACACTATTGACAATACGAGATATTTGTTGTGGGCCCCTGGGTAGCTAGATCTATGCAAATGGAATGATCAGTGGTGGGCTCCCAGGTGTCTGTGGAAATGGATTTGTTACAGGGTCCTGGCTAGACTGGAACCAGTAATTCTCAATCTTAGCTGCATATTAGAATCCCCTGGGGACACATTATCAGCTGCACTCCAGATCAATTGAAAGTGAACTTTTGTTCGAGGGATTCACTATTCTTCAACAGCTTTTCTGAGATATAATTTACATCTCCTACAGCTAAACTGTTCTAAGTGTACAACTGAGGGGCCTTTGGGATATTTATAGAGCAACTATCATCATAATTACATTGTCATCATCTCAAAAGTTTCCTGGGTGATTGCAGTGAGTAGCCAGGCCTGAGACTGGCAGTTAAAAAGTCATTCACTAAGACATGTTCAAATCAAACACTGCTGGTATGGTGGTCACTAACTAAGGTCTAGCAGATGCCACATGACTGTGTTCCAAACTCCTGGATAAAAGGTCCCTTGTAAATTACTAAAACCCAGCGTCTGTCTCAAAGCCCCTATGTTGCCACATCCATCCGTCTCTCCATACATTCATTAAATATTTGACTAATTAATATATATTGGCCATCCACTAAGTACTAACCACTTAGTGACTCAATAAGAAACAAAAACATCTGTGGTTCAGGACCTCTTTGTTTTTTGTTATTTAGTTACTCAGTCGTGTCTGACTCTTTGCAACCCCTTGGACTATAGCTCTGCCAGGCCTCTCTGCCCATGGGATTTCCCAGGCAAGAATACAGGAGTGGATTACCGTTTCCTTCTCCAGGGGATTTTCCTGACCTAGGGATCTAACCCACATCTCTTGCAATATAGGTGGATTCTTTAACACTGGGCCATCAGGGAAGCCATCAGGATCTCTTGGAGTTTATAATAACAGAATCATGAAGCCAGATGTCATTTATGTTCTGATGAAACATGCAATTTCCATAGGAAATCAATATAAATCAAAATACACTGGCCAATACATAATTTAGAAGTTACAACAGGATTTTTGATTCATTAGTTGCAGTTAACAAAGACATCATCCAAATCCTGCATTACTCATCACTGTTCTGACTTTTGTTGTTGTTCAGTTGCTAAACAGTGTGTGACTCCGTGGACGGTAGCATATCAGGCTCCCCTGTCCTTCACCATCTCCCGGAGTTTGCTCAAATTCATGTCTACTGAGTCAGTGATGCTATCTAACCACCTCATCCTCTGCGGTCCCCTTCTCCTCCTGCATTCAATCTTCCCCAGCACCAGGGTCTTTCCCAATGAGTCAGCTCTTCATATCAGGTGGCCAAAGTATTGGGGCTTCAGCTTCAGCATCAGTCCTTCCAATTTCCTGACATATCTATGGTCATTTACAGATGGAGAAGTCTTCATGGGCTGAATGTACTAAGAACTCACTTAAATAAGGGATAACCTGTTGCAGAATCTAGGGATGGAAATACGGTGCATACGATTAGCAACATGCAGATTTGAGAACAACCACTGTGTTGCCAGGTTTGTGATTCTCTTCACAAATGTAATTGTGATGATCAATATAGGAGTTGTACTTGGATGACAAGTGCAACTAAATGAGATTTTTGGCTGGAAATGTGTCTCTTGTAATAGAAGATCAAAGGTCCCCAACCTCCGGACCGAAAACCAGTACCTCCTGTCAGGTCAGGGCGGTGTTAGATTAGAAATGAGGTGCACAGTAAGTGGAAGGTGCTTGAGTCAACCCAAAACCATTCCCCACTCCTACCCCCGGTCCATGGAAAAATTATCTTCCACGAAACCAATCTCTGGTGCTGGAAAGGCTGGGGACCACTGTCCTAGAGGAATTTAAATGTAAGAATGGACACCCAAACACATCTTCCTTTTCTAATCACCATCCAACACAGAGACACACACTTTGAGAGTCAGGTGGATGCACAACTGTCCTGGGGACCACCTTCCTCAGTGTGAAGGCATTCTTTCCCAAGCCCCTTCCAGGAGCCTGTTTCTGTCTTGGGCAGCCCTGCCATGCTGATTGGGTCTGATCCCATGGAGGCACATTTCATAGGCCAAGATGAGGACTTGGTTCACGAGCTTAGGAAGAGAGAGAGAGACTTGAACCAACACTCCAATTCAGATACATAGGAATGCCTCCTTAATAATAAAAGACTCAACTCTGTCCTCAAGACAGAATACTCTTGTAAAATCCTTCCCCTGCCCCCTCAGGGTCCCGCAACCAGCTGAGAACATTTGTCATCAGAAGGACCAAGTCACTCTTGCAGCCTCCAGCCACTCTCAGGTGACACGTCCCATCCCACAGCGCCTGTCATGTTCACGGGAACAGCAGGGGAGACAGGGGCGGCAGCGGAGGAGTGCAGAGCTGGGGTGAGAGCTGCAGGCGTGTTATATTTCCCTGATTGTCTCCTGGAAGAAGTGACCAGCAGCTGGGCAGTGTGTGCTGCTAGGACTCCAAAAATGATTCGTGTTGATATGTTAATTAGGAGCAATCATTCTGTTGCAGAGCAACCCAACAAATGTGACAGCCAAATAAATCTGTGTGCTCCGAAGCTCCGGCAGTGTTTAATCTGGAGAGATTCAGCTCACTGCAAGAGACCCCCAGGGAGGGCAGGTTCTGACTCAAAGGAGAGGAGTCCATTCCCTTCTGCTGCCTGGACTGGGGAGGGGGGCCCTGAGGGGGGAGGTTCTGGGTCTCTGGATGGTCCTCTGGGTTTTGGCATTGGAATCAATTGAGAATGATAATAATGATAACAGTATCAGATAATCCATAATCCTCATTTCCTACGTGCCCAACATTGAGATTATGAATGTCACATGTACTATCTCAGGAAAGACTTGCAGGATTTTTTTAGACTCATTGCTAATTTCCAGAAGAGGTATTGAGGCCCAGAGAGGTTGTGTGACTTACCCAAAGACCCTTAGTGCCTGGGAGGGTGGACACTAGAATGAATACAGACCTGAGGGCACCAAATCTATGTTCTTAATGACACTGGGAGTCTGGTGCCTTGGACAGTAAAGAATCTGCCTGCACTTCTGGAGACCCAGGTTTGATCCCTGGGTCAGAAAGATCCCCTGGAGAAAGGAATGGCTACTCACTTCAGTATTCTTGCCCGGAGAACACCACTGACAAAGGAGCCTGGCCAGTCTACAGTCCGTGGGCTCACAAAGACTCAGACGTGACTGAGTAACACTTTCAGCAACACTATGAAGGGGATTCTAGGCTGACAACCAGGAGTCCAACAAACTTCCATCCACAGAACATTTTCTCATTGCTGAACTTCAGCTTATTAAGGGGGCAGGATGATGTGAGATGCTTCCCTTGTTGAGAATGTCTGTTCTCTTCGCAGGAGCTCATTTACCCCACACTCCACACGAGGATGCGGAGTAAAGAACAAAGAACCTCGGAGAATGCAAGCTGGTGGCCTTGAGAAGGAGCTGAAGACCAGAGAGAGAAGGGGGCCAAGGCTGAAACCAAGGAGGCAGGGACAGTGACGGATGGGTGGGACACAGGAGGAAAGACCTGGAGAGGAGCAGACACAGGGCGGGAGGGCGAGAAAGGATGTCTGGGGCCATGAGGCAGAGGGGCATGGTACACTTGCTGGTGCAGGTGGAGCCAGATGGACACGATTAGACCAAGTTCTCTTGCTTGGTTTGGAGAAGCCAGAGTCTCACCTCCAGAACATGTGCTTCTTCCCAAACCCAGAATCTCCACAGTTGTGCCCTTACAACTCTGGTCTTGGTTAATGGACATCATCCTTCCCCACTCTGAAAAAGGATTCTCTGTTTAAAACATTTGAGACATACACATTCACACTTCCTTTGAATAATCCAATTGCAATTGTTATGCTAACTACTTCTGGCAATGGGGCTCTTAAAAAAAAAAAGTTATATAATCTCACGTAATGCATAATTTACCAAATGTATTTGTTCATGATTTTTTTATGGATCACAAATATCAATCTAAGGGTTCTGCACTGGGAAAGGCTTTATCATCTGAGGAGTCAATTGGTGATGTAGGGACCTTTTGGTGGGGGGTGGCTCAGGGCATGGAGACGCTTCAAATACAGTGGGAGGGGAAATTCCAGCACCTCCCCAAGGTCACTGAAAGTTAAAACTTATAACCCAGTCCACATTGCTCTGCCTTTTTCATCAAATTCAGGACCATAACAGTCTTGTGCCATAACGTATCCTGTGCTTCCTTAGACAGGTACACCTTGGAGTTACCACCAGTTTGATTCTAGACCACTGCAATAAAGTATCACAAGAAAGCGAGTCACAGAATGTTTTTGGTTTCCCAGTGCATAGAAATATTAGTGTACACTAGACTGTAGCCCATTACGCGTGTGATAGCATCATATCTAAGAGTAATGTACATGCCTTCATCAAACAAAAAACTTCATTGCTATAAATACTAATCATCATCTGCCAACACAGTGAGAGTTGTCACAAGTTTCAATTAGTAGAAAAAAAAAATCAGTATCTGAGCAGCACGATAAAACAAGCTATGGCTGCATGTGAAGCTAACAGCATGGCCTGTGACATTCCCTGGTTAATATGCAGGTTGTATATAATGTGGGAACCTTTCTTGTTTCTGCAGCTAAGCATGGGGAGACCCTGGGAGCTGTCCTAGGTGATAAGAGTTTGAGAATTGCCCTTGGCTCCCCCCTGGGTGAGGCTGTTTTCTGAACAGCTCCTGTGACATCTGAAAGAGCTCTGATGCTCCTGTGAGAACTGGGGGGTTTTTTAAGCCAAGAACCCATGGAGAGGAAGGATAGAAGGCTGGTGCCAACAAGGGAAGGAGTGTTCTCTGACCTTCTTGGTGGCCTCCTTCTCATAGGAGAAAGTGTGTATGCTCTGAGCTCTGAGATGGGATTGGATGTACTGGGAGCAGCCCAGAGTTAAACTGGGGAAACAATCTAGATTAATCTGCATAAGAAAACCAAAGTGTGAGATCCTGCAGCTTTAGTTCTGCCTGGGCTCAGTCACTCCAAACCCAAGGAAAATGTACTAGAGACACAAAGCAGCTTGATTGGCTTCCTCTGGGCGGGTGGGGGCAGGAAGCCAAAGAAAGGGCTAGTTTGGGCTTTGGGTCAGCTGTTTAAAGAAAACCCATGCAGAATGGTGAGGCAACTTATGCTCAAGGAATCGAGTTTCCCCCATCTAGACATGATTTCCATAGATACAACCCCAGGACAACTGCAAAAGTCCTGGGAGGGCTTTAAACTCTCACCAAGTACAGAATAGAAGTTGAATCCAAGTTATTTAACTTCAAGGGCAGGAGTGGGCAGGGTTGTGTGGGCAGTGAATCAGACCTTAAAGGTGATCCCAACAGGTTCCCTTTCCCATCCCCAATGGATGCTCCTGGTAGGAAATGCATTGTTGGGAAGACAGGTTCAGTTCAGTTCCGTTCAGTCACTCAGTCGTGTCTGACTCTTTACGACCCCTTGAATGGCAGCACGCCAGGCCTCCCTGTCCATCACAAACTCCCGGAGTTTACCCAAACTCATGTCCATCGAGTTGGTGATGCCATCCAGCCATCTCATCCTCTGTCATCCCCTTCTCCTCCTGCCCCCAATCCCTCCCAGCATCAGGGTCTTTTCCAATGAGTCAAGTCTTTGCATGTGGTGGCCAAAGTATTGGAGTTTCAGCTTCAGCATCAGTCCTTCCAATGAACACCCAGGACTGATCTCCTTTAGGATGGACTGGTTGGATCTCCTTGCAGTCCAAGGGACTCTCAAGAGTCTTCTCCAGCACCACAGTCCAAAAGCATCAATTCTTCAGCACTCAGCTTTCTTCATAGTCCAACTCTCACATCCACACACGACCACTGGAAAAACCATAGCCTTGGCTAGACGGACCTTTGTTGGCAAAGTAATGTCCTTGCTTTTTAATATGCCATCTAGGTTGGTCATAACTTTCCTTCCAAGGAGTAAGCGTCTTTTAATTTCATGGCTGCAATCACCATCTGCAGTGATTTTGGAGTCCCCAAAAATAAAATCTGACACTGTTTCCCCTGTTTCCCCATCTATTTCCCATGAAGTGATGGGACCGGATCCCATGATCTTCATTCTCTGAATGTTGAGCTTTAAGTCAACTTTTTCAGTCTCCTCTTTCACTTTCATCAAGAGGCTTTTGAGTTCCTCTTCACTTTCTGCCATAAGGGTGGTATCATCTGCATATCTGAGGTTATTGATATTTCTCCCGGTAATCTTGATTCCAGCTTGTGCTTCTTCCAGCCCAGCATTTCTCATGATGTACTCTGCATATAAGTTAAATATGTAAGATGACATTATACAGCCTTGACTTACTCCTTTTCCTGTTTGCAACCAGTCTGTTGGTCCATGTCCAGTTCTAGCTGTTGCTTCCTGACCTGCATATAGGTTTCTCAAGAGGCAGGTCAGGTGGTCTGGCATTCCCATCTGTTTCAGAATTTTCCACAGTTTATTGGGATCCACACAGTCAAAGGCTTTGGCATAGTCAATAAAGCAGAAATAGATGTTTTTCTGGAACGCTTTTGCTTTTTCAATGATCCAGTGGATGTTGGGAAGACAGGAGGGGACCATTAAAATGCTGTGTTTATTGTTTAATTGCTCAATTGTGTCCAACTCTTTGCGACCCTTTGGAATGCAGGCCACCAGGCTCCTCTGTCCTCGGAATTTTCCAGGCAAGAACACTGGAGTGGGTTGCTGTTTCCTTCTCCAGGGAATCTTCCTGACCCAAGGATCGAATCTGCATCTTCTGCACTGCAGGCAGATTCTTTATCATTGGGCCACCAGGCAAGCCCCCAAAGTGTGGTCATGGAAAGGGTTATAAAATAGTTTTCAAACTATTCTGTTTATAAGCTGGGCTCACAATATTGCTCAGCCCATGGTGGAGCTAAGAAGTCTCCCAAAAGAGTGGGAGCCAGCAAGGCATCACCTTATCCTCCTCCCCAAAATAAGGCACTTCTATGGTTATCACCTGGGAACCACCTACTGCTATGGGCTTCAGTTGAAGCAGAAATTAGGAAGGACCATGCCCTTTGCTTTGGAGAAGGCAATGGCACCCCACTCCAGTACTCTTGCCTGGAAAATCCCATGGATGGAGGAGCCTGGTAGGCTGCAGTCCATGGGGTCGTGAAGAGTCAGACACAACTGAGCAACTTCACTTTCACTTTTCACTTTCATGCATTGGAGAAGGAAATGGCAACCCACTCCAGTGTTCTTGCCTGGAGAATCCCAGGGACAGGGGAGCCTGGTGGGCTGCCATCTATGGAGTCTCACAGAGTTGGACACAACTGAAGAGACTTAGCAGCAGCAGCAGCAGCATGCTTTTTGCTTAAGTGATGTAAGTGTATTGCTTCTGTGTTTAAAATAAAAACTATCAGAATCCCACTGTCATGATGAACCTCTAATAATATCACCAAACATGGAGAAGAAGCTGAATTTGGAGGAAAACCGAGGATGGCAAATTGCAGTGCCACCCTATGTTGTCATTGTTAAGTTGCTCAGTCGTGTCCAACTCTTTGCAACCCCAATGACTGTAGCATGCCAGGTTTCCCTGTGCTTTACCATCTCCCAGAGTTTGCTCAGATCCATGTCCATTCAGTCAGAGATGCCAACAAACCATCTCGTCCTCTGCTGCCTTCTCCTCTTGCCCTCAGTTTCTCCCAGTCTTTTCCCAGTCTTGCTCTTTTCCAATGAGTCAACTCTTCACATCAGGTGGCCAAAGGATTGGAGCTACAACTTCAGCATCAGTCCTTCCAAGGAAGATTCAGGGTTGATTTCCTTTGGGATTGACTGATTTGATCTCCTTGCTGTCCAAGGGACTCTCAAGAGTCTTCTTCAGCACCACAGTTTGAAAGCATCAGTTCTTCAGTGCTCAGCTTTCTTTATGGTCCAACTCTCACATCCGTACATATCTACTGGAATAACCATAGCTTTGGCTAGACAGACCAACTGCACTCCTTTCTAGGGAGAAGCTACAAGGAGACCCCAAAGTGGAGTTTCTCAAAAAAGACTGACTATTTTGAATCCCTACTTTATTATACGCAAAAATTGCACTGTGTAGATAACTCCAATCAGATCCAAATTCCAATTTGAAAACCCAACATAAAGTGCACTCCCAAGAATCCATAATTAGACAATGTTTATTACAGTAGCCTTGGTGCTTAAAATGTTGAATATGGGTTAATCTTGGATAGATTTAAAACACCACCTGTTCACTTCTGTTAAAAAATATATTATAATTGGGATTTCAGTTTCACCGAAGTGCTTAATCCTCAAGTGTTTGGTTTCATCTTCTGAATATGTAGGTGGTTGCAGAGGGCCTTATGTCAGGCTGAAAGCCAGCAGGTGGTCCCTCGACTGGACAGGCAGGTGTGTGGCCAGGACAGGCCCCTGTTCAAAGGCCTTCCTTCCTTGAAGCCACCACCTAGTCCTGCCCAGGGCTGAGGGATCCTGTAAGCCCTACAAGGGCAAGGCTGTCCCAAGGAGATTTGGCATGGAACTGGCTAGACCTTTCATGGGCTGTCCTCATGAAAGCCAGAGGTAACTGGACCCTTAAAAGTGTGTCCTTGCTTCTCCAGGACAGAGAGGACCTGCAATTTTCTTGATTCAGCGTCTCCCAGGAGGGAAAACTTGAATACAAAGCAGAAAGGTGCTTAGGCTAACTCTGCATTCACCCTGCCTCTTCCACAAGGTCATAGCTTCTTGATTAAAGGTTTGTGAGTGTCAGAGCTAGATGTCAGTTTAAAGACATTTAGTTCGCCCCCTGCCACTAAAACCAGGGTCGTGGGATCATCTTCAGGATGACCTTGAGTGGCATTGAAGCTGAGAGCCCAAACATCGCAGGTGGGCTAGCCCAGAGCTTCACCTTGGGGGTAATTCTGCCTCCAAGAGGCAGTTCTGTCCATTTGAAATATTTCAGTGTCACAGCCAAAGGGAAGCTATTAGTATCTTGAGGATGGATGCTGCTCAACACCGTGGTAACCACACCCAGGACAGCCCCCCTGCAGAGAATTCTCCAGCCCCAAATGTCAACAGTGTTAGGACTGGGAGGCCCTGTCTGTACTTGGTCACTCAGTCATGTCTGGCTCTTTGAGACCCATGGACTGTAGCCCACCAGGCTGTTCTGTCCATGGAATTCTCCAGGCAAGAATACTACAGTGGGTTGGATTCCCTTCTCCAGGAGATCCTCCCAACCCAGGGATCCAACCTGTGTCCCTTGCATTGGCAGGCAGATTCTCAACCACTGGACCACCAGGCAAGTCCAGTTTTCCAATATTTAGACTTAGCTTATGAGTTCAGGGTTCAGAAGGGACTGTAAATAAGATTTATCTAGAAACACAAGGGAAGGAGTCTTGGGTAGAAGTTGTGGAGTAGATTGGAGAGAAGAGACAGGGAGAGAAAGGATGGGAGCTAAGGAGCACCTTACAAAGCAGGGGGTCCAGGGTCCTGCAGGAAGTGGATAGAACAAAACACAGAGGGCTGAGCACACCATCTAAGATTCTAAAGAGTCCCAGTGCGTGCTTAGTCGTCCAGTCATATCTGACTCTTTGCGACCCCATGGATGGTAACTCACCAGGCTCCTATGTCCGTGGAATTCTCCCAGCAAGAATAGTGGAGTGGGTTGCCATTCCCTTCTCCAGGGGATCTTTCTGACCTAGGGATCAAACCCACGTCTCCTGCATTGCAAGTGGTCTCCTTCCATGAGGGAAGCCCCTAGAAACTACAAAAGTTGCCTTTCAGGAAAAGGAATCAGAATTAAACCACAATGGAAGAAGTTTAAGGTAGATTTAGAATATTATCTTTACAGGTCAGCCCAGTCATGCCAGGATTAGAGAGAGTTTTATGGGGAAGCAAAAGCATTATTTTAGGTTCCTCAAATAGAGCAATTTATCTATTAATGGAAAAATCCTCACAAAGTGGATTATTCTATAATAACGTATTTAAAATATTTCTAAAGGTAGCCATCTTATACAGAGTTTATCTTGACTTTCTGTTAAGCATACATCCTGGTGTTAATTCATACATTTAAAGAGGTGAGGCTATAGATGAAAATACAGGAGGAAAGGCACTGGGGGAAGTGTCTTTCTCTGGATGCTCACAACAGAAGCAGGTGTGGAAAGGACGATCTGATTCCAGGACCATGATAATAGTCTGAAAATGATTAGTTCTAGACCCAAATCTGTCCACAATAACAAGAGGGGAAAAAAAATGTTGTCTTTTGTGAAAAGGCTGAGATCATGCCAAAATTCCATTTTTATAACCTGAGATATAAATCCATTTGACTCACATCTACTATTTTAGCATAACTAAACAGCGTCTGGCATTGGGTAGGAATTTGTTTACAGAAAGGTTACAGCAGTATTTTTGAGACAGCTGTGCACTCTGAGGATGGAGAATGTAGAAGGGAATGTTGTTGTTTAATCACTAAGTCGTTCTTTGCAACCCCGTGGACTGTAGCCAGCCAGGTTCCTCTGTCTATGGGATTCTCCAGGAAAGAATACTGGTGAGGGTTATCATTTCCTTCTCCAGTGGATCGTCCCAATCCAGGGATCAAATCTGTGTCTCCTTCATTGGAAGGCAGATTTTTTTTTTAATAGTTGAGCCGCCTGGGAAGTACATAGAAGTGGATACTCCTCACCAGATACTGAAAGTGAAAGTCATTCAGTAGTGTCTGACTCTTTGCGACCCCATGAATTAGACAGTCCATGGAATTCTCCAGGCCAGAATACTGGAGTGGGTAGCCTTTCCCTTCTCTGGGGATCTTCCCCAACCCAGGGATCGAACCTAGGTCTCCCATATTGCAGGCTGATTCTTTACCAGCTGAGCCAGGAGGGAAGCCCAATATTGGAGTGGGTAGCCTATCCCTTCTCCAGGGTTCTTCCCAATCCAGGAATTGAACTGGGGTTTCCTGCATTGAAGGCGGATTCTTTACCAACTGAGATATCAGGGAAGCCCAGATACTAAGCTTCCACATTTCTGTTCTCAATCTAAAAATGTAAGACATTCAAGCAATCCAGAGAAGAAGCATCACTAGAGGTGGAGATTCCAGTCATCTGGCCAGGTACTCGGATGAACTAGAAGATAAAGGTCACCCCAGATGGCTGGCTTTAACTGAGTGTCCAGAGGGGAGAAGCACCTTCTTAGCAGTCAAGGGGACAGTGACGACCAAACCCAGCACCCACATGGAGCTTCCCTTCCTGTGCGAGAAGATGGCCAGTCAATAGTAACATGACATGTCAGCAAGTGAGAAGGGCCATAAAAGGCAAACCAGGGCAAGGAGAAGCAGGAGGCCTAAGGGAGGGGATGGGAAGTGTTACCAGTTTAAACAACATGGAGTCTGTAGAGCACAGTGAAAAGGTGAATATCACTGCAAGTACTTGGTGAAGACAAGCAAGTGTGTTAAGTGGTTATGTGTGGAAAGGTGCTTCCAGCAGAGGGAATGGCCAGTAACCACAGAGATGCAGGAGGGAATATGAAAGGCAGCTTCCATAATGTCTTTACCAATTATATTGAGTGATGCATTCTTAATTTTTTTTTTTCTGATACTTATAGGCAACCAAGTTTGGGCCATTCTAAAGAAGTTATTGAGAAGGCTAAACATGCCCTGCAGATGCAGATTTCTCTACAGTGCTTAATTTTAGAGAATTCAAATCCAATGACTATCAAAAATGAAAATTAAATACCCAGAACTCTAAGGATACTGTTCTTCAATTATCTGGGTTGTTAATTTAGCTGATTGGTATTTTAAGTTTGATGCTCTCAAAATCTGTAAAATATTTATGAGCGAGTGAAGAAATGCCACACGCAGTGTTGAGTGATAAATCTTTTAAATAAGAAAATGGAACTGTCGTCTAGCATCTGTATTATTTGCTGTCATTTGAGCATGTCCAATGTTGCAGGTGGGAAAGATGGCAGACTTCATCAGGTGCATGCAGAAGAGACAGGAGCAGCTTCACTGGAAGTAATGTGAGTGGGCTGTGATGCTCAGATGATACTAATCCTGTTAGTCAAACAGATTCCTGCAAGATGACTAATGAATCATTTGATGCCTAATACCTCACCAAAGAAGTCGTGATAAGCAGTCATCAGTCACCTTTGCAGTATGCATTATGACTGTGTAATATATTCCACTGGTACCTGATGGTTCATACGTATTTCATAGCAGAGAGAATATTTATATCCTAAAAGCAATCACAGATTCGAGATATTTAAACTAAATTTTGTATTTCACTGAGGCAAATAAATTTACAGGGAATATAATTATTTATAACCTGGTTAGAGACCCTGGTAAATATTAAAATGGAATCAGCTTGAGAGAAACTGTCAATTGTTCAAATAAATTTCTGCAGTGTATGTATTTTTAGAGGCAACTGAGTTGACTGTGCTTATGAAACATAATAATTTTAAAAACCATTTATGGAAGATTAGGAGGCATTTTAAGAAGCCATGTGGATTTGTTGTCTGATAAATGATCTGAAGGCCTCCAGCAAGTATGGAGCAAAGCTTAGCTACAATCCTCACACCCAACTGCCAATGAGTCACAAATGCCTACTCCCCTCTTTAATAGTCCACCCCCGGGGACCCTGGCCTGTCTTTTCTGCAGATCATTCCCCACAGAAATTCATGCTCCAAGGAAAGAGTCAGTGCATTGTCCCAAGTCTCTAAACTGGGTTACTATCAACTTTGAGAGCCTGGTATCCTATACAGGGATCCACATGTCCACTCATGGACTCTGAAATCTGTGAGGCATGCACGTGTAGGGAGCAACTTCTGTACTTCAATCTTTAGATGAAATCAAGCACCAACCATGGCATCTTTGAAGAGAAATTCCTGTGATGGCACAGGCTGCAGTTGACCTGCTGAGTTCCAGGGCTACACGCACCTGGAGTGAGGGAGGCTCACAGATACCCTAGTGGCACGAAGCTGAACACTCCAGCCGACAGCCAATTCCGAGACCAAATGCCAATTACCCGTGGTTCCAGTCCATGGAAGCCAACCTCCATTCTGAGAGGCAGCACTTCTCAATTTTCAGCTGCATATCTTGGCTCCATGCAGCAAATCATCTCAACCTAGAAAAATGTCCATCTGTTCACAGACTAAGCTGGGTATGAAATGTGCTCTGTCCACAGTCTCCTTCCCATGACCCTGTGATTCCCAGAAGGACAAGTTCTGACCTGGGCGTGGAGCCCCGGCCAGCATGCCCTCTTCTTTCCCAGGCAAAGACACCTCTTGCATCTGCCCTCGACACCAGCTTGCTCGAGGCTCCCTCGAACACGCGGCTGGTCTCGGTGCCTTGAGAGTCTTATCTGGAGAGTCGGCCACTTCACCCCACGCTGCATGTGGTATGAAAGCTGCCACATCAAACACAGGGACACTAATCACTGATAACTATTCTCAGCCCTGCTAAGTGATGGTTTTCCTGCTGTGTTCCTGAAAATTCAGCTTCTCATCTAGAATTCATCCGGAGTGCCTGCCCGTGAATTAATAATTTTGAGTGCTAACAGAGATGCGGGATGCTCTTATCTTTTAGCTACAAGTTCAGGGAAATGTGATTGAAGCTGACAAGTTCTGCATAGACATCTCCCAATTTTCTTAGCTATAATCTGTGTAGATGCCTGAACATACACACACACACAGAGACACACACACACACACACACACACACACACACACACTGTTTTGGATATTCTCATTCCCACTGGTGTTCAAGGCACCCTTCCCCTTCAGGGCTTCTTCCTTCTTTGAGATTAGCATGCAGCTCTTTGAATGTCCACAGGTATTCACAGGGCTTCCCAGGTGGCACTAGTGGTAAAGGACCCGCCTGTCAATGCAGGAGACGTGAGACAGGGGTTCGATCCCTGGGTCGGGAAGATCCCCTGTATGAGGGCATGGAAATTCACTCCAGTATTCTTGCCTAGAGAATCCCATGGACGGAGAAGCCTGGTGGGCTACAGTCCATGGGGTTGCACAGAGTCAGACTGAAGCATATACACACAGAGGCATTCACAAGTATGGTCACTGATTCACTCTCTCATTCATTCAATAGGCTATTATTTATTGAGCAATTACTATGTGGTAAAAACGATTTTGGATGCTGGGTCACATTTAAAACAAAGCCACCTTCGTAGCACTTACAATCTAGAAAGAGGATGCTATGGGTCCTTGGCTAGAGGTGGAAAGCCAGGTACCTCTGTCGCAGCAGCCAACCGGGTGGTGCCCTGTCTGTGGTGGCTCTAGACAATAATAATGTGCATGCCCGAGGAAGCCATGGACAAACCGCAGTGGGGTACTAGGGCGTAAAACAGTATGAATGGAGGATGTGATGGCTTTAAAACACTCACGGGTCCTTTGATAATCCTCTCTTGAAAAGGTAGGGCCTGATTCTCCTCCCTTTGAGAACAGCAGGACTTACTGATGCACTTCTAATGAACAGAATGAAACAGAGGTGATGGTGGGGACCAGGTGAAGAAGGGTCACTTCTTGTTTGCTGCGTAGTTCATGGATCAGCCTATAGGGGGCGCCAGCTGCCATCCCGGCAGGCTGTCAGGCCCCTCTGTGCACAGATCAGGTGGTGGGGCCTCCCAGGCGTCCCGCCCACGCCCAGGTGAGGATTCTCCAGCCCCAGTGAAGCCTTCATGTAACACAGTACTGATAGTTGGGCTGCGACCTTGGGAGACCCTTCGCCAGAATCCACTGGCTAAACCGCTCCTGGATTCTTGACTTTCAGAAACCAGGGGAGTTAACAAATGTTTGTCGCTTTAACCTTCTAAGTCTGGGGGCTACAGAGCAAGACAGAACTAATACGGATGCCAACATAATGTTGTCCTTTTAAGATGACAGGCTGTACTTTATTATTTCCTGGAAATATGGCTATTTTTTAAATCCCATCTGTATTCAACATCTCAGCATAATGAATGCAGAAAGCCAATTTGAATGCCTAGATATATGTATATATTTAATACATGAGTACACACATGTGCACTGAATTAGTTACATCTTAATTTGAAGATAATAAGTCAAACTACAAATTAAAATTAAGATAGATTTCTTTACCTAGGGCAGGTAACATAATTTCTCTGATCTGGTTTGCCTATAAAATTGGGCTAAATTAGAGCCACTCTCCAGGCATTACAATTCATTAATCGAGATCCCTGGCACTGAGCAGGCAGCTTTGTGTTACCAGCTGTAGGGTGTGTGTGTGTGTGTGTGTGTGAAGTATCTTCAGCCCCATCCTGACCCAATAGTAAAGCACTGAGTCTACTCCACCTCATCTACCTCCATAGACTCAGGTATATTAGCAATAATGCCAGAAATTCTTGAAGCTTAATGACATGGTGTTCACTGCTCTGAATACACAAGGCTGCTATTCTTGTCATCTGCACTTTGTAGATGAAGTGCAGAAATGTAAATCACTGGGCTGAGTTCCCACAGGTCCAAAGTGGCCCAGAGGCCAACACAGGCAATTAGGAATCCAAATTGGAGATCTTTTTTTTTTTAACCAAACTAGCTTGTCTCGTGTTGGGGAGTTGACACCCCATGGCCTCCTGGGAGGACAACCCTTTGCAGGGGTAGCTCCCTCCTGCCCCACAGAGATACCATTCAGGGTGAGCCATCAGAGTGGTAGAGTGAGGCAGAGGAGGGCCTGGGCTCCCCTCAAAGGTGTTCAGAAGTGACAATATACAGAGAGACATAGGTGAACCATTCAGTCAAGGATGGAGTATGTTCCAGATCCCAAAGGGCCAGTGAGACCCAAGATGGACTACAGGACGGTTGGCACTGGACAGTGGCCTGGCCAAGCACCAGGGGCAGCACCTTCACAAAAGCCAACCAAGACCCAAGGGGGCACCTCAGAAGACTCTTCTACCCACTCTTTCATTGCCCCACTGCCCTGGCACCATCTGGAGGAGAGGAAGAAGGAAGAAACTGAGCCTGAGAAACTGGGTGTCGCATAGAAGGGGCAGGTATGAGCGCAGGGCAGCTAGTTAAAGCAGGGAGAGCCAGGGTGTGATCATGGGAAGTCTGCATCCTGCTGAGTGGGGGTGGGGTGGGGGGTTGACGAACAAGATTAAATCACTTCTGTGCAAATTTGACCAGCTGCATTTCATTCACACTCCAAGGTCTAGTGCATGCATGGCCGACCTGCCACCCGAGGCGGTCCTGCTTGCTGCTTCTGACGATGCTGTGAAGCAGATGCGGGACAAAGAATTCATGGGCATAAGGAACCACTCTGGCAGCTGAGTGACCCACAGGTCCTCACCCAGCAGGTTCGGTGATGACGTTATGGGGAGGCTCCCCCAGGAGGACGTGGTGAGGGAACCTCTGATGCTGAGTTCTGACCTTAAGATGCCCAGCATCACGTACCCACACCCTCCCAGCACATCTTGTCTCCATCTCTGCGTTAAAGCACTGCATTCAAGCCCAGACACTGACCCCACCTCCACAAGCAATCCTCCCATCCCCACACTCCTCTGAGAAGGTGAAAAATCATGGTGGCCACAGCTAAACATCAATTTATCACCAAACTATTGATGTTCAGAATTGTGTCTTCCAAACGAAGAGCTCTGGTAAAAAGAAAGTTTGGGTGTATTACCTGAAAATCCTGTGATCTCAACATGGTTTGGGAAACCAGAAAAATTTCAGCAAATGTGACTTTTGTGAAAGAGTTAGCTTCAAATTCTCTTCGTGTGCCTGAAACGCCCTTTATCGTTCAGATACACTCTGAACGATATTATGCTGATTAAACAAAGAAGCTTTCCCAGGATTATAAGCACATTACTACTAATGTACAGGCTTCCCTGGTGCCTCAGACAGTAAAGAATCTGCCTACAATGGAGACCCGGGTTCTATCTCTAGGTTGGGAAGATCCCTTGGAGAAGGGAATGGCAACCCACTCCAGTGTTCTTGCTTGGGAAATCGCATGGACAGAGGAGCCTAGTGGGCTACAAGACTGAGCGACTAACACTTTAACTTTCACTATATAATATATGCATTGCTTATTGTAGACAGTGGGTTTTAAGGTAAATTTGCTAACTCCATATAGACTTAAGGAAGAAGTCCATCTTTTTGTTTCTGATTTGAGTGAAAGAGTTAAAAAGTGATGAGCTTTATGAAGCATAAATGCGAGATGTTTCCAGGGCTGACATATTAGAGCAAATCTATCTGATAAGCAGCAGGATTTTTTTCCCCACATGGCAAGCTTTTGAGAAATGATAAAAAAGAACAGTGAGATATGAATCTAAGAGAATGTCCTCTTACCAAGTGGAAATTAAAATGAGCCTGGCCAGGTACAGTGTCACACTTTATTTGAACTTGGAAGTTAATATGTGCCTGACTTTACCTTTTTCCTCCCGATAATCACTAGGGAAAAAATAATACATTTGGCAAAGGGAAATGCACGGTGCAGGTTTCTAATTGTAATCACTATGAAATCTGTGTTGTTAAGGCTCCATTGTTGTTCAGTTTCTAAGACGTGTCCAACTCTTTACGACCCCATGGACTGCAGCACACCAGGCTCCTCTAGCCTCCACTATCTCTTGGAGTTTGCTCAAATTCATGCCTACTGAATCAGTGATTCTATTTAACCATCTCATCCTCTGCCACCCCTTTCTCCTTTTGTTTTCAATCTTTCCCAGCACTAGGGTCTTTTCCAATGAATCGGCTCTTCACATTAGATGGCCAAAGTATTGGAGCTTCAGCTTCAGTATCAGTCCTTTCAATGAATATTCAGGGTTGATTTCCTTTAGGACTGACTGCTTTGATCTCCTTGCAGTCCAAAGGACTCTCAAGACTCTTCTCTAGCACCACAATTCAAAAGCATCAATTCTTTGGCACTCAGTCTTCCTTATGGTCTAACTCTCACATCTGTACATGACTACTGGAAAAACCATAGCTTTGACTATACAGACCTTTCTCGACAAAGTGATATCTTAGCTTTTTTTAAGGCTCTAGGGGTCTCTATTTGAACATTTCATTGTTCTCATGAGCTAACTCTGTGATGATAAACATTGCCCTCAATTTGGAGGGTCACTTCTTCCTGGAAACACAGAGGTCCTCCCATGAATACAATGTATATGGTTGTATTCTTTTCTTATATCCAATGGATGATAAGCAGAACAATCTTTTTCTCTGTGGTTTAATCTGGTATTTCCATGAGGGCTAAGTGAACATTCCAACACAAACTGTTGCTATTCTTTCATATATAGTTTTGAATTGAAGAGGAATATGTTTCACTGGTTTCATTTGGTGAATTTCCATATATTCTATATGCTTATAGACACCTGAATTCTATGTCTTACACACAACTTCTGGTCTCGCTGGAAAGATTTCAGTGCATTTTTATTGTTTAAGTGGGAAGCTGTTTGCAAGCCTGGCTTTGAAGTCAATGTTTTCCTTTGGGAACAGAAGGTGTAAAAGTGAAAATATGTCTCACTCTTTCTTTAAAATGGGACCTAAAAATGTTTTCTAAGAATGCAGCATGCAGATTTGCATGGGGTTTTTCTCTTGGATTTTCTAAGGAGGCATCCAGCAAAAAGTGAAATAACATCTGATAAAACCCCAGAGGGTATGGTCACGTGGGTCTATATTAATAGATAAACTCTCAGTGATCACAGGGGGAAAAAACAATGTATGTTCTCAGAGCTTTGTATTATGTCCTTTTCCCACAGAGAAATAAATATGAATCTCTCTTTCTAAACCAGAAGCAAAAGAAGCAATCAATTTAGAAAGTGTAGGGTCAGTAAAGGGCTTCCCAGGTGGTGTAGTAGTAAAATATCTTTCTGCCAATGCAGGAGATGCCAGTTCAATCTCTGGGTCAGGAAGATACCTTGAAGGAGGAAATGACAACCCAACCCACTCCACTATTCTTTTCTGGGGAATCCCGTGGACAGAGGAGCCTGGTGGGCTACAGTCTATGAGGTCACAAAAGAGGTGGACATGACTTAGAGACTCAACAACAAAGGGTCAGTAAAGGTGGGAATAACTCAGCACTGTGCCTCAAGATGCTAAACATGTTTTTTTATTTCTTTTTATTCAAATGATATACATCCTAGTTCAACGTGTAAAGTTTCAATAAAAGCTGTTTCCATGCAAATAGCAACATGTTCAGCATCAGACCCTCTACTGACATGGGGACCCCTGAAGATTAGCTGGAGTTGGAGCCACTATCCTGTTTCTACAGAGCAAGGGGCAACTACTCAACATCTGGAGCTTGATGACATCACAAGAAGAAGATGACAGCTGCCGCTCAGGGCCTGGAAGGCCAGCACCCATGTGCGCTGTAATCATGACATTTCCGGCAATTTACAGTGGCTCCTTAATCTGACAATTTAGGAAGTTTGTAAATGGAAATGGATTAAAATAGGATAGTAAAACTGCCCACTCTTGTCCAGGCAAATGCTGGCACAACCTCTTACAAAGAAAGCCACAATTGTCCAGATATAATAACTCTGCAGTTTCCAGTCTCCCTGGATGTGGTCGCCCAGCAAAACAGGACTCTCAAGCTCCCCGGGCTTCTGGGACTGGCACTTCCCCAGGGCAGACCCTACCGTGCTGCCACTGTTGAGTCCATTCCTCTTCTGTCTTGAAATTCAAAGGGACGCTTCAATGGAATGAACTTAAGTTAGAAGACCCTCTGGAGGGTCTTCCTCCAGGAAGACCCCCTGGAGGAAGGCATGGGAACCCACCCTAGTATTCTTGCCTGAAGAATCCCATGGACAGAGGAGCCTGGCAGGCTACATTCCATGAGGCTGCAAAGAGTCAGACACAACTGCACGACTGAGCACACAAGTGAACACATTCTATAGCTACTCATATAGAGATCTCTCCTAAACCGAGCAAGGTATCAGCTTGCTAAGGCTGCCGTGAAAACAGACCCCGGACTAGGGGAGGAGGCTTAAGCAAAAGAAACTTGTTTTCTCATCATCTGGAGGCTGAAAGTTCAAGGGCCTGGTGTCAGCAGCATTGCTTCCTTCTGAGTCCGCTCTCCTCATCTTGTAGATGGCTGTCTTCTCCTCATGTCTTACTCCTGGGTATGAGTCTGTTTCCTAATCTCCTCGTCCAATAAAGACATCAGCCACATTGGATGAGGGCCCATCTCCATGATCTCATTTGACTTAAACACTTCTTTAAATGTCCCTTCTCCAAATACCATCACATTCTGAGGTCCTGGGGGTTCCGATGTCAACATACACTTGGTGGGGCACACAGTCCAATCTGTACTAGTCCTTATGCTCTGATCACTGATGGATTTAAGCAAAAGGAAAGCAGTTAATTAATAAATAATCATGGGAGGGACCCCCAAACTTGAGCAGGTGCTGAGACTGGGCAGTAATGACACTCAGCCCTGTCCTTGGGGAGCTTCGCATTAGCAGATGGCAGATGCCTCACACAAAGGAAATTCAAAGATGAAATCTGGGTAAAGACCACCTTGAAATGGAAGTATTATTCATGAGACTTTGTCCTTGGACATTTTCTCTTCTGTTCATTAAAAAAAAGGGGGGGGGACATTCTTTTCTTTCTTTTCAGAAGTAGATTTAGAGAGAAAGCAAAAACAGAATCTAGCCCTGACATGATCCAGCCTGCCTTTGTGCATCTGAGTCAGAAGAGCTGTTGTTTCCGGTTGAAATATTCAAAATGGGTGAAAATGCACAGAAGGGGACATGAATAATGTGATCACTGTGGACAAGGGTTCAGTGGTGCTCTTTCCGTGTGAAGGCTACCAGGGTCTCAGATGTTACGGGAAGTGATTTTCTATTAAAGCCCAGTTTTTGCTACTTTCTCTTTCCCAGTGTTTGGCTTTCTACCATATAATGGGAAATTAGTAGAAACACATTGAAAACATCATTGTGAACAGGTGCGTGATTCAAGCCAGCAATGTTTAAGTGACAGCTGAAGCATGAAAGCGAATACTAGCAGATAAATGTGTGTGTAATTTTAGAGTTAATAATTATGTTGCATAATTTTCTTTGGAAGAAGGGTTTATAATAACATTTTCTAAAAGTGCCAAGCAAAGTAATTACACACTTGGCAAGCCATAAAAACTAAACAACTTGGCAAATGCCTCATTAACCAAGTTCTCAGGTCAATGCAAGGTTTTATTTTATTTAAAGCGGGAGATTAATTTTTTTTAAAAAATAGGGCTTACTTTATTATTTTATGATTTCATCATTTTTCTTGTAATTACAATTGTACTTACTACTACGATGTTTTAAAACGTGATTCTTTCTTAAAAATCAACATGGTAAAAGTGAGGCGGACACACTGTTCATGAACCTCAAAGGGAATGGATCCTAACAAAGACAAGAAATCACCACTTCAGTTCCTATTCACAGCGTTAGAGTCATTATTTTCATTTCCATGGAGGCGGGACCTCACCATTTTAGTATAATGACGTTTTGGCAGAAATTTAGCTAACAGCTAAGGAAATCATTTTGAGGACAAAGACATAATTTGGAGAGTTTATCCATATTTTTGAAGAGTACTGAGAGTGGTCCTTCTTTCAGAGTTATATTACTGGAAGGTCCTGAGAATGTTGAAGTTTAAGTGAATGGTTCTCCATATAAATTACAGGGATCTACCAACCCCTACTCAGGAGGCTTCCATTTATATTGGTAAACTTGCTAATCAGTTCTAGCTGGCAGCAAATTGAGGCACAAGCCTGGGAACACAGCCCACATGGACCAGGTTGGGGTGATTCAGATGGGTTTGGTTTGGTTATCCATCCTTTATGGATTCAGTTGGTTACTTACCAGGAGCGTGCTTACAGGATTAAAACTATTTTTAAATAAATGTGATGCATTTACTTTATCTTATCAACAGAAAATAAATTAAAACCACACATAATGCCTCTACATAAAATATGTGAAATAATAAATAAAAGTTAAAACCACACACATTCAATCCATTCCCCAAAAGGTAATAATTCTTCATGTTTGATCATAACTCACTTTACAGTTTCTTGTTAGCTTTTATGCAATCTAGTCCACTCTCTAAAACACAGAGAAGCATACTATTCATGTTGGATTGCAAGTTGCTTTTATCACTTAACCCTATTAGAAAAATGTATATGTCAATTCACAAAGTATTCTTGTTTTGAGAACCCCACGAACAGTATGGAAAGGCAAAAAGATATGACACTGGAAGATAAACCCCCCTGTTTCATAGATGTCCAAAATACTACTGGGGAAGATCAGAGAAATAGTTCCAGAAAGAGAGCAGGGCCAAAGTGGAAACAATGCTCAGTTGTGGATGTGTCTGGTGGTGAAAGTAAAGTTCAATGCTATAAAGAACAATGTTGAGGGATGGTATGGGGAGGGAGGAGGGTGGAGGGTTCAGGATGGGGAACACATGTATACCTGTGGTGGATTCATTTTGGTATATGGCAAAACCAATACAATATTGTAAAGCTAAAAAATAAAATTAAAAAAAAAGAACAATGTATATATAGAATTTTGTTCTTGGACAAGTGTGCTGTTGTGCCTGGTCACTCAGTGGAGTCCAACTCTTTGCAACCCCATGGACTGTAATCCATCAGGCTCCTCTGTCCATGGTATTCTTCAAGCAAGAATGCTGGAGTGGGTTGCTATTTCCTCCTCCAGGGGATCTTCCTGATCAAGGGATCAAACCCACATCTCCTGTATTGGCAAGAGGGATCTTTAACACTGCACCATCTTAGGCAAACCATAACTTATTTACATATATGTTATTGATGGATATTTATGGTGTATCCGTTTTATGCATTTAATACTGCAAAAATCATTTTTGTATACATCATTTTTTACTTAAACGTTATTTCTATAACTTAGATACCAAAAATAAGAATTCCTCCGTAAAAGCTTTGTGTACATGTTTAATTGTGATATATTTAGCCAAGTCAGTGCTTCAGGAAGGTTGAGCTAATTTATGTTCCTTTAAACAGCGTATGGAAGCGCCCATGTCTCTGCCACTCCACCACCTCTCGTTTGGATGTTTTGTAAGCAATAAATGTATTCAACTGATGTTTCATTGTGCATTCATGTAATTATTAGTGATGTATAGAATCTCTCCAAGGGTGTATTGAGTTTGGCTCTGTTTCCTGGCCAAAATGAGTGGGATCAATAGATTTTTCCAAGATTGAAATGATCATTATTAATACTATATTGATTATGATGATTAACAATACTGGGTAACAGCAAATCAGCATGTCCTATGTTTTCTCATTGAATTTTTATCAATGCATCTTCATTTACTTCTTTGGTAACTTTTAATAGTTTAGTAACTATTAAATAACTTAATTAGTAGTTATTAAGGTTTCCCTAGTGGCTCAGTTGGTAAAGAATCCACTGGCAATGCAGGAGACTGCCAATAATGCAGGAGACCTGGGGTTAGATCCCTGGGTCAGGAAGATCCCCTGGAGAGGGAAATGGCAATCTACTCCAGTATTCTTGCCTGGAGAATCTCATGGACAGAGGAGCCTGACAGCTACAGTCCATGAGGTCACAAGAGTCAGACGTGATTCAGTGACTATTTAGCATCTACTTGCTATGCAGCATCTACTACTGCACCAGGCTGTGCGGTAAAGACAAAATGATAGAAGCAGGCACAGTGCTTCATGGGAGGAGGTGCTTCATACCCTTCATGTTATGAGTGAGTCAACAGCAAATTAAACATTCAAAAACCTAAAATCATGGCATCCAGTCTCATCACTTCATACCAAATAGATGGGGAAAAAGTGGAAGCAGTGGCAGATTTAATGTTCTTGGGCTCCAAAATCACTGTAGACAGTGGCTGCAGTCATAAAATTAAAAGACACTTGCTCCCTGGAAGGAAAGCTATGACAAACCTAGACAGTATATTAAAAATCAGAGACATCAGTTTGCTGACAAAGGTCCGTTTAGTCAAAGCTATGGTTCTTCGTGAGAGTTGGACCATAGTGAAAACTGAGCACTGAAGAATTGATGCCTTTGGATTGTGGGGCTGGAGAAGACCTTGAGAGTCCCTTGGACTACAGGGAGATCAAACCAGTCAACCCTAAAGGAAATCAACCCTGAATATTCTTTGGAAGGACTGATGCTAAAGCTGAAGCTCCAAAACTTTGGCCAGAGAGCTGACTCTTTGGGAAAGATCCTGATGCTGGGAAAAAATGAAAGCAAAAGGGAAAGGAGGCAGCAGAGGATGAGATGATTAGAGAGCACCATGAACCCAATGGAAGTGTATCTGAGCAAACTCCGGGAGACGGCAGAGGACAGAGGAGCCTGGTGTGCTGCAATCCATGGAGTCTCAAGGAGTGCAGCACGACTAAGCGACTGAACAACAACAACACAATAAACGGATATGCCAGGATGTACTCGTGGCAACATCCATGTTCTGAAATAGATAGGAACTACCACCTTTAGTTTTCCATGTAAAAATGTTTTTTTAGTCACTATATATGCCCCCCAGCCAGAATTAAATCAAAACTGAGCCCCAGAGTCTTATGTGGCTTGGGCTGGTCTCTTGCCGAGACAATTTTTATTCTTGTATTTCTGTTCATCTCATCACTACCTTTACCGGGCCTTTGTTACTGCATGTCCACTATGAACTATAGGAACTTCCTATTATCATAGCAAAAAGCACCAACAGGTGACCTCTGAAAATCATGTTTGAAAACAGATAAGTGCATTTAAGTATAATTGATTGGGCAAGTAACAACGCCCAAAGTGATTACACAGTCTAGTACTTACAAAAGTAATTACACTTCAGAAAATCAAAATTAATTTGTACACTTCTGATGCACTTTTAAGGCTGTTGACATTTCATTGTAGTGCTTCTAATGAAATGAAAATTATTAATAATTGTTCCTACTTGAGTGTGACAAATGTCATTTGGCTAGAAAGACAGAAGCACCACTGAGCACTGCCAAATTATAATGTTGTTGAAAATTGGGGATGAATATTAATATTCAAAATGGTATTAGACATCTGTATTATTTTAGCCACCAGAAGCTGATGGACTGTATATCCTGAAATGGATGTGTATAGATGCCCAAAGTTCTCTCCTCCTCCTCTTTAACGGCCAGTCAATTAGATAGGCAGAGGACCACACGAAGTAGGAGCGTAAATCACGCTGACACACCTGCGGTACCAGGGAGGTCACTGAACCAGATGGACGGGGCCAAGGCAGGACAAAGCCTGCTTTACATGCAACCGTCACCAACAATGGATCCATTGACTCTTTTGCAAGACATATTAGGGGGATGATTGCTCCAATCACAGGCACCCTGTGACAGATGAAGACTTATCGGCATTCACTCTGTACTTATGAAATATGAAATTAGTCATTTTCAAAGGAAAATAAGCCAGGGGCTCACAGATGGGCTTTTAATGTAAACAAATAAAATAAAAATTAAAGTGAGAGAGCTACCCAGTTTAGAGGGACATGAAAAATAGCTTTGGATATTTTGGGTTGCCAATGCTCTTTTTTCCCCACTGTGGTAAAACACACATAACTTAAAATTGGCTACTAATGATATTTGGTGAATTCCCATTGCTGTGCATCCATCATTTCTACCCAGTTCGAGAATGTTCTTATCATCCTAAAAGGCAACCCTGCACCCACTGAGCAGCCATCCTCAAACCCTCACCCCAGCCCTCGGCAACCACAGATCTACTTTCTGTCTCTAGGGATTTGCCCATCTGGACATTTCAGATAAAAGGCATCATACCATAGGTCTTCTTTAGTGCCTGGCTTATTTCACTTAGCATGACTTTGAGAATCATCTGTGTTGTAACATGAATCTCTTCCATCTTATGGCTGAATAACATGTCATTGTATGAGTGGACCACACTTGGTTTATCCATTCATCCAGTGATGAAAATCCATGCTCTGTCCACCTTTTGGCCGTTGTGAGCACTGTTGCTGTGAACGTTTTGTCTGGACACCTGCATTCAGTTCTGTCAACGCTTTCAGAGAAATGTCCTCATGAGAGTTCATGAACGTAGAGTGGGGCAGAGAGCTCAGTCTTCCAAATTGGGGGAGGTGAGCCTTTGAAGGGAAGCTTTGTGTGTGCCAATGGAACCCTGCCCCAAATCAATAGGGTCATCCCTTTTTAAAAAAATATAGAGAAGTGACACTGATTAATGACATTATATGTTTCACATGCACATTGTATCTTTACTTTTGTATACATGACAGTGTGTTCACTGCCAAAAATTTAGTTTCCACCATCACACACTGTTGGTGGGAATGTAAATTTATGCAGCCACCATGGAAAATAATATGGAGAACCCTCAAAAAAATTAAAAATAAAACTACCACATGGTCTAGCTATTCCACTTCTGGGTATTTTTCCAAAGAACATGAGAACACTAATTGGAAAAGATACAGGCACGCGTATGTTCATCTCAGCACTATTTACAATCACCAAGTTATGGACTCAAATCTAAGTGTCTATCTGTGGATGAGTAGATAAAGGAATCCACTCAGAGTTCTTTTCCAGGCTTCCCAACGTTTCCCTGAAAAGAAGTGTTTCTATCTGCTCTTTTCCTATTGTTTGTTTTTTTCGCTGGCAGTAGTCATAGCAATTCACTAATTACCCAGAGAAAAATCAATGTCTATGGGCACTATCAGTTCAGACCACCTTAAGACCATGTAAATGGTGTCTTCATGCCATCTTCATGGGGTCATGTTTTACTGGCACATGAATTATGCAATATTAAAATAATATATAAATCAGTAAGGTCTTGATTTAGGCACAAAATTCAAAATGTTGGTAATTGCTCCCAGGTAAAAACCAGTTAAGAATCACATGATTTTACAGCTGTGTGCGCATGCTGTCGCTTCAGTCATATCTGACTCTTTGTGACCCTATGTACTGTAGTCCACCAGGCTCCTATGTCCATGGGATTCTCCAGGCAAGAAAACTGGAGTGGGTTGCCATGCTCTCCTCCAGGAGATCTTCCCAACAAGAGATCAAACCCGTGTCTCTTATGCCTCCTGTGTTGGCAGGAGGGTTCTTTACCACTAGCACCACCTGTAGAACCTAGTGAATAGGGCCTCCTAACCTTAGGGAAATAGGAGGTCCCAACACCTCCTGGAGGGATGATCCTTGAATGATGCAGCTCAGGTCAAGAGCAGGAAGCCCAGTGCTGTCAAGAGGCCAGTTCTGAATGCAAACCTATGGATGCAAAGGCAGGAGCAGAGTGGCCCCACAGCCCCATTTCTTTATATGTCTGGTCCTAAGAGCCCTTCTCTCAGAGGCCCAGCCTGAGAGCTCCCAAACACCCTTTATCTACTAGGTGTCCTGCTGTTCACACATGCAAGGTAATCCTTCTTTCTGCTAAGACAGACCATGGACACTCATCCACACCAATTTGCTGGCTATTGATGTCTGAGGGGCCTTTGCTAGTTGACCTCAGCTTGACACACAGACACAATCTTAGATTCCACTCAGTAGGATGTTCTGTCTTCAAGACAGAGGTCGAGTCCCAGGAAGTCCTGTGGAACCCACAGTATTGGGGAAAAAATGTGGTGCCTTCACTTCCCCATCCATCATTCAAAATTAAAACAGCAGACCTGCCAACGAAGGTGAAGGAGGTCCATCAAAAATCTGATTTTCTCATAAGTATGACTTTATGCTTCTATTAAACAGAAACAGCTTTTAAAGGCCTTGTTCCCACTTTCTTGACCGGGCTGGTAGCCCAGGCAGGGCTGGCCTGTGCACAGCAGATGCCAGCCCAGAGTCTGAGGCTGAACCTCAGGATAAGGAAAAGCAGTCAGGTGCTGCAAGTGCTTCGCTCATAAGCTCAATTTCCACAAATTGTGGTTGTTGTTGTTGTGTTAACACATGGATTCCCAGGCCCTCTGGCCTGCCTTTAGCTGCTCAAAGACAGTCAGGAGGGCTGTGGTCAGCAATGTGCCAAGTGCTATCATGTGAGTCTCACAAGAGGTCCACATGAAAATCTCGTTCCTCACATTTGGATCCCAATTCTTCCCTTTGTCCCGAGTATCCCCACGCAGATAGTCTCTCCAGGTCTCAACGTCTAGAATCATAAAGTGTGGACCTGAAAGTTAGGGTGACCATGCATCCTGTTGTCAAGCTGGGACACTTCAGGAATAAAAGGGGGTGAGGGACAAGCAGGCCATGCAACAGAGAAGGGGACTCGTCCAGAAGAACCAGGCCATATGGTCATTCTAATAATAACCACACACACCCTGTTCCTCAGAAGGTCATTACAAATATCAATGACGTGACGGGATGGGTGAAAGAGGATGGTTGATGGTGAGCGTGACTAACACTAATTGTCACCGGTGTTCTGTTGTCACACCATTAAATGCCATAGAGGCATCAGTGTTGTTGTTGTCTTAGTTGTCCTTTTATAGCAAGTAGGAAGGAAAGTCATGAGGAAATGTCTTTATGTGGTGACAGAATCAAAGTTGGCCCCATGGTTAGCACGGTGCCTGTGTCTGGTTTGTGGGGAAGCCGAGATGGGAGAGAGCAAATGTCTGTTCCCAAGGAAGTGCCTTAGGGGTTCAGGGCTCACCTGCAGTGTCCACACCCTTGATCCCTCAGCAATGCACCTGTCAACCCAAGATCTCCATCCTTGGTGGCCTCACCCAGGGGGGATGTAACAGGTAGTATGCTCCCTGGACTGGGTTCTCAGCAAAGTCAGATCTCAGGCTGGGAATCTTCTGAGCATAGAGGAACAGATGGAGAGCAGGGTGCTGGAATCACTCCTTTTCACCCTGTTTTTCGTTTGCCAATGAATCCCATGGGGAATAACCAAGGGAGATGGCAGCCTCGCAGTGTCCAACTCTTTGCAACTGTAGCCCACTAAGCTCCTCTGGCATGGGATTTTCATAGAGGAAAATCCTAGGATTTTTCAGGCAAGACTACAGGCATGGGTAGCCATTTCCTTCCCCAGGGGATCTTCCTAACCCAGGGATTGAACCTATGTCTCCTGCTTTGGCAGGCAGATTCTTTACTGCAGAGCCACCTGGGAAGCCCAAAGTGAGGTGTGTTCCAATCGGGCTCTGCTACGTGCACTTGAATCTGAGGAGTGTGCTCAGTCTCTCAGTCATGTCCAACTCTTTGCAACTGTAGCCCACCAGACTCCTCTGTCCATGGGATTCTCCAGGCACGATTACCCGAGCGGTTGCCATTTCCTCCTCCAGAACCCTTGGCCAAAACCAATAGTGATGAAAGTGCATCCAATCACTCTGGACTCAGAACATTCAGACTCTTCAGGATCTCCCTTATGAGCCCAGGAAAAGTCCTAAATGCCTCCGTTTCTTCACCTGTGACTTCGGTCTATCAGCACTTACTTGCCGAGGTGTGTGTGATCATTAGATGGGATGATAATACATAAAAGCACGTTGTGATGGAGAATATTTGTTGTCATAATTTTCTGCTGCACAGACGGAGGAAAACTTCAGAATATGTGTTTTTTCCCAGCTAGAAACAGAAGTGGCTTCCCCTTTGGAAATCTCTCCCTCTTTCTGTCTACCCCCACCCCCCAACCTCTCCTTCCCTGTGTAAACACAGACAGGGGCTGTGAACACTTGTGTTTCCCTAGGAGGAAGTCCATAATTGGCCGACATCTTGTTTGCCTCACATTCCTGGGAAAGCTCCCCACATGCCCTCCCACTTGGCGACACCTGGTTCTGAGAGGCTAATTAATTAGAAAGGTGACAGGTTATCGGGAGAAGCCACAGACACCGTAACCGGAGCCTAATTCTGCTCCCAGTTTCCGATGGGAGTCATTTCTTCCTGTGCATGTAATTTTAGAGGTTAATAATGTTGCCTTTGAAGCATGAGTAATAATCCATTATTAGAAAAATGAGAAAGAGATTTGGTGTTTCTGTAGGAACACTTGTTCTGAGTTTCTTTTCCCCCAAGTTGGGAACACAAGTGGGGGGTTTGGGGGAAAAGTTCAAAAACACCAATTTGCCAGCATTCCCATCAAGTTTCATGTTGCTTACAGGATTAATGAACAGACACTTTTGTCCTTGTTATCTAATTAACTTTGTCATTTATTGAATTCAGGAGTCCCCTAGTCAAAACGAAAGACCTTTTCCTAGTTATTATTAAACCAAGGTGCTAATCTCTATTTCAACACAATTAAATTTTACTCCAATTTAATTTTTTTTTAACAGTGGAAGATGTCAAGGTCTGAATTAAAGCAAGTGGCTGTTCTCAGGTTGAAGGTGCTGGTTGCAAAGTACAATCTACACTATTTCCACGTTAAACTGTCATTCCAAAAGGAGAAACCATTTAAATTAGAAGAAAGCATCTGCTAAGAAGAGTCTCTAGTTACAAGAATATTCTTCCTGAACTAGTTCCTGAGAGTTGACTGACTGCTCAAATACAAGGTCAGGATAGATCACCAAAGAATCAACAGTCCTTTGTTAATGAGACATGAAAACAGATCGTCTCTTAGGATGGACAGATATGGGGCTTCTCCGGGCTTCCGTGAGTCTCCTCCTGTTACTTTAAATAAAGTTTTATTGAAATGTAGCCATATCATGTGTTTATGTGGTGTCTGGCTTCCCTGGTGGTTCAGACAGTAAAAGATCTGCCTGCAATGCAGGAGACCCAGGCTCGATCCCTGGGTCAGGAAGATCCTCTGGAGGAGGGCATGGCAACCCACTCCAGTATTCTTGCTTGAAGAATCCCACTGGACAGAGGAGCCTGGCAGGCTACAGTCCATGAGGTTGCAAAGAGTCGGACACGACTGAGCAACTAACACACTGTGTTCACTTTGGCACAAGAACTGTGACAGATGAGCAGTTTGGATGGAGACCACATGGCCTCTCAAATCATGGCAGGGCTAAACAGAAATTCATGGCATCATGAATTTGAGTTCAAGGCTTGAATTGAGTTCAAAGCCTCCATTCAAATGTGTTCACTATAGTCAGTTTAAAAAAAAAAAAATAGACCTGCCCCAAACACACCACACACACACACACACACACACACACACACAGAGTCTGAGATGTAGAGTAACCATTCAGTGATAGAAGTACAGTATGGTGGATTACTTTTCTTAAGTAATGCTTTCTCTGTGACAACACACGTGTGCATTGTGCCACCTGTGTCTCAGAGGATCGCCCGTCAGTGTGCATTTCTGTTTATTGACTCAGTGTATCCTGCAAAACTGACATGAGCGTCATATTAATCTGTCTCCAGAGGATCAAAATACTTTAATAAATGTGCTCTTCCCTTTAGGCCTGGGAAGAAATGAAACAGTTAGTTAAATGCTCTGTGACATTGAATGAGAGCCTCATGTTCCCTCCAACTCCAGAGCCAGTTCCATAAATCCAGCGGCCCATAAAGGAACTGATGGCATGCTTTCCTAATAGCCAATTAGGGCCCGCTTTCTGAAAGCAAATAAATAAGAGAGATTTGGAATGGAATTTGGGGTTTCATTAGTTGGCTAAATCCTCAATAGGGCTGTGTACCTTGTATACAGATTACGGCAAAAATCCATTGCTGGGGGAAATATAAGAGGGGAGTGACATGGGAACAAAACAATCTCGTTTTTCCTGGAAGGAGGTGAGGTCTTGCAGATGGAAAGGGTCTTTCATCTAGAACCAGAATCCTCTCGGGAGCTTGTTAGAGTGCGTCTTCCTGGACCAGACCCCAGGAGACACCCAGATCTTCTCTGTTGACTTGGCACTCTTCACATCGTTCCTTTCCTGCAGAACACCTTGACAGGTGCGATTCGCTCCAGCAGGTCTGCTGCTGGCTCCTCGATCAATCGCCACAGACTGTGGCCTCATTCTAAGTGCTGGAATCAGATGTGGCCCTTTCTGCTGATTACAGAGCCCTCGCACCCCGCCTTCCAAATGACACTTGGGGGACTCCACTGATAGCCAGTGTCAGTGCCTTCCTTGGACAACGAAAGTGTTAGTTGCTCAGTCATGTCCAACTCTGTGCCACCCTGGGGACTGCAGCTCAGGCTTCTCTGTCCATGGGATTCTCCAGGCAAGAATATTGGGGTGGGTTGCCATTCCCTTCTCCAGGGGATCTTTCTGATCCAGGGATAAAACCAGGGTCTACTGCATTGCAGGTAGATTCCTTACCATCTGAGTCACCAAGGAAGCCCTCCCTTGGGCAAACCACTATCAAAAGGCTCTGATGTCTGTGGCCATCCTTGTTTAGAGGAAGCAGATGTGAGATGAACCCGCTCCCAGGTTGGACTCTGGGAAGGCGATGTCAGGGCTCAGGACACCCTTGGCCACAGACCCCAGGTCCTATCTGATGTTTTCCTTCTCATTGTCTCCCCCCTCTTGCCACTGGTTTGTGCTCAGTCTACCTGTCGTCCTGTCCTCTCTCTCTTCTCTGTTACGGAAAATAACATCTCTATGAGCACAGCCTCCTTCCTGGTCCTCCAGGGAGCCCCACGGGATGTTCCCTCCACTGTGAACAGATGCCCCCCTCCAAGTCTGGGCTCTCCTCTGTCCTTGACAGGCACAGACACCCAAGGGACTGAGCAGGCTCCCAGCTCCTCACAGGGCAACAAAGACCATCCTCGGACTCAAAACTCCACTGAGATCACACTGTTTGGTAATCAAGGACATGCTTTTTTTTTTTTTGTCCTTCTCTGAAGAACCCTACAGAATGAACTGAGTGATGGGTCTACCTCTTAGGTCCCCAGGGAAGTGGAGCTGGCCTAACGTGGTGGCAGTTTGATGTTCTGGTAACTATTAGCCATAGAGACAGGCTTACCAAGCACTTCACAGGAAGGAAGGTGGGCAGTGGACCCTGGGCTGACCAGCATCTGTGGTGGAGGGGTGGGGGTGGGGCGGTGGACTCCCTGAACAGACCCCACCTTGTTTGCAAACACTGCTCCAGCCTTCAGATCAGCCCAGCAGCCCAGCCCTCCCTTCCCAACAGGCCAGCAGGCACTGTCATTCCTAATGGTTCCTCCGCCCTTAGCACCTTTGCCTCTGACGGCCCAAACAAGAAACTGAGCAGCTCATTTAAAGCCTCCTTAGTGGAGCCAGCAAGGCATTAACCAGTTCAGTTTCAGGCTCAGAGCTGTCTAGTGGTTAAGGGAACTGCTCCTGTGATGGAGGCCAAGCAGATGCAATGACGCCATCCTGCTTTTTGGCGCTGTCCTTCCAGCCAAGGGAGGACGACATGGACAGGGTGAGCCTGTGGACATATGGAAATGTGAGGGGAGGGCGGGTTCAGCTGCTCAAACGTCATCCTGGGATGTGAGCTCAGGAATGGACGGTGCTCTCGGCCTCCCTACTTATAGGAGAGTTGCTTAGAGTTCTGCATGCATTTCTTCAAACATTGGGAATCCAGGCACCACACATGGGCGTCCCCTAATTCATCTCGGCTCTGCCTCTCTTCCACCAGCGCATGAAGCACATTTACTTCACACTCACTTTCCTCCTTGTCTGAGACTTTTGCTTCCCCATCAACAGAGGACAGACAGAGCCTCTTCTCATGAAGGAAACAGCTTCACCCACGCTTGGGCCTTCTGCTCTTCTGATCCAGGTGGGGCAGAATCAGTCCCTTGAACTTTGCCCTGGAGCTGGTCCACAACAGCCCAGAAATGTGCAGGGCACAGCCTCTACAGCCCCAGGGTCGAGGGCAAATAGCTGCCAGATGTTGGGCCATGTGATGTCATGGATACGTATGCATGTGATGTTGTGGATGCACACATGTGCAATTTTAGGACATACATGTGCGATGCTGTGACCTAGTGAGAAGCAACAGACTGGATGTACATGCAGAGGCACTGTTATATTGTTTTAAAATGTTGTCATGATTGATGCACTGTTTATAATAGCCAAGACATGGAAGCAACCTAGATGTCCATCAGCAGACAAATGGATAAGAAAGCTGTGGTACATATACATAATGGAGTATTACTTAGCCATTAAAAAGAATACATTTGAATCAGTTCTAATGAGGTGGATGAAACTGGAGCCTATTATACAGAGTGAAGTAAGCCAGAAAGAAAAACACCAATACAGTATACTAACACATACATATGGAATTTATAAAGATGGTAATGATAACCCTGTATGTGAGATAGCAAAAGAGACACAGATGTATAGAACAGTCTTTTGGACTCTGTGGGAGAGAGAGAGGGTGGGAAGATTTGGGAGATTGGCATTGAAACATGTATAGTATCATATGTGAAACGAATTGCCAGTCCAGGTTCGATGCATGATACAGGATGCTTGGGGCTGGTGCACTGGGATGACCCAGAGGGATGGTGCCGGGAGGAAGGAGGTGGGAGGGGGGTTCAGGATGGGGAACACGTGTATATCCGTGGTGGATTCATGTTGATGTATGGCAAAACCAATACAATATTGTAAAGTAATTAGCCTCCAATTAAAATAAATAAATTTATATTAAAAAAATAAAAATGGAGTGGATGTATATGAAAAAAATAAAAATAAAAATAATCCTCAAAAATAAAATAAAATAAAATGTTGTCATGATTGAAAGACATGAAACCAGAATGAGAGTTAAAGCACAATGGCACATCATAGTGACCCTGCGTATTTTATAAGGACACTTTTCTGTTTTAAGGACCAGCATCAGTCACACTACAGTGGGTCCCAAAAAGGAGAAGAGGGATAGAGGTGGAGCTATTGGGTAATTGGGAAAATAAAATCAGAAAAAAGACTTTCACAAATAGATAAAAATGGCGTGCTTTGAGCTGAAGTGTCAGATAAACACAACGGCAGGTCTAAGGGAAAAATGAAGGAAGGGAGGGATGAAGGAAAAGGGAGGCAGGGGCAGAGGATGATTAAGCTGCTTCATTCAAAACAGATTCCCTTAGTCCCAACCCAAGGAAACATCCCCCAAGTCAGGGGTCCTGAAGCACCTCTGCTGTCCGACAGGCAAGTCCATCTGGGAACCAGCCCACCTCCGTTCTCCAGCCTGCCCTGCCTCCTGGATGTCCTTGGCCTCCTAGGGTGACAAGACAGGTCCTTACTCCTCGGATCCTCACTTACCATGTCCTTTCAGAAAGAGAGCTCGGTAAACACTTACTAAGCAGAACACAGTCAATAAAATGACACTGAAACCTGAATAAACATGTGTGAACTGACTGAGAACAAGAGATGCGTTCAGGGCAAGGTTTAAGACAAAGACCCAAACGGTTGAAGGCAAACTGGAGGATTCGGGGAAACACTCCTCCCATGTGGGCTGGGCAGGATGGAGGGGCACTTTGAGAAAGAATCCTGACCACCTCTCTTCCCACGGCCCCACCCAGGGATGCTGTCACTGTCTGCCTGCCTCCCCATCTGGAATGGACTGGGCTCAGTCTCTAGACCCAGAAGGGGATGCTGGGCCCTCCCTGTTCACACCCGGTGCAGGAACAAGCAGCCTCCAGGGGCGGCGGCGGGAGAGGCCGATGACTCGGTAAGTGGGTAAGTGTAGGTCGGAGAGGATACGTGTTCAGAGTGACGCTGAGAATGCTGTCAAGGCCCTCAGTGTCTCAAATCCCCTCAGGAGCGCCCCCTTGCCACATGCGATGGTTCCCACTTTGCTATTTAGCCCTAATTAACATCACAGGTTCCCAACAGAGGTGATGTCCCCAGGAGGTGATTTTGAAATTTGTGGGGGCCTTTTGGCTTCAGTTTCAACATATAGAGCATGTAAATATTGAACACCTGTCATTTTATTAACGTTGCTGCTGCTAAATCGCTTCAGTCGTGTCCGACTCTGTGCGACCCTATAGACGGCAGCCCACCAGGCTCCCCCGTCCCTGGGATTCTCCAGGCAAGAACACTGGAGTGGGTTGCCATTTCCTTCTCCAATTTATTAACGTTATGCTCCTCTGTTTTCCTAATGGCACAGTTAGGGGTTTATTGTGATTTTTTTTTAAAATTATATGTAATAGGTAGTGTGTTAGCTACAGATTTCATTTCAGGATGGAGAGCAGACAGTACAGAATGCTCGCTCATAGGAAGACTCTTTCACACCATCAAGGACTGTGTCTAAAAACTGGCAAGAGCAAAGTCAATCAGGAGGACAGAAGACACTGCTCACACACACACGCAGCTATTTCTCAACTCTGCCCACTTTCCTCCTTTGGAATCTGTGCCAAGCAGGGATGGCACCTGACTAAACTGCCTGGCTCTGGAAACTATGCTGCCTCATACTTTTAGAGGCTGTGATTTCCCCACGGCCTCAAACCGACAGTTTCCTAATTGGCTTGGAGAGCTATTCACGGCAGGGTGATTTACTGAGATATTATTTTGTGTTTTGTTCCCCATGGTTCTCATTCCTCATTCCAAGATGGTAGCCAGACCTCTGAACTCTATGTTCTCACGGGAGTCTCATGATTTAAGGCCAGAGGCAAAGTTACTCACATACTCTCCTTTCCCGTCTATTATGGAAGTCCAAGCATTGTGTATAAACCCTAATGCTTCCACCTAAAGAAAGGCTAGCTTTTTCTGAAGGGCTGTCTTTCTTTTTAGCATGGCGCTGGAAAATTATTCATCATATCTAGCCTGTGTTGCTTTCACTGATTTAAGTCTCATGTTCGTTTATTCATTCCTCCATCAAATATTTATTAAATGCTACTATTAGCCAACCACTACTCTATTCAAGAACATGGGGTGGGGCAGCTCTCTCTGAACCAATCTATCACCTTCCAAAATTTTATGATCTTAAACTCTGTACGAGACAGTCATTCTATGGCATTCACACACCTCACTTAGGACTGTGGCTGGCTTCTGACTGCATGAAGTCTCAAACAGACATACAGACAATTTTTGAATGGGAAAAACGAGTTGAGAGAAAAACAAATTCATGAAATATTACAGACACTTCCCTGATGGTCTGGAGTAGGAAGTGGCAACCCACTACAGTATTCTTGCCTGGAGAATCCCAGGGACAAAGGGGCCTGACAGGCTATAGTCCATGGGCTTGCAGGGAGTCGGACATAACTGAAGCAACTGAGTGCATGCCCTGGTGGTCCAGTGGTCAGGACTCTGCCCTTCCAATGCAGAGGGCCTGAGGTCAATCCCTGGTCAGGGAACTAGATCCTGAATGCCACAACTAAGAGTCTGCCTGCTATGACTAAAGATGCTGCCTGCCACAAAAAAGATGGAAGACTCCATATGCCACAACTAGGACTGGTCACAGCCAAATAAATAACATAAAAGATCACATTCATAGCAGACATGTAAATTATTTAAAATCAATTTAATAAGAAATATATAGGTTCTATATGAAGGTAATCATCAAATTAATATTGACATTAATAATGGTTGGTGTTATCTCCTCTACTGCTGGAAAGGAATTCACAATACTCTAAAGATGCCAATTTCAACATGATAATTTATAAATTTAATAAAGTGTAATAAAAACATAATTTTTTTTCTTTTGCAATTAGACAAAATATTTTAAACCTTATGTTGAAGAATGAGTAGATAATATTGGCTATAAAAAGTCTGAAAAGGAAGACTTGAGAAAGTATTGCTTGTAAAATTATAAAATTAAAGATGTTAAACCATGCAGTAAGTTAGTGAATGATAAGGTGGTAAATCAGAGGGGAAAGTGGAGACCACCCAACACCTATTAGTAAGGGTACTGGTTACTACTGGAATATTGAGAAATGTTCGGAGCTCTCAGTTTACATACATGTATGGAGCAAAGCAACACAATACGAAGTGTGTATTGTGTGAAAAATACAACAACTGTGTAAAGCAACACAACACAGTACTAAGACGAGAGGGAAATACCAATATCTAATTTGATTTCAGGTAATGTGAAAATGAAACTGCAAATAATTACATATATCCACATATATTGCACATTTCAAGGAAATCTTAAGTTTAGAAAACAGAAAAGCAATCATGATATCATTAACCTCATATTTAACTGCAGAAAAAATAAAATACATTCTATACAAAATGTATGACAAAAATTGAATGATATGCCATATAATTGGCAAAGAATATGCCTTACAAGACAGAAAATGTACTCTTCATATATAATTTATGAATCCTCATAAAAACAATAATAAGCAATTCACAAGAATAAACAATCACAAGAATCACAAATAGTTAATAGATAAGGCAATATTCAAACACAGTAATGATGAAAGAAATCTAAATTTAAACAGCCATGAATATCATTCGTTAAGCTGCCATGCTGAAAATATGTGCATTTAAGAAACATTTTCAAGAGTTGGTAAAAATGCAGAAAGAGGAAGGACACGAATGCATTACTGGTGAATGTTTGAATTGGCAAAACGCTCCTGGAAGACAACTTGGCAGTAGGTCTGTCTATCAGAAACTTTAAACTACTGCACATCTTTTGGTCCAGAAATCAAACACAGGTTTATTTGTGTGCACATTTGTTCGTGTAGGTTAATGCTTATTGCATTTGCTGTAATTCAAATCCTTTACTTGGATTGCATCATTTCACCCACACAAAACCCTGTGAAGTAGGGACTCAAAATCACCCTCCTGCAAAGGTGACAAGTAGGGTGAGAGGGGCTGAGGCTCACCATGCAGAGCTGGCATCCTACAACCAGACCTTCCAAAAGCTGGAGCCCAGGACAAGAGCTGTGCTCGTCTTTGCTCCCCCCAAGCAGGTTGGATGCACAAAAACATCCATTGCTTCATTATTTATAACAGAAAAGAACAAAGTGGGGAGTGAGCCAGAGAACTGAAATACATACAATGTGACACAGACTTAAGGTTACAGGACTTGTGAATTATATATTTTCAAGTCAAAAGAAAAAAACAAAAGACACTATCTAGTCTTCTGAAGACTTCCTGGTGGCTCAGGTGGTAAAGAAGCTGCCTCCAATGCAGGAGACCTGGGTTCGATCCCTGGGTTGGTGAGATCCCTTGGAGAAAGGAATGGCTACCCACTCCAGGATTCTTACCTGGAAAATCCCAATGGACAGAGGAGCCTGGCAGGCTACAGTCTATGCTGTCGCAGAGTTGGACATGACTAAGTAACTAACACTTTCATTTTCAGTTAGATAAATGGGCATGAACACACACACACACACACACACGCACATGCACACATGTCAGCCAAAGCAAAGACCAGCCCCAGTAGAGCCTCAGTGCCATGTCTTATTTCCACCTATTGAAGACTGTTTGGATTCTTTCACCCCCAGGGACCCTCTGTGCTCTGGGCTCTAGCTGAATCACAGTTTGCAGGGTCTCTAGACACTCCCCACCACCACCACCATGCCAATGGGGCCCCAGGGTTACTTTTCATGGGACCCCAGGAGGGCCCTCCAGGCACCCCCTACTGCCTGCAGTGAGGAGCTCATATCTAGAAAGAGAACTGATTTTCAAACCAAATTTGACATCTAGGCTTCATATCTGAAGCTGACCAAAGTGGACCTGTTTGCCTCCCTCTGCCTGCCCCCAGATCAAGCTGAGAACGGGACCTCTGGTCACAGGATGGAGCAGTGTGGAAAAAGCACTGACCTTATAGGAACAAAGGACAAGCTCACTGGTTCTTGGGCACAGGATTCAGGGCTGGAGAAATATATATATATATTTTTTTTAATTAGGGGAGGCAAGGTGTTAACTGTGAGGTAGGGAATGGGTGGAGAGAGGTGAAATTAAGAAATGTTTCTGAAGGGTGTAAAATGCACCAAAAAGGAGCTTGAGTAATTCTGAAGTGCAGAGATGAGAATGGTGGCCAGTGTGAAGACCCAAAATGGGTGAGTAGTAGGGAGTGTTGGGGACTAGGGTGGAGGAATAGGAAAAATTCCCAACGGGGCTTGACTCACCTCCAGCCAACCTGATGCTCCATGCAAATTCAAATGTACTAATTTTTAGTGAAACTCCAGAAATCTAAATTTTTATAAGATATATGTTTTTACATCATATTCCTATCTTTCTGTTCAAAACAGCTCACAACCAACAATGAGACCAAGCAAACTCAGCCATCAGATTTTGCTGCATTTCTTTGAAGTGAGGTTTAATCAGAACCAATATGCCACCTTTTATGGATGCATGTTCCTTTTCTTCTATTTTATCTTTTTTATATTAACATTTTATATAATGCAATGCTCTGCTTTTGATTTTAGCAATCATCTCAACTAAGAAATCTCAAAGCTTCTATTAACCAAGAGAAAACAAAAGAGACTAAAATGTAATATAGCCAACACTGTACACATTTACTCCTTGCCCTTGCTTGCTTAATTCTCTTACTTTTCCAAATTGAGAAAACAGGTATTTTCATGACATTCACATAAGAATATATTATACTTCTCCTATAATTTGGGAATAAGAAAGCATAAAAATATTCCATCTGAGATCTGTTTGGAAACCAAACCAGTGAGTGCCCTAGAAGATGGTATTATTCAAATAACATTATTCTTCCTGTGGACTCTATTAACGGCTGTTCTATAAATGATAGAACCTACTCACCCATGAAATCCATCTATGTGAACGTGATCATTATGGAGACATTAAAATCAAGAAAACGTATGCTAGAATTTGAGTGATATAACACTGCATATTATTAGGGAATATTCCTTGTTGAAAGAACAAATATTGGCAGAAAATAAAGCCCAATTCAAATGCCGAAGTGTGAGAGGTGCTATAGAAACGGAACTTTATTTTCTCTGGGTCCGATCATTTTCATGTAACAGGAGCAAATATGAGACTTCCCATTTGTCTCCTCCACATTATTCTGTTTGGTAGATTTCTATTCATCTGTTTCTGGGTGACTTACAGTGTGTGGGGCCCCAGGTCAGACCCAGCCTGCCTGAGAGGCCCTGGGCTGGGAGAACTGTGGAAACATCACATCCCCCTGGGCTGCACACCCCACACAGGTTCCCTTTCCATTGAGGCATATGGAAGTCAAACTATGACTGTCAACAACCCTTTGATTATTCACATTCCATTTTATTTCTGGCTGGAACAAAAGTCCACTATGTTCCTCAGAAGACCCAGCTGGCAGAGCCCAGATCCTGGGGAACAGTATTCCCCTGACATTTCCTCGGCTGACAAGATGCTCACCCGAGTCCTCAGGTGTGCCTACAACATCCACGAGGGACGGGAAGCTCACAAGTTAGCCAACCTCCCTTAAAAAAAAAACGAAAGAACAGATTGTTGTCCCCCTATCTCTTTGCGGAGTAGATGCGATACTGTTTGTCTTCTGTACAAATGCTTCAAAACTCAGAGAAGACCTGCACCAAATAAGCAGCACACCCTAGTCACATCCTATAAAAGAATTATAAAGAAAATGTACAACATACATGGAGGAAAACATGCCATCAAAGGTGGGAAGAACTTCGAGGATGTGACATAAAAATGTGTGTCTTTTGCAGTATAAAGTAGACTGATTTGAAGAACCTGAGTTTAACCTAATGTATAATGGCAGCTCAGAAGAAAGGAGAGCTTCTTTTTAAAGCGAAGGGTGCAGTTTATAAAACAGTTTCTAAAATGTTTATGGAGAGATACAATGATGTTAATAAAACTGATTGCTGTGTCCCCCGCGCCCCACCCAAGTGTGAAGTGGGTCAGTGCCGAAGGTTTCGATGCCACGCACTACTGTTCCCTTCCTCTTCTAACCCAAGATAGCTGTGATCCTGAACTTACATTGGTCAATCTGTGTTTCTTCTAATTGAAACAGCTCCCAAGTGTCTCTAAAGTGGGCTTCCCAGGTGGCTCAGTGGTAAAGAATCCTCCTGCCAATGCAGGAGGCGCAGGTTCAATCCATGGGTCAGGAAGATCCCCTGGAGTAGGAAATAGTAACCCATTCCCAGTATTCTAGCCTGAAGAATTCTATGGACAGAGGAGCCTGGCAGGCTATATAGTCCATAGGGTCACAAGAGTCGCACATGACTTAGTGACTAAACAACAACAGATACTACCATGTACCCACCAACACAGGATCACACAGAAGAGTTTCACTGCCTTAAAAATACCATTTTCCACATTCATCCCTCCTTTCTACCTTGAACTCCCTGTGATCACTGGTCTTTTTATGGTGTCCATAATTATTTTTCCACGATGCTGTATAACTGGAGTCATAAGATATAGTATTTTCAGACTGGCTTCTCTCAGAAATTTAAGTTTCCTCTATGTCGTTTTTTTGTCATTTAAAATTGCATTTCATTTTACAGCTGATACAATACCATTGTATGGTTGTACGGCTGTTCTAATTTTGTTTCATTATTTTAATTTTGCAAGGTCACACATTTATTGAGTGGAAAAGCCCAACTTTTAAACCCATGCAATACTGCTCCAGACACCACACATCATGTCACAATGTAACTGTTGCACAATGTATTTGACCATTATTACACTCCAGCCAAAGATGGAGAAGCTCTATACAGTCAGCAAAAACAAGACTGGGAGCTGACTGTGGCTCAGATCATGAACTCCTTATTACCAAATTCAGACTTAAATTGAAGAAAGTAGGGAAAACCACTAGACCATTCAGGTATGACCTAAATCAAATCCCTTATGATTATACAGTGGAAGTGAGAAATAGATTTAAGGGCCTAGATCTGATAGATAGAGTGCCTGATGAACAATGGAATGAGGTTCGTGACATTGTACAGTAGACAGGGATCAAGACCATCCCCATGGAAAAGAAATGCAGAAAAGCAAAATGGCTATCTGGGTAGGCCTTACAAATAGCTGTGAAAAGAGGAGAAGTGAAAGCAAAGGAGAAAAGGAAAAATATAAGTATCTGAATGCAGAGTTCCAAAGAATAGCAAGAAGAGATAAGAAAGTCTTCCTCAGTGATCAATGCAAAGAAATAGAGGAAAACAACAGAATGGGAAAGACTAGAGATCTCTTCAAGAAAATTAGAGATACCAAGGGAACATTTCATGCAAAGATGGGCTCGATAAAGGATAGAAATGGTATGGACCTAACAGAAGCAGAAGATATTAAGAAGAGGTGGCAAGAATACAGAGAAGAACTGTACAAAAAAGAGCTTCACGAACCAGATAATCACGATGGTGTGATCACTGACCTAGAGCCAGACATCCTGGAATGTGAAGTCAAGTGGGCCTTAGAGAGCACCACTACAAACAAACAAAGCTAGTGGAGGTGATGGAATTCCAGTTGAGCTATTTCAAATCCTGAAAGATGATGCTGTGAAAGTGCTGCACTCAATATGCCAGCAAATTTGGAAAACTCAGCAGTGGCCACAGGACTGGAAAAGGTCAGTTTTCATTCCAATCCCAAAGAAAGGTAATGCCAAAGAATGCTCAAACTACCACATAATTGCACTCATCTCATATGCTAGTAAAGTAATGCTCAAAATTCTCCAAGCCAGGCTTCAGCAATACGTGAACCGTGAACTTCCTAATGTTCAAGCTGGTTTTAGAAAAGGCAGACGAACAAGAGACCATATTGCCAACATCTGCTGGATCATGGAAAAAGCAATAGAGTTCCAGAAAAGCATCTATTTCTGCTTTATTGACTATGCCAAAGCCTTTGACTGTGTGGATCACAATAAACTGTGGAAAATTCTGAAAGAGATGGGAATACCAGACCACCTGATCTGCCTCTTGAGAAATCTGTATGCAGGTCAGGAAGCAACAGTTAGAACTGAACATGGAACTACAGACTGGTTCCAAATAGCAAAAGGAGTACCTCAAGGCTGTATATTGTCACCCTGCTTATTTAACTTATATGCAAAGTACATCATGAGAAACACTGGGCTGGAAGAAGCACAAGCTGGAATCAAGATTGCAGGGAGAAATATCAATAACCTCAGATATGCAGATGACACCACCCTTATGGCAGAAAGTGAAGAGGAACTAAAAAGCCTCTTGATGAAAGTGAAAGAGGAGAGTGAAAAAGTTGGCTTAAAGCCCAACATTCAGAAAACGAAGATCATGACATCTGGTCCCATCACTTCATGGGAAATAGATGGGGAAAGAGTGGAAACAGTGTCAGACTTTATTTCGGGGGACTCCAAAATCACTGCAGATGGTGACTGCAGCCATGAAATTAAAAGACGCTTACTCCTTGGAAGGAAAGTTATGACCAACCTAGATAGCATATTCAAAAGCAGAGACATTACTTTGCCAACAAAGGTTCATCTAGTCAAGGCTATGGTTTTTCCTGTGGTCATGTATGGATGTGAGAGTTGGACTGTGAAGAAAGCTGAGTGCCAAAGAATTGATGCTTTTGAACTGTGGTGTTGGAGACGACTCTTGAGAGTCCCTTGGACTGCAAGGAGATCCAACCAGTCCATTCTGAAGGAGATGAGCCCTGGGATTTCTTTGGAAGGAATGATGCTAAAGCTGAAACTCCAGTACTTTGGCCACCTCATGCGAAGAGTTGACTCGTTAGAAAAGACTCTGATGCTGGGAGGGATTTGGGGGCAGGAGGAGAAGGGGACGACAGAGGATGAGATGGCTGGATGGCATCACTGAGTCGATGGACGTGAGTCTGGGTGAACTCCGGGAGTTGGTGATGGACAGGGAGGCCTGGTGTGCTGCGATTCATGGAGTCGCAAAGAGTCGGACATGACTGAGCGACTGAACTGAACTGAACACACTTGAAACTAATGACCTTAAGATCTCTTCTTATAATTCTTTGTCCATTTATGTTTTGAAAGTATAGTATTGCTTCCAGTGTTTGGTGGTTATGAATAAAGTTGCTGTAAATAATGGGTTGCCTCACTATCTTCTATTTGGTTCCTCAAATAGAAGTAGTGGTTTTTTCCCACCACCTATGACCAGCTCCCTATATTAAATTCTCTCTGAAGCCCCTAGTGTTTTCTCTTTTCCTGACTGGTCCCATATATATTTTATGCCAGAATTCTTTCTCATCTCTGTCTCTCTTGGTAACATCAGCTTCATTCTTCTCTTTTGCTCCAAATAGACTTTTCTGTTTGCCATACACGTGTCCTTAAATGATCACTGACAATGGTTCCCAAGTTCACAGGTCCTCTGGTCAAGCAGGCAGTGAGACCACAGCTACAAACCCCTAGCCCACCTCAACCGTCTGGGGTTCACACTGCATTCAGGGACCATATTCATTTCCTGGGGCTCCTGTAAAAAATTACTATTATCTGTGTGACTTGTAACAACATAGATTTATTCCCTCACCATTCTGGAGGCCAGAAGTCTGAAATTAAAGTGTCCACTGAGCTGTACTCCCTCCATAGCTTCCAGGGAAGGGTCCTTCCTTCCTCTTCTGGCTTCTGGTGGTTCTAGGCATCCTTGGCTTGTGACCACATCACCATAGTCTCTGTCTCCATCATCAGATGGCCTCTACCAAGTGTGTCAAATTCCTCTCTGCCTACCTCTTATAAGGATACCTATCAAATTTAGGGCCCACCTAGATAATCTAGGATGATCTCCCCTCAAGACTCAATTATATCTGCAAGGACACTTTTCCAAATAAGCTCACATTCACAGGTCCTGGGGGTTAGGGTGTGGACACATGCAATTCAACTCACTGCAGTGGCTGATCTGGTCATGGGTAGACCAGTTGTCTTCAAATGTTGACTATTCCAAATCTACCAGTGGAAGGGGTAGTGCAAAGAAGAAAGGACAGTCCTCCGGAAATTGGGAGGGCTGGCGGAGGAGACAAAAGGCATCAGATAGATGCCTCACACCCACACAGGAAGTGCTTGCCCCCACCCCTGCCCCCAACACACAAAGCTACACACTTAGTGTCATATTCCATTGTCTCAGTCACATCAAGTTTCCCCACCTGAACTGAGATTAGGGTCTCAGCCTCTGTTACTCAAATCATTACCCCTTCAGCCTGAAATGTTTTTTAATCATTCATTAAGAAAAGGTATGTTGCCTTATTCAAGATTCCACATTGTGTTTAGTTGCATTGAGCAGCTTCAATTGCATACAACACATTCTGGTAAATTTTGTTTTCATTTTTATTCTGTTACAAGATGTTTTCTACTTTGTCCTTGTTATGGCTTCTTAGATACACTCATCAATTAAAAGTGGACATTTAATTTCCAAATACATGGGGTTTTTAAAGTATCTTTGATATTAATTTCTCATTAAATGCTTTCTCCTCTGCAATCAGCCTCTGTGCTTTTTCAGTCTTCTAACTTTATTGAGGCTTTCAATGGCTAAGTCAAATATCTCTCTTGGTAAATGTCACATTGCACTTGAAAATATGTGGGCTATTTTCAAATATCTTTTGATATTGATTTCTGACATAATTCCACAGTGATAAGAGAATAGATTCTGTATGATTTTAACACCTTTAGACCATGAAATTTTTGCACCTTGTTTTATGTCCCTGGATATGTTCCAGTGCCTCCTAGTTTATAGTCTACAGTAATTTGAAAAGAATTTGTATCCTACTGTTGTGTGAAAATCTTAAGTACGTTGAGTTGGTTCATGGTGCTTTTCAGGTCTACTATATCTTTCTACTTTTCTGTATTATTCATTCTATTAATTTTTGAGAGTTTGATATTGAAACTTCAACTAAAAATATGAATTTATCTACTAAAAAATAATTGTAATATATAGTAGAACTATATATAACTTCATCCTGTATTTCTAAGTCTCCTGTAAATGTGTTATTATAACGTCATAATTTAAAAAATAAAAAAAGAAAGAGAAAAAAAGAAAAGTTATGTTAAATAATTGAGGTCTATAAGTAGACCTCATGTCCAATTCAATATATGTCTAATTCAATATAAAACTACCTATTTGATGTATGGCAAAACCAATACAATATTGTAAAGTAATTAGCCTACAATTAAAATAAATAAATTTATATTTAAAAAAAAACTACCTATTTAGAGAGTGTGCATATTTACCACTATAAACTCACACATGCATTTTTAAAGCACCCCCTCCTGCTGTGTGGAAGGCTATCCAATGATGAGTCAGAGAGTAATAAGAAGGCATTCATTCAACCATGTTCTGTTATGGGGACATTTCATTAACTCACAGAGCCTCACTAGTAGTTCTACTGTGTCTGCTTTTCTTTGCTGTGAAAGTTCTTTGTAGCAGCCCAAAGAGATAGTTTCTTCTTTGGAGTGGGGACACCACAGGGATCAAGCATCGAAGAGAGTCTTTGAGTCTAGAAAAACAGACTGACGTTCAGGCAGAGGGATTTGCTTGTGGATCCCATTGAAAATGTATAAGAAATGCATTTATAGGATCCTCCCCCTTTCCTTGAGCCCTGAGAAAGTTGTGTTTGGTTGATTCCCCTTGAGACGTTTGATCAGTGTAAGTCAAAACAAAACCCACGACTCTGGATTCCGCATCTCTTGTCATTTCTTCAAAAAGAGAAAGCCCCAAGCAATCCATTCTGCTGCCCCAAGCACAGTCAAAGTGACATTTGGAGATGAGAGCGTATTGTCAGCTATTTTGTCTTGCTCATTCATTTCAGTTTTGTCAGATCCTTTGTTTCTTTGATGCTCAGAATACTGCACCATTTGGCTCTAAAATCTACATTAGAAGAGCATTAATTAAAGGCAGACGCATGCAATGGAGACAGTGTTAAAATTGTGCTTGAAGGTACAATGTAATTAATTTTGTACAAGAGAAATATAAAAGAGGAAGAATGAAACTGGAGGAAATAGCACCACAACCCACAAAATGATAATGAGAAATACAATTGTAGATTAGACAAAATATGAAAAAACATATGGAGTAATTAGACTTCCAGGGGGTGGGGAATCAAAACAAAGGGTCTCCTGCTAAGTACTCAAGAAAATTCAGTGGAGAGCATGCATCTCAAGTATCTCATGCCAAGACTTGTGTTTCCTGTGGATAGGATGACTGGCCCTAAGTATATGCCAGGTAGATGGAGAAGAAGATCATGAGGCAGATTTGCTAAGAGCTGGGGAAATGGAGTTAGGACAAGACGTAGAAGCAATCCTGTGTAAGGCTTAGAAGCAATCCTTTGTAAAGGAAGAAGTAAGAAACAGACCCAACTATGATACGGCTCATCTCCCTTCCCAAATGGGCCAGAGCGACCGCAACACATTAAGCCTCATATTCCCAAGAGAGTTGACATTACAAGGATGGTTATTAGGTCAAACTCAATTTACAATGTCAAGCAATAGTTCATTTGAATTTACTGCATTTGTATTTCAGTCATGCCTTAGGGTGCTGTGATTGAAAGTTATAGAAACCTCATGAAATTGAGTCTAGTAAAAGAGAAAAGAAAATGAATCAATATAAAATTCTTCATGTGGGAATCCATTCTATGGCCCTGTAATCACTATGATAACGACAGTGATCATTTGGTAATAAACATCACAGCCCAGGGTGGGCTTCTTCAGAGCAAGTATGGCTGCTGGTTTTTGCTTAAATGCCACGTAGTTTTATTTAACCAGCAACCAGATTGGACTCTCTCATGGCTGTTCTTCTGTGGGGAGAGGAGAAAATAGGGACTGGCATTAGTTTAGCTGGGTAACAGCTAACATTTGCTTCAGGCTCCATCTGTGCCAGGCCCTAGGCTGTAGTCTGGTTAACAACACCTGTGACAATGTCCCCTTTCACAGAGGAGGACAGAGGCCCCGGAGCTGAGTGACCAGCAGAGGGCAGCAGACCCAGGAATGGACTCCTGGGAGATTCTGGAGCTCACTTATAACCTAACCCAAGTGACAGCAAGGAGATGAAACAAGTGAATCCTAAAGGAAATCAAGCCTGACTATTCATTGGAAGGACCAATGCTGAAGCTCCAATACTTTGGCCGCCTGATGCAGAGTCAACTCATTAGAAAAGACCCTGATGCCAGGAAAGATTGAGGGCAGGAGGAGATGGGGACGACAGAGCATGAGATGGTTGGATGGCATCACTGACTCAATGGACATTAGTTTGAGCAAACTCAGGGAGATGGTGAAGGACAGGAAAACCTGGTGGGCTGCAGTCCATGGGGTTGCAAAGAGTCAGACATGACTAAGTGAACAACAAAAGCAATAACCCAAGTCAGGAACAAATCACCACAAGGCTAACTCTTTAAACAGGAGCCCTTTATCATCACACAGCTACTGAGAATCCAGAGTCAGGGCACAACATGGCTAGGGGGAGGAGATTTCCACTCAGAGTCTTGTGTGATGTAAATCCAGGTGGGGCTGGGCTGTCCCAGGAGGCTGGGGAGGAACTGTTTCCAAGTGCAGGCAGGTTGCTGCTACAGCCCTGCCCTGGCTCAGGGCTCCCTCAAGGCCCCGCATCTCCAGGCGGTTTCCCGGACATGTCCCCACCAGCATCCTTCTCTTTACTCTCCGGTGACATGTGCCGCTCACTTTCTCCCCAGCCTTCAGCAGCAGCACCTGTAAGCCCCACTTACGCTAACAATCTATTTACAATGACTTAGGGCTTCCCAGTATTCTTGCCTAAAGAATCCCATGGACAGAGGAGCCTGGCAGGCTACCGTCCATGGGATGGCAAGAGTCAGACACAACTTAGTGACTAAACCACCACCACAGGGCTTCCCAGGTGGCGCTAGAGGTAAAGAACCCATCTGCCAATGCAGGAGACCTAAGAGACTAAGGTTTGATCCCTGGGTTGGGAAGATCTTCTAGAGGAGGGCATGACAACCCACTCCAGCATTCTTTCCTGGAGAGTCCCATGGACAGAGGAGCCTGGAGGGCTATAGTCCATTGGGTTGCAAAGAGTCAGATATGAATGAGCAAGTAACAGTTTCACTAACCCCAGCATTCACATTCTCTCCCTCCTCTAACAGAAAAGTCACTCCCTTTGTGGATATTTAGCTGTCTCTGGTGTCCTTTCCCCAAAGCTCCAGCCAACCCAGACATGCCTTCTTCTCCCAGGAGGTTCAGGAGGTGGAATGTCAGATGTTCTTCCTGGGGACACACAGCTCTCCTATCCCTCTGTCCCAGCATCCCCTTTGGGAATCCCGTCAGTTCTGCCAGGGAGAGTCTGGGGTGGTGCAGAGGACTCGTCTCTCCAGCCAAGGGTATGACTGTGCTCTTGACTCTCTTCCTGTCCCTACCATCTATGCTAACTGATGCTCCCACGGACCTTTTCAGAAAGACTTCTCTTGCTTGGCTTTTCCTGCCTAATGAGTGGCACAAATGTTAGACCTACCCCCTGGAATCTTAGTGAATTTACCTTGCCAGAGTAATTCAAGCCACTGTGGGATTTCTCAACAGTCAGATTAATTTGAAATATGCTATTTTTTGAGGTGATTTTTTTTTGTCAGAGCAGAAGATTTGTGATTAAAAAAAATGACCGAAGTGGCTTTTTAATAAATGATGTACGTGGAATGTGGGGCTCGTGCACTTTTTTTCACAGCTGGCATCTCTCAGCTACTGTGAGTTGAAATCTACTTTGGGGTGTTCTTTCTGTTGTTCCTGCAGGCAAAGCGGGGAACTGAGTTGGAGAATCAATTCAGAAATTAAGATCCGGGGGCTGATGTCAGTGTGCAACACCGGGTCAAAGTTCTCCGTCTCCTGCAGTGAATCTCTAAAGCCAAGCTAAGAGTTGCTGAAGATCTGCAAATGGCATTCTTTAGCTTTTAACTTTCACAGAATAAAACAGAATAAAATATGGTCCCATGTCCAAAGAAAATCCTGGCTACTGCTTGTAATAAATTCCTGTGTGTGCTCCAGACATATAACCCAACAGCATGCCGGTAGCGCGTTCATTCTGCATGGAACTTATTTTTATTTGGGTTTCAGGCATTAAGGAAGATGTCAGACATGTATATATTAATAATCCCTCTATTTATATGTATACACTCTTCCAGATACATCTAAATATACATCCACAAATACACACACACTCACAACAATTCTTCTGATGGTAGCATCTATTCTCCAGAAAAGTTCCCAAAGAAATATTTCCAAGTTTTTGTCATGTGATCTAGAAGGACTCTTTGAGGTCATCTCATCTCTTGCATTTGATCCTGAGTGCTGGTGTTGTTCATTCGCTCAGTTGTGTCAGACTCTTTGTGACCCCATGCACTGCAGCACGCCAGGCCTCCCTGTCCTTCACTATCTCCTGGAATTTGCTCTAACTCATATCCATTGAATTAGTGATGCCATCCAACCATCTCATTCTCCACCACCCTCTTCTCCTCCTGCCCTCAATCTTTCCCAGCATCCTGAGTTATTTCTTTAATAGGGAGCCCACTGTCTCCTGAGACAGACTATTAGATTTTTAGATCTCTATGTGAGAAATTCCTTCATTACTTGGGGAAAATGTCTGTCATCCTATAGTTTCCAGCCTTTAAGAGTCTTTAAATAAGTGAGCCTCTCTAGCATGTGTTAGTCACTCAGTTGTGTCTGACTCTTTGTGACTCCATGGACTATAGCCCACCAGGCTCCTCTATCCATGAAACTCTCCTGGCAAGACTACTGGAGTGGGTTGCCATTTCCTTCTCCAAGGGATCTTCCCGACCCAGGGATTGAACCCAGGGCTCCCGCATTGCAGGTGGATTCTTCTGAACCACCCAGGAAGCCTCTCTAACTGGCAGTTATATATGAGAGACCCAATGACAGAAGGGAGTTTAGAATTGAGGATAAACATTTGAAAGTCATCAGCTTAGCCATGGTAACTGTAACTTTGGAAGGGAAAGAGTCACAATTTGTGAGACTCTGTGGAGTATGAAAGACAGAAGATGAAACGCTGGGAAAAGCCAACCTTCAAGGGTTACTGAAGAAAAAGGAATAAGACTAGAAGACCGCATCGCTCAAGACACCAGCTGTGACAGAGACACTCAAGGGGCATAGCTGAAGAGAGCTGATGAAGGGACTAATTAGAGAGATGTGGCAAGTTAAGGGGAAGACTCATGGGATGATGAAGCGCAGACACAGGCATTTCCGCCAAAAATCCTGAAATTTACAAACGGAGGGCACACCTCCCAGAACCAAGAAAGAGAGGTATATGGAGGAGAGAAATGTCCAGTGGGAGCTCTGGCCTTTCACAGAGGAAGATGGGCCCTGCCAGTGCCTGAAGTACAGAGAACCAGAGGCATGGGTGCCCTAGCCCTCCTCCCACCCTCTGGCCTTCTAATCCGCCCCCATTACCCACACTGGCTCAAACCAACAGGATCCCAGGAGGCAGGAGATAGGCCTGCCACAGCCCACTGGGGTCAGTTGAGACACTGCTAAGCAGGGTAGGAGAGACAGCCAGTAAGACCTGAGGAGGAGAGAATCAGGAAAAAGACAGACTCATAGTTATGAAAGGCTTGATGGTGTAAAATATTCTAAGGCAGACATCTATCTGAAGAAATTATAGATTTGTTGAGACCCCAGGACTCAGGTACAATTTAACAAGGAAGAGCCTTCATAAACCAATGTTTTAAGTGCAGACTATCATGCCAGTGACTCTTAAGGACACAGCAGTGAAGAAATCTGCATTCCCATAGATGGCTTGAGACCACACATGCAGGAAACAAGGCAATGGATGGCAAGGCCACAGGAGAAGACGGTGTGGGGTAATTGAGAGCACCTATTAAGTAAGCCAAGTTTGGGCTGAGTATTGGCTGGTGGCGGGGCCGTCCAGTGCATCCAGGTGGTTCAGCACCACCCCTGACCTCCACCCACTAGATGCTGGTCACCTCCCCCACCCTCCACTCCACAGTGTGACAACCAAGCCCCCAAATAGCCCAGACCTCTCTGGATTTCCTCTGGGGAAACATTTGCCCCTGGTTTAGTGACTTCAGTTTGGACAGAGAAGAAAAAGCCAGTAACAGAGTTAGAAGGAGATTCCAATGAGGCAGGAAGGATGAGAGGGTAGGAAGACTTGTGCAGAGTAGATGGTGCTTAGGGGAAGGGGGCAATATGGGACCTGGGGAGAGGGGCTTTAGCTTCAGCCCACCAGGCTCCTCTGTGCATGGGATTATCCAGGCAAGAATCCTGGAGTATGTTGCCATTTCCTTCTCCAGGGGATCTTCCAGACCCAGGGATTTGAACCTAGGTCTCCTGCATTTCAGGCAGTTTCTTTACCATCTGAGCCACCAGAGAAGACCCTTAGCTTCTAGATCTGACTAAGAAAAGGGCAAAGTTAATTTGAATCATGCATTTTACTTAGCATGATATACAGAGTTGCAAGGCATCATGAGATTAGTTTGATGATCTCTGGGAGGACTCCGGGCAATGAGGCCAGTGAACAACTTCATTGAAAGAGAAATTAAAACAGCAGAAATGTCGTGAGTGGTAAAGAGACACTAACACAACTCCCTGGAGAAAAACATCCCTGATCAGAAAACTCAAATTATAGAAACACAAAGAGAAGGGGATTAATATTTTTTAGAAAACACAGTGTCATATTTATTCTTCTTTCTGTGACTTATTAAATTCCCTGCTGCAGTAATTATAGCCATGTATTGTTAGCGAGGTATAAACACTGGGGGGACTTACTACTGTTGGAGATGATTATTAAAACTACAAAATTTTGCCTGCAGACTAAAACAAGCAAAAGAAAGTTATTAAAACTCATTTTCGGGAGTCTTCTTGTGTCCTTGAGCTGGGTTCTGAGCAGAATAGGAAATTGATACTCTGATAATTCTCATTTACTTTATATTTATTAGCAGTAAATCCTGTCTCTCCACCAATGAATCTTTGCAAGTTTTTCTCGTTTTTCTAAATGTTCATTTGTCTTTTTCTTGTGATACCTACAGTGCATGAAAATGTTTCTTAATCTGTTCTTGCATTGTGTGTCTCTCTAAAGAAACTGACTAAACTTCAAAGGGGTCAAGTCAAAATATTCCGCCACCAAAGTCTTGTTAGGGAGAGAAAATGCATTACTGCTATGGTAATCATGTGACACTTCCTCTCTCGATGAGGACCCTTCCAGCAAACAGATGCCTCTGCAGACCCCCTGAAGGCCCTGAGTAACCAAGTCTCTCTTCAGATCTGCTTATCCCACAATGAAAAGTAACTGACAGCTCCAGAGATGGGGATACTCACTCACATTGGCTGATCGGGAGAGAGGTTAGCCTTCAGGGAATCAGAGCATCTTTAAGCCTAGCAACTTGGACCAGAGCATTCTTCCAGGACAACAGCTAAAATAAAAGTTGCTTTTCCCAATAAATGTAGGCTTTGGTCCAGTGAGAAATACCTTTTAATCTAGAAGGTCCCTGAGCAGAGTCAAGATTGTCCTGACTGCTGACAGAAGGGCTGAGGCGTCCTCTGGATTGCTCATTTGCATATTCCTGGAGGCAGGCGGAATCTCCATGAGGTTCCTGCTCATGGAGGAGTAGTTCCCGAAGATGGTGATCTACAACATGCTCGTGGGTTACCCTGGAATATCTGTTAAACCTCAGATTCTCGGGCCCAACTACAGCCCAGTTGAAACGAAAGTGGGCAGGAGGTGTTGGGGGTCAGGGAGCAGCTCTGGGCTCCTGAAGTATATCTGGGCAGGTCAGAACCTCTAGAGTGACTTAAAGCTGATAAGAACACTCCTGGCTAGGAGTGGTCTTGGTTGTTTTAATGACAACATTTTGTATGCCTCAATGCAGAGTCAAACTTTTCAGTTAAATTCTCTAAGAAATGGGAGCTTACATCTATTTGAAACCATATTAATCATGACTTTTAACGTGCAGTGCCAGTCAGAGCTAAGAGCCACTGGGATGCGATAGTTGCTTCCAGGACAGAAAATAAGTTGGCAAACCTCGCTCCATTTTTTCTGTGGATTTAAAATGCAAGATAAGGGTTACCTGCTTCAAACAGAGGAACTTTCCAACAACTGGCTCCTTCTTCCACCTGGCCTATTTACAGAGAGCAATTCTAAGTAGCATTTCCTCACTCTGTTGGGGAATTGCTTTTTCCCTGAGAATTATATTTCCAAATTAAAGATACAGTTTTCCTCATGGCTTATTTCTGGATAACTGAAAGAAATGGAAAAGTTAGAGATTATCAAGTGCTATTAGTTGAATGGTCAAAATTCTAGTTTACTTATTTTGGTATTGCATTAGCCTTTTAAATTACAGCCTATCTAATAAAAATGAACACTAATACATTTACTTTAGAACTGCTGATCAATTATTTTTAGTTAGTGACTAGATGATTTATAGGGGAAAAAAATTAACATTAGGAATCTGGAAACCAAATATATTAGGTGAATGAGGACAGGCATAATTAATTGTAAAACTTTACCAGGGAAATTCTGAACCTATATTCATAATTCTCATCCTGGGGGAAAAATTAATATTGAAGTGAAAGAGAGTTCATATAATCCATAAAAATAATTGTATTTTAGAGTCTCAGAAAACAGAATGCTTTTTCAAAAAGAGTTCCTTTTTTATTTAGAAATTTAAAAGTACCTTTTCCTTGGGCAATTCTCCTTTAATATTGTAATAAATTATTGTGTGTTTTAGGGATAATTTAAACTGTATATATCCAATTGACTGTACACATTTCAGTAAATTGCTTTGTAAGTGCTGCCTGCTAACCTAGAAATATACGTGTGTGCATGTGTTTATATATGCATATGAATGTGTATATCTATATCCATTTATTCAATTTAACTCACATTTCAGTGCAAAGATTCATGCTCAGTCAACATATTCATGGAAAGACAACTTATTATGGAAGACATAAAATCCATAAACACAACATTTTTTCATTAAAAAATAAAATAAAAAGGTTATTATATTAAAAAAGTATAACTTGATTCACTAATTTACCAATTATTGTTTTCTTGATGAAAAATCTCACCCTTTGCTATTTGCCAAAGCAACAGTATGCTTCTAGAAAATCAGGGCAAAAGTAGATAGTAGCCTCCAGAGAAATAGAAAAATGTTTCCTAGTTTTAAAAACCAAAAAGGGAAGGACATTCTCATGTGATTATGACAGAATAAAATGGACTAGATTTAACTTTCCTTCTCAAAAATTTAGAAAATAAGAAAAGATATATGAGACAATGTTTATCATACCCTGGACACTAGGAAGTGCAGAATAGTGACTCCCAGGAAGAGGAGTAAACAAATGCAGTTTTGTGAGTGTCCTATCTCCCTGCCTGGGAAGATGTTCCAGGCCACAGCATAGGGAGGGAACACCCAAACAGAGCCTGGTGGTCTCATTAAATTGAGGAGACTGATCTCAGAGTTTTCAGAGATCAAAAGGATGGCAGAGTTCTGGAAAGTGAGGGAATAGAGTATGAGTGAGAGAGAGTAAGAACACAGCCTGAGATTTTCAGAGATAACCCCTGGAGACTTAGCTGCACAGTGTATACATGTGAGAAAACTACCAATTCCAGGGAAAGAAGCACCAGAAAGCAGCAGGTGAGACAATCCTGGAAGCTTACTCATGGCAAAAATACTTTGTGTTCTTATTACACAGAAAGGAGAAATCTCCTGTAACAGGAGACATTCGCATGTGTGTTTAGAAAATACTGCTTGAGCAGTGGCATAAATTATCCCCAGACTTCAGGCTGTTTTAGACTCACCCTAACAACACCTAAAACAAGCCTCAAAAGGATCAAATTGATTCCAAGCCACTTAACTATATGCCAAATCAAAGCCCAATAATATTTAAAGAAATACAAAACTATTCCATCAGAAAAAAAGTAAAATTCACAAAATCTGGTATTGATTAAAAAAAAAATTATAAGGCATCTAAAGAGGAAGAAAACACACCCCATCAATAAAAAGAAAAAAATGGAAAATAGGGAAAAAATGTATCAATAGAAGTGGATTTTGAAATGATAGAAAAGTTAGAATTAGTCAATAAAGATGTTAAAGAGCTGTTGTAAATACAACCATAATGTTTGCAGTAACATGGAGGAAAGCATGCGCTTGATGAGGAGAAAAATAAAAGCTATTTTTAAAAAATTCAGATATTTGAATTAAAAAACAAAAATAATTTGGAATTATAGCAGATTAGACAGTGAAAAGAGAAGACTAGTGAACTTGATGTCATAGTAACAGATGCTATCCAAAATTAAAATCAAGAGTTTATTTTTTTAATATAAATTTATCTATTTTAACTGGAGGCTAATTACTTTACAATATTGTCTTGGTTTTGCCATACATCAACATGAATCTGCCACGGGTGTACACGTGTTCCCATCCTGAACCCCCCTCCCACCTCCCTCCCCATCCCATCCCTCTGGGTCATCCCAGTGCACCAGCCCCAAGCATCCTGTATCATGCATCGAACCTGGACTGGCAATTTGTTTCACATATGATATTATACATGTTTCAATGATATTGTCCCAAATCATCCCACCCTCTCCCTCTCCCACAGAGTCCAAAAGACTGTTCTATACATCTGTCTCTTTTGCTGTCTCTCATACAGGGTTATCATTACCACCTTTCTAAATTCCATATATACACATTAGTATACTGTATTGGTGTTTTTCTTTCTGGCTTACTTCACTCTGTATAATAGGCTCCAGTTTCATCCACCTTGTTAGAACTGATTCAAATATATTCTTTTTAATGGCTGAGTAATACTCCATTGTGTATATGTACCACAGCTTTCTTATCTATTTGTCTGCTGATGGACATCTAGGTTGCTTCCATGTCCTGGCTATTATAAACAGTGCTGCAATGAACATTGGGGTACATGTGTCTCTTTCAATTCTGGTTTCCTCAGTGTGTATGCCCAGCAGTGGGATTGCTGAGTCATATGGGAGTACTATTTCCAGTTTTCTAAGGAATCTCCACACTATTCTCCATAGTGGCTGTACTAGTTTGCACTCCCACCAACAGTGTAAGAGGGTTCCCTTTTCTCCACGCCCTCTCCAGCATTTATTGCTTGTAGACTTTTGGATCGCAGCTATTCTGACTGGTGTGAAATGGTACCTCATTGTGGTTTTGATTTGCATTTCTCTCATAATCAATGATGTTGAGCATCTTTTCATGTGTTTGTTAGCCATCTGTATGTCTTCTTTGGAGAAATGTCTGTTTAGTTCTTTGGCCCATTTTTTGATTGGGTCATTTATTTTTCTGGAATTGAGCTTCAGGAGTTTCTTGTATATTTTTGAGATTAATTCTTTGTCAGTTACTTCATTTGCTATTATTTTCTCCCATTTTGAAGGCTGTCTTTTCACCTTGCTTATAGTTTCCTTCGTTGTGCAGAAGCTTTTAAGTTTAATTAGGTCCCATTTGTTTATTTTTGCTTTTATTTCCAATATTCTGGGAGGTGGGTCATAGAGGATCCTGCTGTGATGTATGTTGGAGAGTGTTTTGCCTATGTTCTCCTCTAGGAGTTTTATAGTTTCTGGTCTTACGTTTAGATCTTTAATCCATTTTGAGTTTATTTTTGTGTATGGCGTTAGAAAGTGTTCTAGTCTCATTCTTTTACAAGTGGTTGACCAGTTTTCCTAGCATCACTTGTTAAAGAGATTGTCTTTTCTCCATTGTACATTCTTGCCTCCTTTGTCAAAGATAAGGTGTCCAAAGGTGCATGGATTTATCTCTGGGCTTTCTATTTTGTTCCATTTATCTATATTTCTGTCTTTGTGCCAGTACCATACTGTCTTGATGACTGTGGCTTTGTAGTAGAGCCTGAAGTCAGGCAGGTTGATTCCTCCAGTTCCATTCTTCTTTCCCAAGATTGCTTTGGCTATTCGAGGTTTTTTATATTTCCATACAAATTGTGAATTTATTTTTTCTAGCTCTGTGAAAAAATACTGTTGGTAGCTTGATAGGGATTGCATTGAATCTATAGATTGCTTTGGGTAGTATACTCATTTTCACTATATTGATTCTTCCAATCCATAAACATGGCATATTTCTCCATCTATTAGTGTCCTCTTTGATTTATTTCACCAGTGTTTTATAGTTTTCTATATATATGTCTTTGTTTCTTTAGGTATTTAGTATTTTATTCTTTTCTTTGCAATGGTGAATGGAATTGTTTCCTTAATTTCTCTTTCTATTTTCTCATTATTAGTGTATAGCAAGGGATTTCCGTGTGTTGATTTTATATCCTGCAACTTTACTATATTCATTGATTAGCTCTAATAATTTTCTGGTGGAGTCTTTAGGGTTTTCTATGTAGAGGATCATGTCATCTGCAAACAATGAGAGTTTTACTTCTTCTTTTCCAATTTGGATTCCTTTTATTTCCTTTTTTGCTCTGATTGCTGTGGCCAAAACTTCCAAAACTTTGTTGAATAGTAGTGGTGAAAGTGGGCACCCTCATCCTGTTCCTGACTTTAGGGGAAATGCTTTCAATTTTTCACCATTGAGGATAATGTTTGCTGTGGGTTTGTCATATATAGCTTTTAGTATGTTGAGGTATGTTCCTTCTATTCCTGCTTTCTGGGAAGTTTTTATCATAAATGGATGTTGAATTTTGTCAAAGGCTTTCCCTGCATCTATTGAGATAATCATATGGTTTTTATTTTTCAATTTGTTGGTGTTGTGTTACATTGATTGATTTGCGGGTATTGAAGAATCCTTGCATCCCTGGGATAAAGCCCACTTGGTCATGGTGTATGATCTTTTTAATATGTTGTTGGATTCTGATTGCTAGAATTTTGTTAAGGATTTTTGAATTTATGTTCATCAGTGATATTGGCCTGTAGTTTTCTTTTTTTTTGTGGCATCTTTGTCTGGTTTTGGTATTAGGGTGATGGTGGCCTCATAGAATGAGTTTGGAAGTTTACCTTCCTCTGCAATTTTCTGGAAGAGTTTGAGTAGGATAGGTGTTAGCTCGTCTCTAAATTTTTGGTAGAATTCAGCTGTGAAGACATCTGGACCTGGGCTTTTGTTTGCTGGAAGATTTCTGATTACAGTTTCAATCTCCATGCTTATGATGGGTCTGTTAAGATTTTCTATTTCTTCCTGATCGAGTTTTGGAAAGTTGTACTTTTCTAAGAATTTGTCCATTTCTTCCAAGTTGTCCATTTTATTGGCATATAATTGCTGATAGTGGTCTCTTATGATCCTTTGTATTTCTGTGTTGTCTGTTGTGATCTCTCCATTTTCATTTCTAATTTTATTGATTTGATTTTTCTCCCTTTGTTTCTTGATGAGTCTGGCTAATGGTTTGTCAATTTTATTTATCCTCTCAAAGAACCAGCTTTTGGCTTTGTTGATTTTTGCTATGGTCTCTTTTGTTTCTTTTGCATTTATTTCTGCCCTAATTTTTAAGGTTTCTTTCCTTCTACTAACCCTGGGGTTCTTCATTTCTTCCTTTTCTAGTTGCTTTAGGTGTAGAGTTAGGTTATTTATTGGACTTTTTTTCTTGTTTCTTGAGGTATGCCTGTATTGCTATGAACCTTCCCCTTCAGTTCAGTTCAGTTCAGTTCAGTTCAGTTGCTCAGTCGTGTCCGACACTTTGCAACCCCATGAATCACAGCACGCCAGGCTTCCCTGTCCATCACCAACTCCTGGAGTTCACCCAGACTCACGTTCATCGACTCAGTGATGCCATCCAGCCATCTCATCCTCTGTCGTCCCCTTCTCATCTTGCCCCCAATCCCTCCCAGCATCAGAGTCTTTTCCAATAAGTCAACTCTTCGCATGAGGTGGCCAAAGTACTGGAGTTTCATCTTTAGCATCATTCCTTCCAAAGAAATCCCAGGGCTGATCTCCTTCAGAATGGACTGGTTGGATCTCCTTGCAGTCCAAGGGACTCTCAAGCATCTTCTCCAACACCACAGTCCAAAAGCATAAATTCTTCAGCACTCAGCCTTCTTAACAGTCCAACTCTCACATCCATACATGACCACAGGAAAAACCATAGCCTTGACTAGACGAACCTTTGTTGGCAAAGTGATGTCTCTGCTTTTGAATATGCTATCTAGGTTGGACATGACTTTCCTTCCAAGGAGTAAGCGTCTTTTAATTTCATGGCTGCAGTCACCATCTGCAGTGATTTTGGAGCCCAAAAAAATAAAGTCTGACACTGTTTCCACTGTTTCCCCATCTATTTCCCATGAAGTGATGGGACCGGATGCCATGATCTTCATTTTCTGAATGTTGAGCTTTAAGCCAACTTTTTCACTCTCCACTTTCACTTTCATCAAGAGGCTTTTTAGTTCCTCTTCACTTTCTGCCATAAGGGTGGTGTCATCTGCATATCTCAGGTTATTGATATTTCTCCCAGCAATCTTGATTCCAGCACTGCTTTTACAGTGTCCCACAGGTTTTGGGTTGTTGTGTTTTCATTTTCATTCATTTCTATGCATATTTTGATTTCTTTTTTGATTTCTTCTGTGATTTGTTGGTTATTTAGCAGCGTGTTGTTCAGCCTCCATATATTGGAATTTTTAATAGTTTTTCTCCTGTAATTGAGATCCAATCTTACTGCTTGTGGTCAGAAAAGATGCTTGGAATGATTTCAATTTTTTTGAATTTACCAAGGCTAGATTTATGGCCCAGGATGTGATCTATCCTGGAGAAGTTTCCACGTGTGCTTGAGAAAAAGGTGAAATTCACTGTTTTGGGGTGAAATGTCCTATAGATATCAATTAGGTCTAACTGGTCTATTATATCATTTAAAGTTTGTGTTTCCTTGTTAATTTTCTGTTTAGTTGATCTATCCATAGGTGTGAGTGGGGTATTAAAGTCTCCCACTACTATTGTGTTATTGTTAATTTCCCCTTTCATAGTTGTTGGCATTTGTCTTACATATTGTGGTGCTCCTATGTTGGGTGCATATATAATTGTTATATCTTCTTCTTGATCCTTTGATCATTATGTAGTGTCCTTCTTTGTCTCTTTTCACAGCCTTTGTTTTAAAGTCTATTTTACCTGATATGAGTATTGCTACTCCTGCTTTCTTTTGATCTCTATTTGTGTGGAATATCTTTTTCCAGCCCTTCACTTTCAGTCTATATGTGTCCCTTGTTTTGAGGTGGGTCTACTGTAGACAACATATATGGGTGTCTTGCTTTTGTATCCATTCAGCCAGTCTTTGTCTTTTGGTTGAGGCATTCAACCCATTTATGTTTAAGGTAATTATTGATAAGTATGATCCTGTTGCCATTTACTTTATTGTTTTGCGTTCGAGTTTATACACCCTTGTTGTGTTTCCTGTCTAGAGAAGATCCTTTAGCATTTGTTGGAGAGCCGGTTTGGTGGTGCTGAATTCTCTCAGCTTTTGCTTGTCTGTAAAGCTTTTGATTTCTCCTTAATATTTGAATGAGATCCTTGCTGGGTACAGTAATCTGTGCTATAGGTTATTTTCTTTCATCACTTTAAGTATGTCTTGCCATTCCCTCCTAGCCTGAAGAGTTTCTATTGAAAGATCAGCTATTATCCTTATGGGAATCCCTATGTGTGTTATTTGTTGTTTTTCTCTTCTTGCTTTTAATATTTGTTCTTTGTGTTTGATCTTTGTTAATTTGATTAATATGTGTCTTGGGGTGTTTCGCCTTGGATTTATCCTGTTTGGGACCCTCTGGGTTTCTTGAACTTGGGTGATTATTTCCTTCCCCATTTTAGGGAAGTTTTCAACTATTATCTCCTCAAGTATTTTCTCATGGTCTTTTTTTTTTTTTTTTGTCTTCTTCTTCTGGGACTCCTATGATTTGAATGTTGGGGCATTTAACATTGTCCCAGAGGTCTCTGGAATTGTCCTCATTTCTTTTAATTAGTTTTTCTTTTTTCCTCTCTGATTCATTTATTTCTACCATTCTATCTTCTACCTCACTAATCCTATCTGCTGCCTCCGTTATTCTACTATTTGTTCCCTCCAGAGTGTTTCTGATATCATTTATTGCATTATTCATTATATACTGACTCTTTTTTATTCCTTCTAGGTCCTTGTTAAACCTTTCTTGCATTTTCTCAATCCTTGCCTCCAGGCTATTTATCTGTGATTCCATTTTGTTTTCAACATTTTGGATCATTTTCACTATCATTATTCGGAATTCTTTACCAGGTAGATTCCCTATCTCTTCCTCTTTTGTTTGGTTTGGTAGGCATTTATCCTGTTCCTTTACCTGATGGGTATTCCTCTGTCTCTTCATATTGTTTATATTGCTGTGTTTGGGGTGGCCTTTCTGTATTCTGGCAGTTTGTGGAGTTCTCTTTATTGTGGAGTTTCCTCACTGTTGGTGGGCTTGGATAGGTGGCTTGTCAAGATTTCCTGGTTAGGAAAGCTTGTGTTGGTGTTCTGGTGGGTGGAGCTGGATTTCTTCTCTCTGGCGTGCAATGAAGTGTCCAGTAATGAATTATGAGATATCAACGGGTTTGGAGTGACTTTGGGCAGCCTGTATATTGAAGCTCAGGGCTATGTTCCTGTGTCGCTGGAGAATTTGTGTGGTATGTCTTGCTCTGGAACTTGTTGGCCCTTGGGCGGTGCTTGGTTTCAGTGTAGGTATGCAGGCGTTTGATGAGCTCTTGTTGATTCATGTTCCCTGGAGTCAGGAGTTCTCTGGTGTTCTCAGGATTTGGACTTAAGCCTCCTGCTTCTGGTTTTCAGTCTTATTTTTTACAGTAGCCTCAAGACTTCTCCATCTATACAGCATCATTGATAAAACATCTAGGTTAAAGATGAAAAGTTTCTCCACAGTGAGGGATACCCAGAGAGGTTCACAGAGTTACATGGAGAAGAGAAGAGGGAGGAGGGAGATAGAGGTGACCAGGATGAGATGAGGTGGAATCAAAAGAGGAGAGAGAAAGCTAGCCAGTAATCACTTCCTTATGTGTGCTCCACAGTCTGGACTGCTCAGAAATGTTCACAGAGTTACATAAAGAAGAGAAGAGGGAGGAAGGAGACAGAGGTGGCCAGGAGGATAAAGGGGGAAATCAAAAGGAGAGAGACAAATCCAGCCAGTAATCAGTTTCTTTAGTGTTCTCCACCGTCTGGAACACACAAAGAGATTCACAGAGTTGGGTAGAGAAGAGAAGGGGGAGGGAGGAGATAGAGGCGACCTGGTGGAGAAAAAGGAGAGTCCAAAGCAGGAGAGAGCAGTCAAGCCAGTTATCTCGCTCCCAGGTAAAAATGGGTACTGAAGATTGGGTTCTTAAAGGTACAAAATTGATAACAAATACAAAAAGCAAAGATTAAACATCTAGAGTAGAGGTTGGGTTTTCGAAAATACAATATTAAAGAAAAAAAAAGCAAAGTCACAAAAATTATAATATATATATATGAAGTTTGCTTTAAAAATTAGGGTATTTTTTTGCAAAGTAATAGTAGGTTATAAAAATGAAAATTAAAGGAGTAATAGAGGACTTAAAAATAAAAAAATAATTTTTTAATTAAAGAATGATAGTAAAAATATATCTAAGACTTTCTCTGGTGGTGTTGTGGGCAGTGTGGGGTCAGTTCATTTTCAGAGAGTTCCTTGATCCAGCTTATATTTCTCAAGATCTATAGGCCCCTTCCTATGTAGTCGGTACCAAACAGGGTTTTAACCTATTGCACCTGTCCCTTCCAAGGAGGTTCCCTCTGTTTTAGCTTCTTCTGTTTGCTAGTCTCTTCAGTGTCTAATTTCCGCCCTGACACAAGGGGGCAGTGGTGGACACTTTTTTAGGCTCACTTGTTCAGTCGTGCTGCAGGGAGGGAGTTACGCTGCAAACAAATAAAACTGGCATGTGCTCGCAGTGTATTGACCACACTGGCTTTGTTCCCACTCACGGCATGTGTGCTTTCCCTGTCTACACTGCTTAGACTGTAGGTTGCTCTGCCAGGAACTGTCTGAGGCCAGCCCTGAGTTGTATGCACTTCCCAGGTCTAAGCCACTCAGGTTCAGGCACTTGGGTAGTCCTCAGAGGCACAGACTTGGTTGGGCCTGAGTTTTGTGCCCTTCCCAGGTCTGAGAAGCTCAGGTGACCAGGTGTTTGGAGAGCACAGTCCCTGCGACTTATCTCCTCCCCTGTACCTGCCACTCGGTTTTCTGGGTGTACAATCGGCGCACCTTCTCAGGTGGATGGTGACTGTCCAGAATTCCAAGAAGTCTTGGTTAGCAACGAAGCCTGCTTGCAGTTTGGTAGATAATGCCTCTCTTGGGCCGTGATTGCCCACTTCCAGCTCTGGCTGCCTTCGCCTGCCTGTCATCTGAGGGAGATGGGCTGGCCTGTAGCCAGCTAGCTCTGCTCAGTCCTTTGTTCTGTGAGCAGGCCTGACGGTGTCTTAGGTTAGGGCTTTTCACGTAGTAGCTATCTCACAGTCTGGTTTGCTAGCCCAAGTTAGTTCCCTCAGATTGCCCTCAGGGCATTCAGGCTCCGTCCTTACTCTAAGCAATGCAGCCCATGCGCGCCTCCCTGTCCAGCCCCCCACTTGCTAGTGGCGGATGCAGGCATCTGCGCTGCTTCTCCACTGGAGGAATTACTGTTGGGTACGTAATCTGTGGGTTTTAATTATTTACTTATTTTTCCTCCCAGTTCTGTTGCCCTCTGTGGTTCCAAGGCTCACCACAGACTCGTCAGTGAGAGTGTTTCCTGGTGTTCGGAAACTTCTCTCTCTTTTAAGACTCCCTTCCCTGGTCGGAGCTCTGTCCCTACCTCTTTTGTCTCTCTTTTTATCTTTTATATTTTTTTCTACCTCCTTTCGAAGACAATGGGCTGCTTTTCTGGGTGCTTGATGACCTCTGCCGGCATTCAGAAATTGTTTTGTGAAATTTACTCAGCGTTCGAATGTTCTTTTGATGAATTTGTGGGGGAGAAAGTGGTTTCCCCATCCTATTCCTCCACCATCTTAGGACCGCCCCCCTCCAAAATTAAAACCAAGAGTTTAAAAAGGAGTAAAAAAAAAAAGGTGGAACAATAAATCAAACACCAGGGACTTACAGAAATTCGAAGCAGCCTAACTTATGTATAAATGGAGTCCTGAGGAGCAGGCATAGAAATATATATACAACTTTGTATATTCCTAACCTGAAGAAATAGTGGTCAGAATGTTGCCAAATTAAAAAAAGCTATAAAATGGAGATTGCAGAAGCGGAATGACCCCCAAGGAGAAGAAACATGAAGAAAGCCATACTGAGTCATATCATAAACCAGAGGTAAGGAGTAAAATTCACAAAGAAAACACAAAGAAGAACAAAAACTAAGAATGAGAGCAGACTTCCCATCAGAAACTATGTGATCCAGTAGACAAATGAGCATCATTGTTAAAGCAGGAACCCTTTAATCTCAGAAATTCTATACCATTAAAAAAAATTCAGAAATGAAGGTGAAACAGACTTTTTCAAGTAGAAAGTAGGAAAATGCAATGCACAGATACCAGCATTACAAGAAATGTTAAAGAAACCCTCAAGCAGAAGTAAAATGAGACTAGATGGAAATTTTGATCTACCCAAAAGATCACTCCTCAGGTAGTAAATGTGTGAACAAATATAACAGACTTCTTATGCCATTTACTTTCTTTAAAAGACAATTCTTTAATTGAAAATAATAACAACATAATATAGGATGTAAAACATTTATAAAAGAAAATAGCTGACAACAATTGTACAAAGGCTGGCAAGGTGGTAATGGATGTACACCATGATAATGTCATTGTAAGTGTGTGAAATGGTATAATATTTAAACATAGACTATGGTACCTTAGTAAATAAGTAATACCGACCCCAGAGAAACCATAGTTAAAAAGGAGGTATAGTGCATAAGCTAACTAAGAAGATACAGTTGAATTATAGAAATATTCAATTGATGCAAAAGACAGGAAAAGAGGAAAATAGAATGTAAAATTGATGATTTTTTTAAAACAAACAATGCTGGAAGAACTGGAGATCCATGAGTTTAAAACAAGAACACAGTCTTAAACTTGACTTCACAGTATGTATAAAAATTAACTCAAAATAGATTAAAGGCTGAAATAGATGAGCTCCAACTATAAAACTTTAAAAAAAAAGAAAACATAATTTATGTGAAGATTTCTTACTTGTACAAGGATTTCCTCAGCTTATGCAAAGATCTTCAATTAGCCACACACATACCAAACACACATTTTAAAAGAAATGTCTGATAAGTTGGACCTCAACAAAATTTGAAACTTTTGGTTTTTAAAAGCCATTGTGAAGAAAGTCAAAATGTAAGCCAGAGACTAAAAATTATATATGTATATATATGTATTATATGTATATGTATTTATGTATATATGTATTATATATATGTAAATATATTTATATATTCTTTATATATTCTGAAATTAAGTCCTCTAATAAAAAATGTGTCCGTGTGTGCTAAGTCACCTCAGTTGCGTCTGACTCTTTGCAACTCTATGCGACCCAAGGAGCCAGGCTCCTCTGTCCATGGGATTCTCCAGGCAAGAATACTGGAGTGGATTCCCATGCCCTGCTCCAGGGGATCTTCCTGAACCAGAAAGAACCTGTGACTCTTATGATCTCCTGCATTGGCAGGTGTTTTGTTGTTGTTTACCACTAGTGCCACCTGGGAAACCCCCTAATAAGAAATGCTTAAACTTCAACAGTAAGATGGCAAATCACTTTCTTTAATGGGCAAGATTTAACCATGCAAATCAATGAAGACAATATGTGGGTGGCAAATGAGCATATGGAAAAAAATGTGGCATCATTAATCATCAGGGGACTGCAAACGAAAACCACAATGAGCTCTCCCTGCACACCCACCAGAAGAGCTCAGATGAAGAATGTTAGCAGGACTGTGGAGGAACAGGGACCCTCAGACACTGCCAGTGTGAAGTGATGGTACAACCACCTTGGGAAACACTGTGGCTGTTTCTTATAAACGACCACCCTTATGACCCAGCCATTCTACTTCCAGTTATGTATTTAAGAGAAATGAAAACACACAGGCACAGAAAGTCCTGAATCCAAATGTTCAGGGAATTTTTCTTACACTAGTCAGTATTTGGAGTAGCCTCACTGTCCATCCTGGTGAATAAATTAACACCCTGCAGTACCACCATACAAGTGAATACTTGTTGTTGGGTTGCTAAGTCCTGTCCTGTGTGGCTGTTTGTGACCCCATGGACTGTAGCCCACCAGGCTCCTCTGTCCATTGGACTTCCCAGGCAAGAATACTGGACTGGATTGCCATTTCTTCCTCCAGGGGGTCTTCCCAACCCAGGGATCGAACTCTCATCTCCTGCATTGGCAGGTGGATTCTTTACCACTGAGCCACAGGGAAGCTCACAAGTGAATACTACTCAGTGATACAAAGAAACTGAACTACTAAGGTCACAGCATCATGGATGAATCTGAAAAATGTTAGATTAAGTGAAAGCAGCCATAAAAGATGACATAGCGTTTGATTCTACTTATCAGAAGTTCTCCCAACAGTCAAACTACAGTGATAAGAGCAGATCCCTGGTGGGCAGGGGCCGGGGGCTGACAGAGGGATTAACTGCAAAGAGCGAAGGAGCACTTTTTAAGGTAACAGAAATATTCTACATCAGCAGTGTGGCAGTGGTGACCCAGCTGTATGCATTTGTCAAAACCCATCAAACTGTAGCTTAGACTTAGTGCACTGTATTGCCGAGTAAAAGAAAGAAAAATGAAGAGGGGAACAGACAATAAAATAAAGATAATGACAAAGGAGGAGGAGGAAATGGCAACCCACTCCAGTATTCTTGCTTGGAGAATCCCATGGACAGAGGAGCCTAGCGGGCTACAGTTCATTGGGTTGCAGAGTCAGACACGACTGAGTGACTAACACTTTCACTTGCTTCTAATTAGCAACCAGAGTTGAGAAGGTTTTATCTGGTGAGTGGTCTGTAGTTGAATAAGTGTTTCTGAACAGACAGTCACACCTGAGCCAGGTCCTGTTTAGAATCAAGTTCTTCTCAGGTGGGACTGAACATGGGTTCTGAGATGTACTTATGCTGTGTGTCAATCCCAGACAATCCCCAGAAGCTGGGAGGATGATGCCATAGGAAGGGAAGACAGGAGAACACATCAGTGGAGAAAGAACAGAAAGAAAGCATGAAGCTGGGTGACAGCATGTTGCCTCGGAGAAGGTGTCATTTCTGTTTCATCACAGATAATCCTTCTCCACCTCCAGAGGTTTCTTTCTAGTCTTGCTCACCCCCTCATGAATTTCTGTGTTGAGAGTAAACCCAGCGATGCAGCGGCTGCCCCTGGTTTGCAGGCAGAGCCAACAGGTGTGGCCGTGGGCTCTTCACCCACATCACCATGTGGAGAGCAGGGTTGGGACATGCTCATCACCTGCCCACCTCGAGAACAGGCTTCTGTCCACTTGCTGAACTCCAGGGATACATGACTTATATGTAACAGATGTCTCTAGTTTCAACTGATTAGACTTTCCCCCACACCCTCCCTCCCCTCCCTGAGGGGGTGGGGAAAATGGAACACTTTCCTTGCCCGCCTTGATCCTGAAATTGCCCAGGAGCTGCAGCTTGGCTTCAAGGCCAAGCCTTGCCCAGCTCCCCTGTGGGTGAGCCCTCAGGTCACATTTCCCAGCCGAGGCCAAGAATCATGCTTCAAAGGAAACTTGAAGGTGAGTGAAATTAACAAAGTTTGCGGCATATTTGAAATCACAAGGATGGTCAGGCCACCTGTCTTTATCCTGCCAGCTCCTATTAAACCATCAAAGGCTTATTTGTGTTCCTTTGATGTGGGCTGTAAGTGTATTTCCTGTGAATGATGGTAGATTAAACATTATAAATGGACCCAAAAGGCATAGCTGGAAATGTACCAATCCCCCAACTTGGGATCACCCTGTATTTCCATTTAAATATCAGCTTCTTACAGTTTTAGCTAAGGCCTATATACTGTATAAATTGGGTGACCTGTTTAAAGAGCAATTAGAGATATTGTTACATTTTTCAAAATGTATAATATCCATACCTGGTATTTGCTGGGAGCTATAGTGAGTGGTTTATAGCTGACAACAATGCCACTGAGAACAGAAAGGAAAGAAAAATGGAGAAAACAACCCAACCAACATCTCTGTGAAAGCACTGCAGCCAGTGGAGCCCAGCCCCAGCCCCCATTCTGAGAGCCTTTGTGGACTCTTCCCAGTTCACAGAGGGGAGAGGGGAGTGAGGAGGGGGAGGGGCCGGGCAGCAGCATCTGTCGTGAGGTGGGGTCTTCAGCCAGCACACTTTCCTGCCATCGCGTCTCTGAAGGAGATGAAAACTGGAGTGTGGGGCTCCCGGAGGTGAAGGGCCAAGACCCTTTGGAAATGGAGGAGGATTAAGAGTTGAACCTGATTTTCTATACTCTTGTCATTGAAGTGTCAAAAGCAATGCCAGTAAGCCACAAGGAGAACAGAAAAGAAAGGCGGGGCTTTCAGCCATCTCCAGGGCTAAGAGGAGAAAAAGCACATGAGTGCAGATGTTGCCAAGAAAAAGGGGCACGGGCAAACACCTGCTCTCCTATGGGGCCCCTGGGGTTGGGCAGAACTCGCTGGAGCTCAGGTGAGTGCCTGGACCAACAAGGCAGATGTCATCACCAGAGTCACCACGCAGGCGGCAACAGTGCAGAGAGGGAGCACAGTCTGTCAGGACAGAGCACAGAGCCACTCACATACGCCCGCCCCCGGGAAGAACAGTGCTCCCTGACACACACCACGCACATACACGACAGCCAAGCTGCGGTGAAGGCCAAACCGATGAGTGTTCTAGAAGAACGCACAGGATACCTTATTACCTTGGAGTAGCAGATACGTTTAAGCAGGACACCAGTAGCACTAACCACACAGGAAGAATGATTAATTATTTATCCTTGAAATTGACAGAAGACGTCTTAAGAAGGTGCACAGTCAAGACACAATGAGGAAGAAGATGTGTGTGTGTGTGTGTGTGTGTGTGTGTGTGCAAGACTTGTGCCCACAAAAGCCTTTGACCTAGTTTATAATGAAGAGCTCTCACAAGTCAATAAGAAAAAGACAGACGTCCCGGCAGGAGGAAAAGAAGAATCAAATGGCCATTCCGCTTATGACAAAGTCATTGGCAATGTCAATCATGGAAATGCAAATTCAACACCAAACATGACATCACTAAGCACCTAACCAGAATGGGTACTTTAAACAGAAAATAGCAAACACTGACGAGCATGTTGAGCAAACTTGAAATCTCTTGCACTGTTGGTGGGAGATTAAATGTTACAAACACTTTGCAAATCTCTCTGTGAGGGTTCAGAACATACAGATAATCTATGCCCAAACAACCTACCTCTTAGGGAGCCACTCAACAGAAATGTATATTTCTATGCCCTAAAAATATGTCCATGCTTATAGCAGTGTTATTTGCAACAGACAAAACATGGAAACAACCCAAATAGCCATCAGTAGTGGAATAAGTAGACTGCAGTTCTATGTACATTTTAAGGTATTACACAGCAATAAGAATGTGCAAATTGTTGTGAAATGCACAGTAAGGGAACAGATGTCACAAACATAATGTACAAAAGATCAACTACCGAGGGCTTCCATTGCTCAGTGTTCACAGAGAGGGAAACTCAGCTATAAGGATGGAAGTGGATGGTGGGCACTCCTGAGAGAAGGGGATTGTGTGTGGGTGGGGCACCAGGAGGCCTATTTCCCTTGAGTCATATTCTTTTCTTGGTCTGGGTGACAGTTACATGAGTATGCTCCTCTATTTGTGAAAATCCATAGATCAGTACACTTCTGATTTACAGTTTCTGTAACAATTGTTACACTCCACTAAAAATCCTCCTTTTAAAATACACATATCCTGTAGCCCAGCATTCCACTTCTTAGAATCTATCCTGTAGATATACTTACATGAAATAAAGATACATGCAGAAGCTGTTGTTTCTATATTTTTACAGCATTGTTTAGTATAACTAACAATCAAAAGCAGTTTAATATGGATCTATTTAAATAAATTAAAGTGCATGTGCACAATGCAATATTCTATAACCTTGGAAAAGCGAGGTAATTCCATGTGTGTTGGTATAAAACAATCTCCAAATATGGCTTAACTGCCAAAACCAAGTTACAAAATACAGAGCACTGTATTAGACCATGTCAGCTAAATACAAAATAGACAGAGACAGAAATCTACATACATCTGAAGAATTGCACTAAGTTGGTAAGAATGGTTCTGGATTGAGACACAAGGCATTCTGATCTGAACTAACAAAGATGAATCTCTTTATAGCTTTTTCTATCTTTGATATATTTTTATATCATGGACTTACCCTGTTTTCCAGCTCTACCCCCAGACACATACTCACACAAAAGAACTAAGGAAAACACAGCCCAGTAGGAACACATTTACTGCTAGCTATTTCCATCGCTCTTTTTTGCTTTTGCACTGATGGATTCAAGGTATTTCTCAGGTTGTAAGTTAATTCATGGGCATTAATTGTGATGCCATTCTGCTCTTTCCCTTAGTAACTGCATGGTCATGGAGGCCTCTACAAGGCACCGAGTTGTGACCCCTGGGCACGAGAGGGTGACAGGAGAAGGGGAGGAAGGAGGCAGTGCCGTGGGGAACAGGGCTCAGGAGCAACTAGTCACTTATAGATTAGCTATCCTGGCAACTCTTTCAAGCTCTGTGGGGATCAATGCCTTTCTGCTGCTATTGTGTTCACAAGGGAGGGTGTGCACCCATGTGCCTTCAGAGCTCACGTGTATGTGTGCATGCATGTGTGTGCGTGTGTTCAATCTCGGGATCCTTTGTAAAACACATCCCACTCTAATGTGATAGGAAGTAAACTCAATTGCTCGAGTGAGGAGGAGTGGCATTGGCAAGATAGAGTTTTGCCTTAAGCCAGTTTAGTCATTAGGCTGAAAGACGTGAAGCAAACACAATGCATATGTAGATGATAATGTTTTTAATCTACTTTCACAGAAAGAAATTAAGCTGGAAGGGAACAGAGGAAAAATCGAAGCATAATGTGAACTGAGGGACAGAGTGTCGGTGCTGGACTTGAAAGGGAGAAAGGAGCTGTGGGGTGGAAACCAGAAGGACAAGTACCCACGGATTGAAATGAAATCACCTCTTCCACTCCCCAGGGGAAGATCTTAATCCAGAGAGCTGCTGTGTTCTGAAAAGTGTAGACACACAGCAGAGATGAGCCTGCCAGCACACAAGGCGTGTGGAGTGAGTGCTCAGTCAAGGCTTGTGGAACCTGTATCTGCGAGAAATGCACAGGAAATGTTGATACTCTACCATGCTCAAGGGCTGCTTCGAAGAATGGATTCATTTGTGCACTAAGTTACTTCAGTCGTGTCTGACTCTGGCCACCCCATGGACCCAGGCTCCTCTGTCCATGGGATTCTCCAGGCAAGAACTGAAGTGGGTTGCCATGTCCTCTTCCAGGGAATCTTACCAACTCAGGGATCAAAGCTGAGTCTTTATGTCTCCTGCATTGGTAGGTGGGTTCTTTACCACTAGGGCCACCTGGGAAGCTCTTGGATGCATTTATAGACAAATTAAAAATAAGATCTAGTCATTGACACAGAGAAAGTGTACATATATATATATGATTTGTATGTAATTATAATTTATACAATGTGTATGCCTTGTACATAATGTGTACATACAATGTATATAACATAATGTATACAATGTAACATATATGTGTGTCTTTGTGTATGTATGTGTGTGTATATGTGTAGTTAAGGAGAACCAGAAGCAGACAAAAGTCAAAGCAGTGAAGGGAGTTTTTAATTCCTATGATTCCTGTGATGGGGGAAGAGAGACTCCAGCATAGAACCAGCCTCGGTTCTCATAATACAACCTGAAGGAGAGGGGATTTACAGCCAAGGAGCAAGCTGCAGGGATGCGGACATGGATGGGTGGAAAATGACTAAAAAGACACAGCAAGTAGAAGAGGGATTCTCCGTGAACCTACCTAACACAATCCCTGCTGAAGGCAGGCCAGGGTGATCAGACAGCACCTGGGCGACAGTGGGGTTGGGGGTGATCAGATATACGTGGAGGTTCTCCCTCCATGCATGGCCTCAGCAGGATTCCAGCAAGTCTGGATCTCACAAGGGAAGTACGGGGATGGGCTGTGCTGGGGAGACGGTTCAGGGGAGCCTGACTAAAGTCTGGTCAGGAAGAATGCTTATCAGTTTCAAGGACATTCTTTGCAACACTGCTTATAATGAAACTATACCGCAGTGACCTAACAGTGGGTTATTGGCTGAGAATTCAGTTGTCCTTATAGTTGCGTTTTCACACTATGGAATACGAAGCAGCTGTTACCACGACTAAGCCAGCTCTACATACTGACACAGGAAGTGTCCTGAGAGCTGATCACTGAGAAGCAGAACTGTATTTTTAGCATAATTCCACCAATGTTTAACACTCACCGAAGACTCTCTACCTCTGTAAGTACAGGTCTATTGTACAAACAGGTGGGAAAAGGTCTGGAAGGACACCTCAGGATCTCTAGCAGTGATGGGGATGGGGACCAGACCAGCCTGTGATGTAAGGGGAATTCTCTTGTGTGTGATGTTTGATCTTTTTAACATAGAGAACCCACACAAATACTTGTATAGATTTTTATGCTGGGTAATATGGAGGGTGCTTGGGAGACACAGAATTCACAGGCTGGTTGGGGAGAGAAGAAAGATCCAGGAAATAAAATAATAGCTGGGCTTTTGGATGTTTGTTAGGTGCACTGTGCCGAGTGTTCTCCAGGGGCCACCTGGTCCTCAGGGAACACCAGGAGGTGGTGCTGCTAGGGCTCAGAGGTGGAAAGGCTAAGGTCGCATGTCCAGGTAAAAGGTGAAGCTAAGAAAGGAAACAGGGCACTCTGACTTCAGAGCCTGTTTACCCCCAGGCTACAGAAATGATCAATAACAACAGCATTTTACAAAGGTGGAAGGGATTCCTTGGCCAATATGTTTAGACTTAGGAAAGAAGGAAGAAGGGGAGGAGGGACTGAGTGGGTGGGGCAGGGAGGAGGAGCTTTTGGAGGCTCAAGTCTTTAAGCTTCATGGACTGGAAGAAAGAACAGAGCAAAAGTTCCCCGTTGGGGAGGGGTCCTGTAGACAGCCTGCATACAGGGATGGGTGGTGATACTGAACAATCAAATGGGAACAGAATGTTCTCATACAGAAACAGCAGGAATTTCTGGTCTTCCCTTTCCATTTATTCATTCATCCTAGGAATCCAATCAATGAATGAGTAAGAGAGCAGATAAATATCTAGAAGAATAAACAGGCTAGTGATGGAGATGAAGAAATTACCCAGAAATCAGCACAGAGAGAAAAGCAGACAGAAAACAGGTTAAGATTCAGTGACGTTGAAAGCAGAACCAATTGGCCCAACAAACATTTAATAGGAATTCCAGAGAAAGGAATGGAGACATAAGATGGGGGGCAGTATTTTATTTAAAGACACATTACTTTCCACTATGAGTGAAAGATAAAAATGTAATAAACAGGATACATTTTAGAAAGAGAGACATACAAAGTTATGTGACCAAGTGGGAGGAATGCCCTGGAAGATCAGGGTGAGGCTGTCACTTATTGTTCGTTTGAGAATGAGAATGATGAGAAAGATACTGTTGACGACCAGCACAGCACCCAGGGCCATCCTTTCTGAAGATAAACCACCACTTCTACATCCATTATGCATTTAACGCTGTGATCACCTGGGTTGACAGATGAGGCGACAGAAGCTTTAAAAAGATTAAATACTTGCTCCAGATACTGATGGCTTTGAATTCGGGACAGCTGACTGTAGGGTCAGTAAGGCAGGCTTTAATAACAATGATTTGACATGGAGGAGGGTGCCCACCGATGCATGTCCCCAAAGAAAATGAACGAAGTCAGCAGGGACTGCAGATGCTTCCTCAGCCCACAGCCCTGGGATCAGACGAGCCAGAATGTCAAGTTCGACCAGGACTCAGTGACCAAGCCCACAGCTCCACTGACAGCCGTGCACAAATCAGAAACACTCACAGGAGGTTGCGCTGGGATCAGCCACAGAAATCAAAACTCTCAAGGCTCAAGGTCATGATTCAGTGACTCTGATACACACAGAACAATTAGCAAAGGCACATGTGGAAGAATATTTGGCTTTATTGAGACAAGAGGTTAATTTGAGCCTAAAGGAAGAGTTTTTAAATAGTGAGGTAGAGCAAAATAAGATATTTTCCACATTTTAAACAAAGTTCTCCTCCGGGGAAGCTGGTTTACACATCCTTGGAGACTTAAAGTCCTACTGCACCTTTGGGTCCCAGGCTTGGCAAGGACACAGAAGGACCAAGAACACAGAAATATAATCCTGAGGATAATATTTCAGTGTGTATCCAAGAAGAGGAATCAGCTAAGGATCTTATGTGGTAAATTACAGAAAGATTGCTTCATACTGGTAAAAACATTATAAGGAATTGCTCAATTATGGTTAAAAACAGACTAAAGACTCCGAATTTGGGGATTTGGGGTTTTAAATAATTCTCTAGCTAGTGAAGGCAGATAGGAAAGATTGAAGGCAGAAGGAGAAGAGGGCGACAAAGGATGAGGTGGTTGAATGGCATCACCGACTCAATGGGCATGAACTCGGGAAAACCCCTAGAGATGGTGAGGGACAGGGAAGCCTGGCATGCTGCAGTCATGGGGTGGCAAAGAGTCAGACATGGTGACTGAAAAGCAACAACAACTGGCTACTGTAACAACTTGAGAATATACATGTATTTTGGCTTAAAACTACCTTAAATCCTGTAAGGAATGGATAGCAAATAAGTGGGAAAAAAGTTCGCCATCACAGTGACCTTTCATATTAGGCAAGATATATTGTTTAGAAGGAAAATAATAGAGACTTGGAGTGTGGGTGGGGGACTTTTATCTTTATCATCATCCTGCTTAGGATCCATCTTCTGTGGCTATGAAAGAGCCCAGACTTGGTGCATGCTGTCTCCACTCGCCCCCACCACCTCCAATCATCCCCACCACCTCCACTCACCCCCATTGCCTCTGTCCACCCTCTGCTGCTGCCAGGGGAACTGTAAGAGAAGTCTCATGGTTTCCATGTCAGAGGACCACAGCAGCGTGCAAAGGTACCTCCCCATCTTACATGGTTAACAGCCAACGTCATCGGCTGCTTGGTCTGCATAAGTAAAAAGTCATATGAACACATAGGTCTTAACAGATCAGAGAAAGATCACCTTATATGTGACATAAAGAGAATGGATTTAGAGTCAGGCTCCATCTAAACAAACGTATTTCGCCATTTATTTTTCTCATTGATTAAAACTGAGGTTAGCAAATGTTTTCTGTGAGGGTCAGACAGCAAATAGCTTAGGCTCTGTGGGCCACATGGTGTCTTATTGGAAGGAGCCACAGGAGACAGGTGAGCTCTGCTCCAATAAGACCTTTCGGACGGACACTAGATTGGAATGTCATGTCATTCTCACATGTTACCAAACGTGGTTCTCTTTGGGAATTTTTTTCAACCATTGTAAAATATATATAAAATCATCTTATCTTATCATTTTGTATGATAAGCCATACAAAACTTGGCAGGGGCTGGATCTGGCCTCTGGGCTGCAGTTTGCTGATCCTGGGGCTAAAACGCATGCTCCCTGTGGCCATGGGTCAGTCACTGGCTGTAACTGCTCTGTTCATCCGTGCTGGCACATAGCAGGCGCTCAGGACGTGTGTGTGGGATGAACCAGGGAACGAGGGGAAGAGGGACTCTCACAGACTTGGCACACATGCCACAGAGCAGTGCCTATGGAGGCACAGGAAACCCATGAAACCTGCTTGGGGCCTCACTGAGGAACTGATCTTAACGCACGTTAATGCTGCAGGACTCTGTGCTCCTCACTCGATTCTCTTTTTAAAATAAAGCCCAATCCATATACACATTTTTAGGTCTCCAGATTTCATTAGCCACCTTTGAAAATGCCACTTCTCTCTTCCTGCCAAGTCCATGAATACTTTGACAGCCTACCATGCCCTTGGCATATTTTCTTGGCACCTTTCAGCAGCAAGGGTATACCAGCCCCTGCCCTGAGAGGAGAGAGAGAGTAAATAAAGCCCCAATAATGTTCTGACCGGTACTTGGATGTGGGTTAAGCCACTTGTAAAATGGTGCATTAGGCGGTGCAGGTGAAAAGCTCCAGGCAGAGTTCTGGGGTGTGCGCCCACTCTCCCTATCTTGATTTTCTGGGATCTCAAGGACTCCTAGACAGGAGGATGCAGGAGGATAAATAGGAATGGAGTCAAGGAGAGAGATATAAAACCGAGGCTGCAGAAAACTGTTACCACTAACACCACTAAGAACATGGTTTCTGCAGTTTTCCTGGGTACAAGTTCAACAGTGCATACAGATCCCTGGAGTCTGCCTAGCAGGTCGGTCAGATCCAGGACTCAGAATCAATCCTTTCTCTTCTACGGGAGGCTTTTCTTTCCAATAGATGTTTGTTTTTAATAGAGCACAGGGGGATCAATCTTTGACACAAGAAAGAAAAATCTGAGATATGTCGGCATAAATGGTTCTGTAACAAATTGCATGGTTACTGGGAAGAAAACCACCCAAATAACACTTTCTTGATCATAAAAAAAATGATACTGTTCAGAGAAATAAATGGCTTTTCCCCCTTTCCAACTTAATCAGATTTGATAAGCTTCCTCAAGGTTAACCAGTTGGCATTTGCAGCACAGAGTCGGACACGACTGAAGCGACTTAGCAGCAGTAAGTAGCAGGAAGTGTTCTGGGGCTTCCCTGGTGGCTCAGATGGTAAAGAATCAACCTGTTAATGCAGGACACCCAGGTTCAATCTCTGAGTCGGGAAGATTCCCTGGAGAAGGAAATGCAACCCACTCCAGTATTCTTGCCTAGAGAATTTCATGGACAGAAGAGCCTGGTGGGCTACAGTCCATGGGGTGGCAAAGAGTTGGACACAACTTAGCAACTACAGAGCAGCAGCAGCATAAAGTTTTTTAACTGCTGGCAGTTTAATACCAACATTCCTCACCCCCTGCACCAGAGAGAGCAAACAGATGCATCTATGAAGACATGTAGGCTGAGAACCAAAAGACTAAGTAGAGAAAGTGAACGAAGTGGCTTCACTTCAGAGAGAAAATATCAATGGAGTCAAGGGGACCCCTTTGTAAGTGGACTGAGATTCTAAATATTACTGTACATAAAATAAATCCTATTTATATTTATTTTAAAATTATATATATTTTAATTTTGTACACTGCTGTTTGCTGTCAATGAGAATATAACATCATTTAACTCAACAAAGGAATAGAAAAGAAAAAGAAATTTCCAGTCTCCGGGGGATAAGATATCTTTGGGAGTTGAAATGATCCATTTTCCAACAGCAAATCCTTCAATTACTTGAATAGACGGCAGCATTGGCAAGTGGTTTGGAAACAAGAGGTTGGCAAAAATAATAGAAAACACACTGGCAAAGAATTAAAACAAAGAAACAGCAACGAGCCTGAAGTGTGATTGTGGAAATGATAGCTTAGCATTCCGCCTTCCGCCACCGTGGGTGAGTTCTGTCACAAACTTGTATTGTTTACAAGTCAAAACAAGCTTTTGGCAACAGCCACATGGACTCAATCATAACTGAAAATTAAGCTGTGCTCTGGCCAGTGATAAAGACTCCAGGGTCGGAATCTTGTAGGCTTTTGGGCTTGTGATGTGTCCAGAGAGGAGAGACTATGTGTGTTTTATTTTTTCTTCTTTATTGTAGATGTCTCTGCGGGAGACACTTTAGCAATGTAGTTGTGGACACAGTGGGGGAAGGAGAGGGTGGGGCAAACTAAGAGAGCAGCATTGACATGTATACACTATTATGCATGAAGCAGACAGCCAGCGGGAAGCTAAGTAACTAACTCTGGGAGACAGTGAAGGACAGGGAAGCCTGGCACGCTGCAGTCCATAGGGCCACAAAGAGTGGGACACAGATGAGCGACTGAACCACAACCACAATGTGGGAAGCTGCTATAAACCACAGGGAGCTGAGCACAGTGCTCTGTGATGACCTAGAGGGGTGGGCTGGAGGGGGTTGGGAGGAAGGCTCTAGAGGGAGGGGATATAGTTACAGTTAAAGCTACAGCTATAGCTATAGTTCAGAGAAGGCAATGGCACCCCACTCCAGTACTCTTGCCTGGAAAATCCCATGGATGGAGGAGCCTGGTAGGCTGCAGTCCATGGGGTCGCTAAGAGTCGGACACGACTGAGCGACTTCACTTTCACTTTTCACTTTTATGCATTGGAGAAGGAAATGGCAACCCACTCCAGTGTTCTTGCCTGGAGAATCCCAGGGATTGGGGAGCCTAGTGGGCTGCCGTCTATGAGGTCGCACAGTGTCGGACACGACTGAAGTGACTTAGCAGCAGCAGCAGCAGTACTTTTAATCATATTGTCAAAACCCAAATAAGCCAATGTATCAAGTTTTTCTTCATAATGTGGTTTAATTACATGAGAATCATCCCCACTAGGAAAAAAAAAAAGTAATAGCTTGAGGTAGCAATTTTCTTAATCACACCAAACCCAGTTAGTAGGGTTGGCCTTGAGATAAAATGAGTAATTACCAAGCTCATTAGAAGCCTACAGAGAACCAGTTAATAGTAAAGGATTCCCAGATGATTCGGAAGAGAAAAAAAAAAGAGAGATCTTTCACTGGTATCTTTAAGGAAAAGATAATAGAACCCACTGGTATTCTGGAAAGGCAAGGACCAGAGCTTTTGGATGAGCTGCCCTATGAAAGAGATCCCAAAAAACAGCCAAAAATGACCTTTAGCTGATGGTTCTCTCCCTTTCCTTCTGGCCTCTGCACTGACCACACAGAAGGGCAGATCATTTCCTCTATTAAATTCTGTTTCTAGCTCAAATATTTGTACACTGGATTTCTGAGCACCACATATAATTGAACTTTCACCTGAGGAAGGTTTGGAAAATTCATAAGAGTGCCTATATGCAGCCAAGAAAAATGTAGTCTAAAAAATGTTTAATGGTGAAGAAATTTACAGGATATCATGTTAAATGAAAAAACACACCACAAAGACTGCCAGTCAAGGACATAAGGAAATGCATTTTCTCCCCACGGCTTTCTCAAAATCCACTGAGAACAAAAAAGAAATAAACAATACCAAGAGGGGAAAAAACCCTATGTTATCGATGAAAAGGAAATTGCTAAGTGTCACAAACATGACACTTAGCTGCCAGATACTTTGAAATCTGGGCATGGGACAGATAGAATAGGCCCCACATACCTGCTTGGAGCCCATAGGCTTCATGCAACCAGGTAGATGTAGAGAATCAGAGCTTATTGGAGGACCTTGTCAATGATGACTGTCAGAGAAAACTCAAGATGCCCAGGTAAGCTCAAATCTCAGATGAACAATGGAATGTGTCTCAAATATTGCATGGGATGTGAAAAAGTGAAAGTGTTAGTCACTCAGTCATGTCACACTCTTTGTGACCCCTTGGTCTGTAGCCCACCAGGCTCCTCTGTCTATGGAATTCTCCAAGCAAGAATACTGGAGTGGATTGCCATTTCCTTCTCTAGGGGATCTTCCCAACCCAGGGATTGAACCTCAGTCTCCTGCATTACAGGCAGATTCTTTACCATCTGAGCCATGCATGGGATACAGTTTCCCTAAAAATCGCCCATTGCTCGTTTGATGTTCAAATCTGATGGATGTCCTGAAGTGTACAGAATCGTGTTTGGTCAGCAGAAGACCAAATGAAGCCTGTGGGCTTCATTTGCTTTTCATAGTTTTTAAAATGATTAAATTTACTAACATGTACAAATGAGATTTTGATTAAAATTTAGGTTTTTGACTCATCTTGAAAAACGTGATGATGTGTCCAATTTCATACAGCAAGAGCTAGGGTCCCCTGTGAAGGGAATGCTCATGTACAGGGTTATTTGATTTCTTTCAAGGTCTGTGACCCTTTAATTCACTGGCATTAATGCTTAGCTCTTGGAAGTTCTGTTTTGTTTGGTGTTTGGGTTTGCTCATCTCTCCCTTGGATCTGCAGGTATGAGATGGTGGCAGAAGCTAAGATGCCCTGTTAGCCACCTGGCCTGATGGAGGAGCCCCATGGCCATGAGCTGAAGAGGCTTCAATGTCAGGCCATTGTGGAGTCTGAGCTCGAGTCTGTGGGCTAAGGCAATCGGCTGCAAGTGAGGAAACAGAAAACAGTGCTGCCTAGACCTTATTAAAAGACAGAATAGTTTTTCTTTTACACAGAAATAGTAAGCTCAGAATTATTCCTTTTCTATAGAAAGTACTCAATCTCTTATCAGCACATATTGTGGAGACAGACTCGGGAATGGGTGATAATTAACTTCTGGTTAATCTGGCCAGCAAAAGTCCATCTAGTCAAAGTTACGGTTTTTCCAGTAGTCACGTATGGATGTGAGAGTTGAACTATAAAGAAAGCTGAGTGCCGAAGAATTGATGCTTTTGAACTGTGGTGTTGGAGAAGACTCTTGAGAGTCCCTTGGACTGCAAGGAGATCAAACTAGTCAATCCTAAAGGAAATCAGTCTTGAATATTCATTGGAAGGACTGATGCTGAAATGCCAATACTTTGGCCACTTCATGCAAAGAACTGATTCATTGGAAAAGACCCTGATGCTGGGAAAGATTGAGGGCAGGAGGAGAAGGGGACGACAGAAGATGAGATGTTTGGATGGCATCACTGATTCGATGGACACGAGTTGGAGCAAGCTCTGGCAGTTGGTGATGGACAGGGAAGCCTGGCGTGCTGCAGCTCATGGGGTCACAAAGAGTTGGACATGACTGAGTGACTGAACTGACTGACTGAACTGAACTGACTGAACCACAACTTCTGGTGGTTGAGATTAGGTGATAGTTTTTAGTATCTTTCTTTGTATTTTTCTGTATGGCTTGATTTTTTTTTTAATTTTATTTTATTTTTTAACTTTACAATACTGTATTGGTTTTGCCATATATCAAAATGAATCCACCACAGGTATACATGTGTTTCCCATCCTGAACCCTCCTCCCTCCTCCCTCCCCATACCATCCCTCTGGGTCATCCCAGTGCACCAGCCCCAAGCATCCAGTATCGTGCATTGAACCTGGACTGGCGACTCGTTTCATATAAGATATTATACATATTTCAATGCCATTCTCCCAAATCATCCCACCCTCTCCCTCTCCCACAGAGTCCAAAAGACTGTTCTATACATCAGTGTCTCTTTTGCTGTCTCATATACAGGGTTATTGTTACCATCTTTCTAAATTCCATATATATGCGTTAGTATACTGTACTGGTGTTTTTCTTTCTGGCTTACTTCACTCTGTATAATAGGCTTGATTTTTATATAGTAAGTGGTTTCATTTTTAGCAGGCTATTAAAACCATTATTCTTAAGTAAACAGAATAATCTACAACTACCCCTAAACATATCATTTATATTACCCCAAAATATTAAGGCTTCCCTGGTGGCTCAGATGGTAAAAAATCTTCCTGCAATGCAGGAGACCCCGGTTTGATCCCTGGGTCAGGAAGATCCCCTGGAGAAGGAAATGGCAACCCACTCCAGTATTTTTGCCTGGAGAATTCCATGGACAGGGTACCCTGGAGGGCTACAGACCCTGGGGTTGCAAAGAGATGGACACAACTGAGCAGCAATTACTTCACTTTTCAAGATGATAATAATGGTTGTGTATGGGTGATAGGATTACAGACTGCTTCTGTTTTCATTTTGCTTTTTTTTTTTTTTTTTTTGGTATTTTTCCTACTGTCTGCAATTCAGTTCAGTTCAGTTAAGTCACTCAGTCAAGTCCAGCTCTTTTTGACCCCATGGACCCATGAATTGCAGCATGCCAGGCTTCCCTGTACATCACCAACTCCCAGAGCTTGCTCAAACTCATGTCCATCAAGTCGGTGATGCCATCCAACCATCTCATTCTCTGTCATCCCCTTCTCCTCTTGCCTTCAATCTTTCCCAGCATTAGGGTCTTTTCCAATGAATCAGTTCTTCTGGATCTTTAGCTTTAGCATCAGTCCTTCTAATGAATATTCAGGGTTGATTTTCTTTAGGATTGACTGATTTGATCTCCTTGAGGTCCAAGGAGCACTGAAGAATCTTCTTCACCACACCACAATTCAAAAGCATCAATTCTTCTGTGCTCAGATTTCTTTATGGTCCAACTCTCACATCCATACATGACTACTGGAAAAACCATAGCTTTGACTAGATGGACATTTGTCAGCAAAGTAATGTCTCTGCTTTTTAATATGCTGTCTAGATTTGTCATAGCTTTTCTTCCAAGGAGCAAATATCATTTAACTTCATGGCTGCAGTCACCATCCGCAGTAATTTTGCAATTAGCAAGCATTAATTTTACATTTAAAATACATTAAATGATATAAAAGAGTGAATATTTGCCGAACCAAGATCCATGGAAAGGGACAAAGGCTACAGAAGAAAGAGCTCTTTGGTCTGGTCCAGCCTGATTATAAAAGGTGGAGGGAAAGGAGCATTTCTTTCATCCTTTTTAATGATTATGCTGATGTTTAATACACCCAAGTCTCCCCTAAGAACTCATTTTCCCTCTAAATGGCCCTTCGTAGATCAATAAATCTGTCCTTTTTACAAAATTATTTCAGCTTTCTTCCCACCTACCCTCATTTTATTTGGAGAGACCAGAAAGCCTCCGAAACCGTCCGCCCTCTTGAAGTTAATGTATTCATTAGTTATAATTGCCTCCAAAATGTCCTCACCAATCTTGGTCTCCTAGTTACTTAATGGTTTTGATTGGATGTAGAACACTTTTATCCAGGTTAATTTACTATTCATAGTACAATGATGGAGTATTCATTTTGTTACCCAGATTACAGCAGTAAATGGAGTTATATATCATCCACAGGAAAGCTCCATGGGAGTTGAGTGTTAAAATGCCTTTCAGGCATCTTAAAGTAGAAAACAAAATTCCTGCCAAAAGTTTGTCATTTTCAGCATTTCTTGCCCAAACTTGTAGTTGCCCATTGCCCTCATGTGAATGGATCTGCCTGTCAATGCCCAGGCTATTCTTCTGCTAGGTTTGAGGTGTGTGGTGGGGACCACAGTGAGGGGAAAAAAATATACTATAAGAATGAAAAGAGGAGAGTGTGGAGTCAGAGGCAATGAAAACTCATGGGAAAGTCTAGATTTGCTTGAACATAATGTGCCCCTGAATTTCCTTCCTACTAGACTGTAGATTCTACCTAGATCCTAGTTAGCATTCAGGTGTCCACCTTCCTGATTTCTGAAGTGCAGACCATATCTAGGCATTCTATTCTGCTGATGGTGCTGGTGGTTTAGTCACTAAGTCATATCCTCCTCTTGTGACGCCACGGACTGTAGTCCCCCAGCTTCTCTGTCCAAGGGATTCTCCAGGCAAGAATACTGGAGTGGATTGCAATTTCCTTTTCTAGGGTATCTTCCTGACCCAGAGATCAAACCCAAGTATCTTGCATCTCCCGCATTGGCAGGTGAATTCTTTACAGCTGAGACACCAGGGAAGCCCTATAAAATATACTGTGGCGCTCTTGTATGGCAAAGGAAAGGACTAGAAACAAAGTATATGTCCATCATTGTTGCAAAGTTTGCTAGATTTTGGTAAATCCACACAGTTATTAATAGTATGTGACCATGTTTTAAAAGAGTCTTGGATGAATTTCTAAATGAACAGACTGTTCAGTCCCTTCCTCAAAAAAAGGATAGTGAAGTGGATAGAAATAGTATGTGTGTATGTGTGGTGTGTGTGTGTGTGTGCGGTGTGTGTGTGTGGTGCGTGTGTGGTGTGTGTGTATGTGTGTGGTGTGTGTGTGTGATGTGTGTGTGTGTGTGGTATGTGTGTGTGTGTGGTGTGTGTGTGTGTGTGGTGTGTGTGTGTGGTGTGTGTGTGTGTATGTGTGGTGTGTGTGTGTGTGTGGTGTGTGTGTGGTATATGTTTAAAGATGCACACAAGAATATGCAATCACCCAAAGGTTGGTGACTTTAGGGGTTAGATTACAATGATGGGGACTCAGGAGATTTTTGTGAACTTCATTTTATTTCTGTGTGTTGTTCCCTTGTTTTAATAATGAACATGAATTATCTACATAATCAGAAGAAAAAAATACTGAGTGCTTGGGTTGAACAAAGTAGGTACAGCAGTAATAGGGTAGAAATTAGCTTGTGGATGGAAGGGTCCTACGTCCTTTAGGCTGGGGATCTTGGGAATATTCAGAGGATGACCACTTTTACTCCAAACTCCTTGTCCCCAAGCCATCGTCCCCCTAGTCAGTGGTCTGGGTACTCCGGGTACCTAACATCTTACACAAACTGAAGTACAGTCTTCACATTGTAAATAAGAAACCCAGATTCCCTCCGGAATCTAAATCTGAAACAAACAGAAACATCTGTTTGAATAACAAGCTGTTTGTCAGGCATGTTCAGAGGGCAGGACTAGGCTGCTGATCAGACATGGACATCTGAGACCCCGGCTGGAGAGCACAGACAGTACAGGGTCCTCTTAGCATATAGGGGAGCTGCACACATCTACCCCAGGCCCACCAAGGTCACATGCTCTCTCAGTCGCAAAATTAGCTCGCCCAGGGTGAGAAGACTCGTGCCTCCCCGATTTTCAGAAAAATAGCTAAGCAGACCCAACTTGTCAACAGGCCCCTGAATCAGCCCTCAATCTTTGGGGAGCAATGATTAGTCTGAAGATGCATCTCACAGAAAGTTAACTGAGACAAATGTTCTGCCCTGTGCATTTTCCAATTTTAATTGAAGGAGAGTAACTAATTATCTCAGAGAAACAGTCATTACAATCAGGCTCCTGGCTGACCTGCGGAAGATGACTCGGGGGCTCCTTGGGGCAGTTGTTATGTCAGCCCCTCATTACAGCCCATGGTTTCCAGGGGAGCCGGCATCTCCAGCCCAGGACGGCTCTGGCTGTAGCTTGAGGGGGAGAAGGAAGCCTGGCATGTTTCTGAAAAGTCATTGAACGCAGTAATGATAACTAATGGATCACAGCATCTCTCTGACCCTCTACCCTACAGGAAGAATGAAGAATGTGGACTCTGGGCAGAACACTGTGTATACTAATTAAAACCAGATAGGCCCTGGGGGAGCAGATGGAGGATAACCTATAGTCTACTTGGTGGCTCAGATGCTAAAGAATCCACTTGCAATGCAGGAGACCCAAGTTCAATCCCTGGGTTGGGAAGATCCCTTGAAGAAAGGAATGGCATCCCACTTCAGTGTTCTTTCCTGGAGAATCCGCATGGACAGAGGGGCCTGGCTGGCTACAGTCCATGGGGTCACAAAGAGTTGGACACGGCTGAACGACTAACACACAAATGAACCCCAGGGCCCTGAGTGGAGGCTGTGACTTACCTGTGCATGAAATATGGCGCATCGATTATAGACGACGCCGGCAAAGGTGAGGTCAGACCTCCTGCTGGGACCATAAAACACACCCGAGGTTGGGAGGCCTGGGGAACATGCCCACATTTTAAAATGTGAAGCAACTTATACAAAGAAACACTCTCCCAAGTTCAGTCTTACCTAAAATGATTTTAATAGCAGACTCTCATTATTGCAGCAAAGGCCAAAATGGACAGCAACAACTAAGTCCAAGAACCAAGGGAGTGGGCACCGTCACGGCTCCCACATCCCGAGCGGTGGGACCCCTCCAGGAGAGGGGATGGGCAGGGAGTAGACACGTGGAGGAATGAAGCAGAGAGGTCCCCTCGGCCTTTCTGATTTGGCGACAGGTGGCCTTAGTTGTAAAGGACAATTTGGCCTTAGAGACAGGGCTGGGACAGGTGACCAGAAGGCAACAAGAGTCCCCAAGAGTTCCTAATAGTCCAGGGGAGCCCCCAGCCCTGGCCACCCCAAGAAATACATCTCCGAAACCTGCCTCCTTCCTGAGGGACCCTGCTCCTGTTCCTGCCTCCATGCAGACACAGCCTGCTTGCTACCAGTGCTGTGACCTCTTGTCCCTTTACTCCTGAAGGAGAGTCCAGTCCAATCCTCTGGGTGTGTCTGCCTCAGAGAGGACAGTGAATCAGATAGGAACAGACTGTGAGCCACACCTCAGCTCCCAGCCAGCACTGCCCCATCGCCAGTCATTCCACGTCCCCTCCACAGCCATTCACTCTTGCACAGAACCAAAAGGCCACCTGAGCAGGGGAAATGTCCCATGTGGGTCAGGGCTGAGCTGTGTTGCCTCAGCCACCAACTGCCCCATGTCTCAGATGGAGCCTGGTTTTCTCACCTGACACTAAATTAGGCAACAGACACAAATTACCCAAGTCCACAGGAGGGAAGGACTGCCCCACTGCAGTCTCCCACCTTTAATACTCATGCTGAAGTCATCACTTCCAGGAAGCTCTCCTAGCACCCTCCTCTGACCATCTCCATGCCAGCTGCTGGGACTAAAATCTGGCCTCCAGAGCATTTCTCCTTCCAGCCCAGAGAGGGGGGCTGGCTCTTTTCTTTCTCTGTCTCCACCCCGACCCTGTGTCCAGCACAGCATCTGATACTTAGCGGGTGCCAATCATCGACTTTAACTTTCTCTCATGGCATAACAGTCAAGCAGGAAAGCCCACACGCCAATGCTCAGAGGGGAGCACTCTGTGGACCGAGCCTGCATCAGGGACACAAGGTTTCAAGCCCCCAGAAGCACCCCGCCTGGGGTCAGAATCCTCCCCTAGTGACCACAGGCACCATTTCTCAGGATCTTGTGCCAACAAGGCTGTTTGCCCGTCCCTCTTGCTTGGCAATGTGGATGGAGAAGCTGCTGGGCACTGGCCCGAGGGGTGGACAGGTGAGTCAGCCAGACCCCCTCAGCCTTGTGAACGTGATGGCATAGCCAAAACGCACAGACCTGACATCTCCATGATCTCAATCAGAGCTTTGAAGCAAACATACGGGGTGTCCTGATGGAGATGATGAGGGAGGGTGACTGGAGAGACAAGACAGAGAAGCTTCAGCCCAGATGGAAGGAGGGGGAGAGGTGGGGCGAGGGAGCCCTGCAGAGGGCAGCATTGTTCCTGGAGCCCCCACGAGAACAAGGCCTGGGGTGATGCTCCAGAACCCTGCAGTGCCCATCTACCCACTCACTGCCTGGATGCTGAGTCAGTGAGGGGAGTTGGGTAGAGAGATGGGGAGGACGGAAGAACTCCCGCTTCCTGAAAGCTTCCAGTCACATGGAGCTGCAGTGATAGAGACCAAGCCCCCAGGGAGGAAATCAGTGCAGGGCTAGGGGTCCTCGGCCTCTTCTTTCAAACCACAAGCCCCAGCACCGCCTTCCCAGGATGCTGGCCTTGGTTTTCGGCCAAGGTCAGACTCCCTGCTGAGTGTCTCTGCCCTCAGTGAGTGATGCGCTGACAGCCCATCAGTCTGTAATCTACCCAGTCTGGGGTCATTACCAGGGGCCATTATCTCGTCTGGAGCCGGCCTCGAGTGCGGATGGCTTGAAAGAGCTCCCTCCTTACCCTGCAGCCCATTGATACGAAAGGCCCTGGCATTGTGAAGATCACTCCTTATGGAAACGAGTTCACCCAGCAATGGGATCCCAGTTGTTTCAATAACAACAGGCGCTGAAGGGCCCTGGGGGCTCATGAATCTGTGCCTGATGCCTGGCTGAACATCCTTGTTCATCAGAGAGACACTCAGAGCCCACACAAGTTCAGTCCTGCTGCCTTCCCTCCGCTCCACACCACCCCCTCTCAGCCTGGATGGACCTCAGCTTCTCATGCCCGAGGTCCCAGGGCAGAAGGGGGGCCCTGCCCCACTAGGGAAATTGTATGCATATTGATTTACTATGACCACTCCATTTTTATAGAAAGGAAGAAAATTCATAACCTGCAAAACTACTTCAAATTGAGTCCTTTTCCGCCTCCTCTCTGCCAGGCCTGCTTTTATTCAGCCAACAAGTATTTACAGGGCAAAGCACTCTGTGTGTGACAGGGAGGGTCTGTAAAATTGTGGTGGACAAAAGAGGTGAAGACTCCTGCCTTCATGAGTCTGGTGGGAAGACAGAGAACACGTGAGCAAACGGGCAAGCGAATGAGTTGGCAAATAGAGAACTCCTGGGTCCCGTGGTGAGTGATACATGTATGGCATAGGACTGGCGATGCTGGCAGTGTGACATTTCACCCTATGCTCAGAAGGGTCCTCAGAGAGAAGACAGGAAGGGCCAGGAAAGCAAGTGGGTTGACAATGTGGGTAAAGCATCCTTTGGCAGAGGCCACAGCAAGCGCTCGTGTCCTGGGGCGGAGAGGAAAACCCCAACAGGGCGGGAGACTCACACACAGTGGTCAGAGATTGGATTTCTATTTGTGGTCCTTTATCAGAGAGGACGCCATCATTTCCCCACATTCAAAGCTGTGCAGAACACGCTCACCCTGAATGCAAAATCGTTCCTACAAGAGTACTCGAATCACGCCTTCCTCTTACAGAATCAAGAACAGATTTTGATTTTCATCAGCAACTAACACTTGTGACCTTAAGCAAATGCACAATACTTGATTAGCTCATTGATGAGGAAATGAACAATAGTGATGTTTAACCTTTAAAGAGCATCAGATGACTCGTGGAAAATATTCAGTTGAAAAAACAACAACAACAACAATATTTGGGCTCCAGCTCCATTACTTTGTCTATCTTTCACCATCTCCTTCAGCTTGGGCTCAAAACAACACAGAATATTTTGTCTTGTCTGGAAATCTTCCTAGAATCATCTGAATATGACCCGATCAGGCCACTCTGCTGCCTGGGGTTGGTCTTTGGACAAGGCCCTCTGGACCTCCCATGGGATGCAGGGTGGGTCAGGCCACAGGGTCCCTCTGGCCTGGGGAGTGTGGGGTCCAGAGGAAGCTGATCTGTGTCCAGGCCGGATACCTGGGTCCTGGTGTGTCAGAGGGCAGCCTGGGGCTCCCCACCTCTACAAGGAGGACAGTGGGCTGCCTGCCAGCATCCCTGTTGGGAGACTGAAAAGAGAAGCCATGGAGCCCAGCACACCGGAATTCTGAGACCATGTCAGCACCTCTCTCTGTGCCCAGAGACCACGGGAGGATCAGGGATCCCCAGTGGAGAGCTCGAAGCCACGTCTCCCAAACTTCACTGCACACAGAAAACACCTAGACCTTGTTAGAGCATAGAATCTGAATCTGAGGCCAGCCTGGACCAGGTCATGTGGAAGCTGCCGGCCCTCGGGCCGCACTTGGGAGCAGAGGGGCGGGGACCACTGGGAGCCCTTCTGCCAGGAGCTCCCGAGGCCCCCAGAGCCCCTAGGAGCAAGGCCTTCAGGTGCAGCAGCCCCCACTCCAGCCCAGGGCTCTGGCACCTGCAGCTGCACCTCCTGTTTCTATCTGGTGCCTCGTGCAGGCTTTCACCTCCTGCACCTGATTTAATATCAGCCTGTCTCTCTTACTCCTAGTACCAGCATTCTCTTCTGAAGGTTCTTGCTGGCTCAGCAGCTAGTTCTGGTTGTCAGGTCCACCAGGATCTGGGGCTCCACGTCCTCCCACCTCTGTGGGCAGAACCTTGTTGCCTGGAATCTACTGACATAGACAGAGGAGCAGACGAGGCTTCATGAGGCCTCTGGGTCGGACTCCCAGGTCTCCAGGTGACCAGGCCTGGGCGTGGTAGACTCTAAGGAGCAAAGCTGCCACAGATACTGTCCCCTGAGCCCTCTGTGGTCCAGCCCCAGTCATCTGGCTGGCGTAGCCAGGAGCGCTGGGCAGGGTAGGGCTTGGCCAGCAACACAGGGTGCAGGGGGATATGCCCCCTTCCTCGCCCCAGGGAGTGGGGGATGGGGCATCACACGGGAGTTCACCATGGCTGTAACTGACACATCCTGTGTTGACTATACCCCTGATCCATCTCGTTTCCCTACACCCCGGCCAGTCCTGCCTGGAATATCCTTCTAAATGCACCCCTTGGCTTCAGGTGCCTGTGTCAAGGTCTGATCTGGGAGACCCCAAAAGCACACCGTCTTGGGCTCTTGGCAGCATCTGAGCTGGAGTGAGGCTGCATCCTGGATTTTCCTCCAGGGCACATGCTTCTTTCTTGAGAAAGTCCTCAGAAAACTGCAGGCTGGCATTTCTGGTTAGAAGCCACTTCCTCTCTATTGACCAAGGACTGCCCTGTGAGCTAATAAAGTCATCAGGCTCCTGAGGTGTGGACCAGAGCGGATTTTACATAGGAATTCCCTCATTTCCTCACTGAGGACATGCAGCCCAAACCAATAAATCCATCTGCCTCTTAGATGTAGTGTCAGGTTGTCGCGGCCAGCCGTGGGCTTCAAAAGAAACGTATTAAGTCCACATTCGCAGAGCATGAAAGGAATATTGAGATGTTACAGCAATCAATTTCTCATAAATAATATACATGTGTAGCCACATTATATATTCAAAGCGGCAGTCAAGTGGTCGGGGAGAATGATCATTTATTCTGTTGAATTTCTTCAGAATGAATTCTGGGACAGATCAAACAAAAAAGTTATAAAATAGGAATTATCGGTAATGAATGCCGCGTGTTGCAAGGGAGTCTGCTGAGTTGTGGTGCATAATTAAAGCAGGAGAGGTCAGGGTTAAGCTTAAGGTGATTTTATGAGGACTCATTCTGTATCCTTTCATGGAGCAAGAGTAGCATTTGTTTATTTTGCCAGGATTTTTCATTTGAAACGACTGGAATGTAAATGCACTTTATTCATTCACTGCGATGGAGACGTCATTTGTACGATGGCAGAATGGTGACTGTGGTCGGCATCTTTGGATTCCCTGATGAGGAGGTTTTACTTCCTCTACAATCTTCCTAGCTCCAGGATATGTGGGGCTATCCTGTGTTTCAAGGTTACCATTTTCTGGGGAGAATAACAGAGCTTTGCCAACCTTCAAATGGCTTCTCACTGTCAGCAGGCAGAACTAGGGCACGGCGGGAGAGGCGAAGGCACAGGGGATTTGTTTGAACACGTGTGGTCCTAACCTGCCAGGTAAATCAGACCTTTTGAGCTGTCTCACTTCACCTACGTGAGTAAATTATAAAAAGGACCTTGGGTGTAGGAGCGGGTCAGTGTAATGGTGAAGGTTCCAGGCAGGTCTGGCATTCAGACAGAGCTGGGTTCAAATCTTGAGCCTACAATATTCAGGCTGTGTGATCTGGGACACTCACTTAACCTCTCTGATCTTTAGTGTCTTCATTTGTAAAAAGGAGAGAGTAATGTCTCCTTTAGAGGGCAGATAAGGGGAATGAGAGGTGAGAGGGCAGAGGGAGAAAACTTACTAAAAGGAAGCTCTTGCTGCAATTTCTGGCATCATCAATTCCTCTGCTTCCTGGGTGACTGCCCTCTGCTGACCGCAGAAATCATCAACCAAACATAATTCAACAGAAGTAAACATTTCTCACGACACTGAAGAAGCCACTGAGCCCAGGATACAGTTCTCATCACAGAACCTTTCACCATCGGACTCGCATCTGGCTGAGGCCACCACCTCTGGGGGAGACCTCAGCCTTCATAGCTTCTGCCCTCACTGGGCAGAGCAGGGCAGGGGGTGCTGTGAGGGGCAGCAGGAGGGCCGCTCTGCAGCCAGTGAACCTAGGACCCTCATTCCTACCACGGGGAGGCAGGAGTGCTCAGTGCTGGAAGGAGGGAGGGCCCCTCAGGGCAGGGTGTCTGCATACCGAATGCATGCGACCAGCAGGAAGAGACCCCTTGGCTGTGGTTGCTGCTGTGATCACCACTGTGGCCCTGAGATGGTAAAGAAGATGCCACAGGCCCTGCCTCTGTCCTACCCACTCTCTGTGGACCCACTGGAAGTCCTGCTCACTTGCTGTGACCCACCCAGGTGGGGGATAGAGAACAGGAATGGAACACACTTCTCAGAGGCTGTTATCCTGGGTTGTAGGACAGAAAGCCCAGGGGCCATGAGATGCCACCTTCTGGGAGAAGGTATTACCCAAGAAGGAGCTCTGAGAAGCCAAGCACAACTGAGCCTGCCTCCATGGGGTCACTTGGGTCCCAACTCTAATGTGAATAATAAGAACTCAAGCTCTCAGCTTTTCCCACGGGATTCTCTTGGCTATAAATAACAGACTCCCCTCCCCACTGAGAGTTGCTGAAGCACAAAGGGAACCATGTGGCTCATCTTGTGGGAAGTCCAGCAGGAGGGCAAGCTCCCAGGGGACTCATGTGTCCACGCTGGTTCCATTCCCACAGCCCCCAGGCTGGCCACCTCCACCAGCCAGGTGGCTCCAGTACATCCAAGCCCAATGCAACACAGCCCCAAGGACAGGAGGAAGTGTGGCTATCTTGGTGCCAAATTTTAGATGGCTTTTGTCTCCAGAATCCCCGGGCTTCCTGCAGGTGTTTGACCCAAGTTCACTTGCAGCCCAGCCCTGGGCAGGCAGGTGTGGCCTGCTTCCCTGCATCCATAGGGACCTCAAGGCTGAGGGGCAATTACAGGATGGAGGCTCCGCTGGGAAAGAGAAGGAATGTAGAGGCCAGGCAGGCAGTCAGCATCACCCCATAGATGCCTTCCACGCACTAATGTCAGGCTGTGTTTGGATTGCAGGTGGTTCAAAGAAAGTGCCTCCTTTCTTCAAATAAGTCACTTTAAATCAAGTACACAAAGTGAATATCAATGTTTTATTTGATTGTGACAGCCTGTCAGTAAATTTAAGGAGTAAATGTGATGGTGAGATTTTTGTTGTTGTTGTTCTTATATACATTTTTGGCCTCCCCTCACAGAAGCATAAAAAATTCTCTTTGTACCAGCCCTGTAAGAGCAGATTTCCAAGAGAAATACAACATCTAGAGACACCCAGGGTTTTCAACCCTGGCACAAACAACTCCAGCATCCTCACCACACATCAAAGAGAGACAGCCCTGTTCTCCTGGCCTGGATTCTCAGGCACAATATTAAGAATAGTAACAATTAATCACCTCAGAGACTCTCAGAATTCGTCACTCCACAAAGAAGACTGATGTTTCAGTCACCAAACTCTCCTCTTTGCCTCCTTCACTGGAAGTTGAGCTCCCAGGAACCATGGTTTGCGGATAGGAGGAAGTGTGGGATCCTGCTGGAGACTCTTTTTTCCTAGAACTCTTATCTCCAGGAGCTTGCTGCTTCATTTGAGAGAAGCATTTTGGGGGAAAAGTTCAGAGGAGCTCTTAGAGAGGGAAAAGGAGAAACAGGGAGGGGTCCAGATGAAGGGCCTCCCTCCCCTCTGTGCCCATTGTTGGGTGGTGTCTGTGAACAGCCATGCTTTGAAGCCTAGTTTTGTATCTGCAAAGTGGAGGCTGTACCACTGATCTTCACCTTAAAGACTCACCATCAGGCACCCGGCCACAGTTTCAAAGGAAGGAGCCACCACTTTTTATTGGTGGCCTGGCTTGTGATCGTACATTCTGCAGACCCACTGCTCCAAAGGTGAAAAAGCAGGGTTCTCCCCTTGATCCCAGTGGCCCCTGACATCTGCATCCTGCAGGGGCCTCAGCGCATCACACACGGGTGACCCTCATGCTTCCTGTCAAGGCTCTCTATCCTCTCCTTCCTTCCTGCTTCTCCAGCCAGAGAGGCCTGGGCTCGAGCCGTGTGAGCAGGCGTCTTGGTCCCCTCACAGCATCCAGCTCCTGTTACCTGTGGTGTCTGCACACTTGTCCCCGTCAAGCACAAACGCCTTGAGGTCACACTTACATCATATTCACTCCTTCAAAGGCCCCAGCATTGGCCCAGCTTTTGAATGAAGTCAGTGATGCCTATTTATGGAACCCCTTTTGGTTTGTTATCATGTCTACTAATTCAGCCCCATGTTTTCAAAGTATATTTTCAGCCCAAGTCTTTCTTTCTGTTACTAAGTACCCCCCATCCACTAAAGTGAAAGTGAAAGCATTGGTCCTTCAGGCATGTCTGACTCTGTGATTCCATGGACTGTAGCCCACCAGGCTCTTCTGTCTATGGGATTTTCCAGGTAAGAATACTGGAGTGGTTGCCATTCCCATCTCCAGGGGATCTTCCTGACCCAGGGATCAGACCCAGGTCTCCTGCATTGCAGGCAGACTGTTTACCCTCTGAGCCACCAGGGAAGCCCCCCAAACCCCCCACCCCAAGGGAACTTGAATTTTCTTTTATGTTCTAATGAGGTAAAAATGAATCCATGTTCATATACAGATTGCATCCCAGCAAATTTAGATCCTGGGCCTGTTCCTGCCATTTGGGGGGACAATGCAGTCTTCTAAAAACCAATGCAAGTTTGAGCAAATCAGGGTGGATGTCTTTTGGGAGGGGCCAGGGTGGGAAGAGAGAGTCATGCCAAGTTTCTGATGCAAAACCATCTCTGGTGTGGTCTTGCCCAGGCATTGGCTCATCCCTGTTATGCTGGAGAATGCAGAGGCTGCTGAAAGGGATGAGACATTGATGTCATGCAGTTTGCCACATCCCTGGAAGCGTATCATTTCAAGTGCATTATGGGTGCTCCCCCCACCCCCGTCCACACTCACACAGTGGGCAAGAGTCGTTCACATGGCAGTTTGTGGGTGGATGGATTCACCATGTAGAAAAGTGTGGCCACTGGGATCAAGGGGAGAACCCTGCTCTTTCACCTTTGGGGCAGTGGGTCTGCATGTAGAAAAAGGTGTTTCCTATCCTGAGTGTGTTGAAACCAACCAGCCCTTCAGTTCCACATGGGGTCACCGTTCACATCTGCAGGAGCACTGACAAGGGTGCTGCGATGCTCAGGGTGTGTTGGGGTGGTGCTAACCCGAAGGTGATGCCCTCATCCTATGGGATAATGCTCATGACATGGCAGACCCAGGATGTACATAGACCAGAAATAATACCCTTGGGCTTCTCTGCTGTTATGAGAAAAGCAAGTCTGCTTCAATTCAGGAAACACCCTAAAGTGATCACAATTTCATGTACCTTCAACCACTCACGTGTAGCTCCATCCTCCTTGCTCACCTTCTTGGCTGTCATTTGCAAAATAGGACAAGATTAAACAGAAGGCTTTTAGGATCCTCAATAGCCAGTCTCTATTTTCTCATCCCTATGACATTCAACAGCATCAACACATTGACCAATGAACCTGCTCTGTTTTTCTCACTAAGTTCATGTCATTCATAGCAGAGACTCCCCCACATGAAGACACAGCACCATGGCTCACCACAGGGTACCTGGGGATGCACTGAAACAGACCATCCCAGTCTGGGGGCTGCAATCTGGGATCATGTGTGACATCCACAGCTAACTGTCATTTTCAGAGTGAAAAATAAAATTACCCAGGGCTGGCAAAAGTTCTCAGGCACATTTGGACATAAATTTCCCCCAAACGTCCATATCCTTTGAATGATGGTACTAGTGATGTTGATTTTTTTAAAAGAAAAAAAAAAAAGGTTTCGAATAGAATGTTTCCAGATTAAAATATAGTATCTATCTTTATTCACATGATGGTTTATCTCAAATAAAATCTCCACGCTACATTTTGGAAGGCAGATTCAGTGGCAGGCCACAAAATTTATCTCTCGAGAGAAAGACAATGAAAATACGTATAAAAGTCGTTGCCATCAGCACAAAAGTGAGAGGGAATTTATAGAACTGCAGCCTTCATCAGATTTGAAATCTGGGCTCCTCTGGGCATCCTGAATGACTCTTTCACTGGGAGGCTGTGTTTGACGGAAAGAAAGATGCACCTGAGTTAACATTCCTTGAATATCTGCTCTGCTTGCTTGGTGCCGGGTGCTTTGCTTTATACACACCATTGCCCATTGACTAATGCAGAAATGATCAGAAATGTTAAGGTAGGGATCCAGGAAGAAGAGTGGCAGCAACACCTTTAGGGCCGGCAGAGAGCAGCGGCGGGCATGGACCAGCTTTCCCGAGTGACAGCATCTATGCAAAACTCCATGTGGATTTTCTCAACCTTCAAAGCTTCTCTGTGAGATGCATGCTACCAAAGCATCCCCATTTTGCAGATAAGAAAGCCGAGGCACAGAAAGATTGAAACGCTTACCTAAGGTGACACAGCTGGTATCAGAAGCAGGGTCCAGATGGAGGGAGTGACTCGGGCCCCTGCACTTAATCACCTCTGGTGTGTCCAGCACTCTGTCTTCTAATGCACAAGGGTCCCCTTCCTTGCACACAGGACAGTGGTTTGCATCTCGAAGACCCACACCTGGTGTCATCTCTCCTGTGGTTTTGAATCCTTCCCTGAATCATCTTTTAAAGGTTTTATGCAGCCTATCACAGTGGGGACTGCTGGATCCTTCTGTAAGGAACCTAATGAAAAAAAAAAATGCTTATTGTCCCTGAAAAGGAACATACCAGCTGGCCTTGGAATCCCATTTCCAGGGCTGATGTGCAAGCCTCCAGCTAAGAACTTCTCTCCCACAGGAACCACTGCGAGACCCTGCTTATAAAAGCATGAAGCATTTGTTGGTCTGATCTAGCTTGCCTCATGCTATGAGCATGTGTGCTAAGTCGCTTCAGTTGTGCCTGACTCTCTGTGGCCCCATGCACTGTAGCCCAACAGGCTTCTCTGTCCATGGGATTCTCCTGGTAAGAATACTAGAGTGGGTTGCCATGCCCTCCTCCAGGGGATCTTCCTGACCCAGGGATTGAACCCCCATCTCATGCACCTTCTGCATTGGCAGGCAGGCTCTTTACCACTAGAGCCATGTGAGAATCCCTGCTTTGTGCTGCTGCTGCTGCTAAGTCGCTTAAGTCATGTCCGACTCTGCGACCCCATAGACGGCAGCCCACCAGGCTCCCCCATCCCTGGGATTCTCCAGGCAAGAACACTGAAGTGGGTTGCCATTTCCTTCTCCAATGCATGAAAATGAAAAGTGAAAGTGAAGTCACTCAGTCATGTCTGACTCTTCGTGACCCCATGGACTGCAGCCTACCAGGCTCCTCCATCCATGGGATTTTCCTAGTTCATCTTAAATTACCTGAGATCTGCCATAGAGAAATCCTATTGATTGCTATTAGATTTGTTTTGTTTTCATCCAGATTCATATTCAAAACTGAATTAAGTTCTGTTCTGAAAAGCACCCATCAAACCCTCCTCAGGGAGTAGAATGCCATTATTATAGCCTTGAGGTTCCACCTACTATTTTTTTTTCCCCCAGGAGCCTACTCAACTCGAGAAGGGAGCATTAACTAACCAGATAATTACTGTACACTTAAAAGAGGCTGGGAGTCAAACCACCAATGTGGGGATTCATCTCTGCTGAATTTCCAGTGGACCCAGGCTGGCAGCAGGATCCCCCAGGTCTCCCAGAACCTCATGGAATGAGATGCTGCATTCATCTCTTGGGCTGTTGCTTAAATTGCCATCTGGGGAGATCGCCCTCCTGGCTAGAGTACATCCAAGTTAAATATATTTGCTCAGCAGCCCAGAAGATGAGAGCAAATCCAGCGCTACCTACCTTGCACAGAACGTGAGCTGTGGTGAGGGTCCCCCAGGTATGGGACAGCCGTGCATGGATAAATCCCCCCTGAACACTACTGATCATGCGAGGGACTCATTCCTATTTGGTTTCTATTCCAGCAGCTGAGTTTCTCTTTCTCTCTTTTTAATCTTTTTTTTTTTTTTTTAATCACGTGTGATCATTGTCTTCCTGCCACATTCGTGGTGAGATGCTGCAGACTTGTGGCCCATGGCTGAGTGGAGGCAGAAGGGAGGGAACGAGAGGGCTGCTCTTCTCATCAGTCCCCACTCCACCCTGGGGAGAGCAGACGGGACCCTTCACACTCGGTTCCCTGAACAGACGCCTAGAGCAAGGGGCCGAGGCGCTGCCTTCCCTAATCTCAGGAAGGCATGAACAGCGGTAGGAATTCAGCTTTTAATCTCTCTGCTTTAAGTCAGCTGAGCTACTTCAAAAGGCTGTGCATGCCAGAAAGACCTGAGTAGAGCGAAGCTGTAAAAGACTACACACTCTGAATCGGGAAGTTTCACTTCTCCAGGGGCTGTGTGAGCCCCCCTCCCAGTCGCCACCACTTGAGCGCCCACCCCCCAACCCCTGTGAAGCAGGAAGGGTGTCCCTAAAACATCGTCCATCCTGGGAAGATGCAGAAAAGCACACGTGTGGGGCTCAGATTAGTGAAAGGCTCTTTGAGAAGGAAATCGGCATCTTAAAGGGAGAGCCCTGCCTCCGGGCAGGGGGCAACTTCAGGTGACACCTCCCTGGTAAGGCCTGGATTAAGGCTGGGCATCCTCAGAGACAGCAAGTGACCAGGGGCATCGCTGCAGATCCTGCAGAGAGGGGGTCACATGGGAATGTCCTCATAACCCTAGGAGTCCTTCTTTCCTCTGCCACAGACACAGCAACCTGCACGTCCACACACAATCTCCAGCTTGGAAAGGAGCAGAGGAATGTGACAGAAATCTGAAAGCCTGAGTCTTCATGTGAAGAGACTGAACATTTTGACTACACAGCAGATACCCTGAGGGAGGCGGGAGCAGCTGCTACACAAAATTAACACAGACACAGTGACTGCATGGGGTCCTGGGTAGGCCTGACACACATCCACCCAGGGTGCGGGAGGCAGACTCCCTAAGGAAGGCCCAGGGCAATGCTCAGCCACCGTAACAGGTGAGGGCATGCCCCTGTCCCTGGAAACAGCCGGAAGGAAACATGGGAGCTGAAGATGGGATGTTGGGTACTTGCCCCCTCTACCCCTTGTGACTCCACTTCCTCAGTTCTCACGCCATTCTTCCCATTAGAGGAAGAGAAATACTGAAACGCATTGGATTGTAAATGTTCAGGAGCAATACAAACACCTTGGCTTTTAACTTACACTGAAATTAAATTCCAGTAATGTGGGTGCTGGGGACTGAAGTGTGTCCTCTGGAAGCTCACAGGTTGAAGCTCTAACCCACAGTGTCATTGTATTTAGAGACGGAGCCTTTCAGGAGATAATTAGGGTTAATTGGTGTCATAAGCAGAGAAGGCAATGGCACCCCACTCCAGTACTCTTGCCTAGAAAATCCCATTGGCAGAGGAGCCTGGTAGGCTGCAGTCCATGGGGTCGCTAAGAGTCGGACACAACTGAGTGACTTCACTTTCACTTTTCACTTTCATGCATTGAGAAAGGAAATGGCAACCCACTCCAGTGTTCTTGCCTGGAGAATCCCAGGCACCAGGGAGCCTGGTCGGCTGCCATCTATGGGGTTGCACAGAGTCGGACAGGACAGAAGCAACTTAACAGCAGCAGCAGCAGGTATCATAAGGGTGGGGCACTGATCTAATAAGACTGGTGTCTTGGGACCTCCCTGGTGGTTCAGCAGTTAAGAATTCACCTTGGAAAGCAGGGAAAAAGGGCTCAATCCCTGGTCGGGGAACTAAGATCTCACATGCCATGGGGCAACAAAGCCCATGAGCCACAACTTCTGAGCCCATACACCACAACTAGAGAGTCTGCACGCATGACAAAATTGGGATTCCCTGCACCACAGCTGAGATGGGTTACAGCCAAATTAGTTAATTAATTCATTTAAAAAGCTGAAGCTCCCATACTTTGGCCGCCTCATATGAACAGCCAACTCATTAGATAAGACCCTGATGCTGGGAAAGATTGAATGCAGGAGGAGAAGGGGGCAACAGAGGATGAGATGTTTGGATGGCATCACCGACTCAATGGACATGAGTTTGAGCAAACTCCAGGAGATAGCGAAGGACAGGGAAGCCCGGCATGCTGCAGTTCATGGGGTCACAGAGAGTCAGACATGACTGAGCGACTGAACAACAACAGTTTAAAAAAAAAAAAAAAAAGACTGGTGCCCTTATAAGAAGGGGAAGAGATACCAAGATGCTCACACAGAGAAAACACATGTGAGGACATGATGAGAAGACAACCATCTACAAGCCAGGAAGGGTTGCCTCATTAGAAACCAACCCTGCCAGTACCTTGATCTTGAAATTCCAGCCTCCAGATCTAGGAGAAATAAATTTCTGTTGCTTAGACCTCCCGGTGTGTGGCGTTTCATTCTGACAGCCAGTACTGAGCCAGGGGGCCTTCCTGACACTTCATCACTGTGTTTTCTAAACCAAGACTGAAGATCCCTGCGACCCCTTAATCACCACTGCCCTGGAGGAGTGTCCCACCTCGGGCCAGAGCCTACAGATACACAGGTTGGTTTTCCAGCCAAAAGACACCAGTTAGTCTCAATGAATGAGGGCTGGGGTGGAGGAGGGGCAGCCCTCAAGGTTGGGTGTTCAGCACTTTGACTGGAAATGGGCAATCAAAATGTTAAGTGCATGCAAATCAGCACCTAACCTTTCTGAAGGAAGTGCCTGCACCCTTTCCACAAAGAGTGGGGTGCTGAGTGGGGACCTCAGTTGGAGTTTTCCTGCACCTGTAAGCTGTACACTGGGGAGGAAAGAAAGCCAGAAAAGTTTTTTTAAAAGACTTTAAAATCACAAACAGAACATTTTCATCTTCTGTATCTGAGCAACCAGGAAGCTTCATGCACAGGCGTGTGCATGCACACACACACACACACACACACACACACACTCATTTTCTATCTAACTTGTTATTATGAAAACAGCAAGCCACCCAATGAGGCTCCAGGTGGAGGGGAAGGGAGATTTCTGTCACGCTGTAAAGGAGTGGCTGTCACTGTCACTTGTCCACAGTTCTTCAGTATGAATACGGGGCCTATTCAGCCATCCTTTCACCAGTTGAACAACTGGCAGGGAAATTATAGCACACTTTTAGATTTCTAATCTGTGACGACCGATGCTGAGAATGAAGAAGAGCAGAGAGTGTGGGTCAGACCACAGGAGAGAAGAAACCAGATAACTGGGGAGTAACTGGATCAGGATAAGCTTCGTCATCGAGGGCTTTATACCAAGGGCAGTTACAGGGGATGAAAGAAATCAGCTTCCAAGGGCTTTGCAGCAGGCTGATACAGCCGTCTGCTGAAGGAAATTTGGCTTGGTGCCACAGGGTCTGGGCTGCTGGTGAGAAGATAGGGGGATGGATGGGGAGTTTGGGGCAGGAGAGGTCTCTTTCTATTTTCTCACTGTCTTTAGCTGTTTTTAAGAGCATATGAAATACCATCTTTATTCACAAGGTAGATCCAAGTGACTTATGGCTATTTCAGACAGTGTTGGTTGAAGTCCTGTCTCCTTCAGTTCTGTGTGACTTGGGGGGTGGGGGTTAACTTGGTGTCTCTGAACCTCAGTCTCATGTATCAAAGGGGCACAATGATGAAAGAGTAACAGCCTCCTAGGGCTGCTCTGAAGATGAGCGGGTTGAGTGCCCACCAGTGGTACTGTAGCCCATGGCCCGTGGACAGGGAGTCTGAGGCAGACAGTAGCTGCTGTCCCAATGCCCTTTGCACAGAGTCCCCTTGTCCCGTCTGTCTGTTAGTTTTTGCTTTCAGTCTGCTAAACAGTGTGTCTCGGCTCTGGGGAAGCATCTGGTCCAGAGCCCAGGCAAAAAGCAGCCCTCTGTCACTTTGGCTACTGGGGAGAATGTTATGGTCTCCCAGAGCCATGTCCTGCCAGTTCAGCGGAAGGCCTTCTCCAGGGTCCCCAGCAGTGAGGCCTCCTGCATGGCCAGCTGTCAGCACGTGTTGTAGAACATTTGCTTGACTCTCAGGAAGGGTCTCCTGAGTGGGCTTCTGGGCCAGAGCCTCTACTTTGTAAACACTGGAGCAGATTGGCCCCCTACTGCTGCACCGAGGGACTCAAGGCCGTGGAAGGCAAACCCATTTGACACTGTGAATTAGAGCCTCGAGCCTCTGCAAACACTCTGGATGCAGAAGCAGAGTCTCTTGGCCACCCCAGTCCAGGGCCATCTGCTACTCGGTGGCAAGGTTCCTGACTCCAAGGGTGGAGGTGCCAGGCAGCAGCCAGCAGGTGTCCTCAGCCAACCGGAGCCTCACTCCTCTCATCTCAACATGGTGACCTTGGTGCAGAATGAGGGACTTTTTTCCTTTATACCCAAGTATGCATTGAGCTCTCAGAAATGCTTAACTTGGACAAAAGGAAGATCCATAGTTGCATTTAACGATAACTAAGCAGGCACTCAAGTGCCCGCGGCGATAAAATATTGAGCCCAGCTCTGAGAAGTTGCCTGTTCCTCTGCCAGAACCCATAAAGACATAAATGGACCAGTGCTGGAACAATCTTTCCCTTTTGTAAGAAGAGAAGAGCCCTCAGGAATCCTGGAATTGCATCTCACAATGAGCCTCCGAGCTTGACTATGGTCCAATCTCCAACTTGGCAAAAACCATCATTCAGGACCTTGGACAGCACAGTGCTTTCCCAGGCATGTGTATCTGATATTCTCCATCTGGCCAGTACATGCATATAGGAAAGGATAAAGAAGAGACCCTTAGACGTACATTTTAGGCTTTCTGTGTCTCTCCCTTTTGCTCCCATTTCCATCCTGTGCAGGTGAGGCAGACACGCGCCTCCAGCTCATTTACTGAAGTTGAACAAGAGCACATTTCAAGAGAGTAGGAAGAAGAATGCAGAACAAGCTCCAGGAAGGGTTGGGTTTGTAAAAATTCAATTTTCCCTGTATTTCACAGGTTCCGAGAAAACTCAACAGATAGAGATTGCTCCCAAAAGTTTCCAGGGAGGTCCATGTGCTTTCTGGGGACAAAGATATATGAAACATGTTCATGAGAAATTTAATTTCATCAGAGATAAATCAGATATAGCATCCCAGCCTACTAAACCCAGCACCATCCTCTGGACTAATCTGGGAAAGTCATCGGGGAGTGGGGCTGGTGGTTCAGCCTGTCAATTCCAAGAACACTGCTTATATACTATGTTCTTGAAACACTGGCAGAGTATCTGTGAGCAATACCTCCACCAAGGGGTGCCAATGGAAGAAAATTCAAGGCAAGGAAAAAAAAATAAGTCAGTTCAAGCTATGATGATGCTGTGTTCTTTTGGAATAACCCAGCTGTCATTGTGTTCCAAGCACTCAGAGTCTTTTCCCTTCCTCTAGTTAATCTAACCTGGGTGTGATACGTTTATAAGATATTCTTTGCCTGTCTTCTGTGGTCTGGTCAAGAAAGAGGGACATGCTGCCCCAGCTGACAGATGCAGGTTTGGATTGTTAGCCTTTTGCTGGCTCCCCCTCACTGAGGAAAATATTAAATGAGAGGAAGCCAGGATGACTGAGATTCTGGATCATGCACACCTCCCTGCAAAGGAGGAACATTGCAACTTGCTGTAAGCCCCATTACTTCAGGCCTGACCCACCATGGTTCTCTTGTTCCCTGCTCACATTTACATAAGGGGCAAATCCCTGGACCAGGACCTAGAAGAAGGCTTTCTCAGAAGAATCATCTGAAATAAGGGTTCTGATCTTATAGCATATAGGTATCTATTCACTTGGGAAAGCTCATTAAGTTGGTCAAGATATAATGAGGCCACATTAGAAATTCTTCAGCACAAAGCATGAGAAGGCATTTTACAAACCTCCAAGTGACCTTACAGGGTCTTCCCTTAGAGAGAAGCCCACTGGGGGATTCAAACAAGCTTCCAGGCTTTGTGCTGACTTTGTCAAGGAGAAAGACCATTAGGAGAAAGTTCTCCTGAAAGAAGCTCTGTCTTTGGTGCCAGCAGGACTTGCTTTTATACTTTGTTTCCAAGGGGAGAAAATGCATTCAAGGACCCACATGTTGGTGGAGAATGTATGGTTTTATAGCTGTGATCTTGAAATAGCCTTCCTCATTCCCTTACCTTACACCACACATGAACACTAGATTCAGGTGGCTGAGAGATGAAAACAGAGGGTTGGCAGGATGTGAATAAAGAAATGCTAAAAAAAAGAACACAGATGCTGGGGAGGGAAGACCTTGCAGACTAAGACATAAACTGCAGAAACCATGAAGGAAAGAAAGACATATTTGGTTATGCAAAATTTTGAAACTTCTGCACACCATGAAAGTGAAAGTCACTCAGCCATGTCCAGCTCTTTGCTACCCCATGGACTGTAGCCTGCCAGGCTCCTCTGTCCATGGAATTCTCCAGGCAAGAATACTGGCGTGAGTAGCCATTTCCTTCTTCAAGGGATCTTCCTGACCCAGGGATCGAACTCAAGTCTCCTGCACTGCTGGCAGATTCTTTACTGTCTGAGCCAGCAGGGAAGCACACCATGGATACTGTTTAATAGTAAGCAAAATATATGTGGAAAACTCACAACATATATAACAAGACTAGAATTACTGCCTGAGATGTATAAAATGTTTCTGTAACTCAGAAAAATTCATTCAACCCAGTGGAAAAGAATGGTCTAAGAATGATCCTTCTTAGACTAATTTAAACTTAAACCTAAGCTAAACTAGTTAACCTACCCAGTTTCATGTGACCTCACGTGCACCCTACCACATCCAACAAAACCAACAGAGGGAGTCACTGAAGGAAATGATCTGGTGACATGCAAAGGCTAGTAGCTCTGCTTAGAAAGGCTTGGGACTTCTCTGGTGGTCCAGTGGTTAAGACATTGCCTTCCAATGAAAGGGGTGTGCGTTCCTTCCCTGGCCAGGGAGCTAGGATTCCACATGCCTTGTGGCCAAAAAACTAAAACATACCAAAAGTAATACAGAAGCAGTATTGTAACAAAGTCAATAAAGATGTAAAAAATGCTTTATATTAAAAAAAAAAAAAAGCCTTGTTGGGCTTCCCTGGTGGCTCAGTGGTAAAGAATCCATCTGCCAATGCTGGAGACACAGGAAATGTGGGTTTGATCCCTGGCCTGGGAAGATTCCATATGCTGTGGGACAACTGAACCCACACATCACAACTACTGAGCCTGTGCTCTAGAGCCTGGGAGCCACAACTACTGAAGCCCATTTGCCCTAGAGCCCATGCTCAGCAACAACAGAAGCCACCACAACGAGAAGCCTGCACACTGCAACTACAGAAAAGCCCTTGGAGCAACGAATACCCAGCACAACAATAAATAAATTAATTAATTTATATATATATATATATATGCACACACACACCTAAAGGCCTTGCCAATCGTGAAGGGATGCTTTGAGAAGCACTCATAACTGCTTAACCGATTTCCAACAACCAAAATGGTGTTATGTTTCCTGCAGACCTCAAGGTATGAACATATGTATTTTTACTTTGATCTGAGTCATCTGGGTCTAAAGACATCAGTAGGTGGTGTTCTGATGTCTGTGGTTCCCACCAGTGATGGAAGTGAAACAGACAGAAGCTGCGTCTCCTGCCCGGCTCCCCTGCCTCTGCAAACGCAAGGATGTTCGGCACAGCAGAACCAAGGAACAAGATGCTCCTGTTCTGTGAGCTGTGGGTGAGTCCACAAGCTGCCTGAACGCGAGAGACACAGTGCAGCCTCCTCTCAAGGCATTCTCTGTCTTACAGGATGGAACTGCTATCAACAGATTCAATGGAACCTATTTTGTAGTCTGAGTATCTATTTTTCAGGAAAACAAAACCATTCAGGATAGAATTTTGATGTGCTGGGCACTATTTTCACCTGGATCATTCCCTGTTCCTCCTCTTCCTGCACTATTTCCATCTTTTAGGCGCCTGAATGATGAATCCAAAGCCCATGCAACACCCAAATCCAGCTGGAAAGTGAAAAATTAACTCCATTTTCAAAATGTTGAATGGTCTTTGTGTGCCACGTGTTTAAGGCTTGCAGCCATAAAGCTCGGGAAAGAAATAAGTTGGATGCAATAATGACTATAGTGCATTCCAACTCTGAAATGTTAGGATCCATCCAACAATAGGAATTGGCTGAATAAATGACATTATAATACAACCCGAGGATGCAGTATGATCTAGCCATGTAATGAGATGTGGGAGAACACGAGATGACAAAAGGGAAAATGTTCATGATATACTAAGAGGGGAAGCAGATTACAAACATCATCTACTGCATAGTAACAGTTTCGTTAAAGATGAAAATAACAACAATTATGATTGTGTGTACATACCCATATGCACATGTTAACAAAAGCCAGAAGGACTGACATTAAAAAATTGACTGTGGCTACTTTTTAATTGCAGGAATACAGGAGTATTTTATTTTTCCTTTAGTCCTTTTGTGTGTCTGAAACCTTGAATATCAAACAAATATTGCTTTTCCAATCATGGAAAAAACAGATATTTAAAATATTATAAAATTGCCGTGCTGCATAATAAAGATTGATTTTATTGCTTGGAGAAACTGATAGATTTTTTAAATCATGGTAAAATAACAAGAGGGTATCCCTGGTGGCTCAGCAGTAAAGAATCTGCTTGCCAATGCAGGAGAGATGGGTTCAATCCCTGGGTCAGGAAGATCCCCTGGAGGAGGAAATGGCAACGCACTCCAGCATTCTTGCCTGGAGAATCCCATGGACAGAGGAGCCTGGCGGGCTACAGTCCATGGGATTGAAGAGTTGGACACGATGTAGTGATCAAACAACAACAGCAAAATAACCAGTGTTTCATTGATCATTTTAACCATCTTAATGTGCACAATAGTGGTATTAAGCACCTTCACCCTGTTGTGCAACTGTGATGACTATACAATTCCAGAACTGTTCATCACCCCAAAAGCTAATCCTGTATTAAGTGTTCACTCCCACCACTGGTGGCCATAAAGCGGTGTAATTTTGACTTGCCTTCCTCCAGTGACTGTTGATATGGAGCATGTCTCATGTATTTGTTGACCATTTGCATGTCTTCTTTGGTGAAGTGTTTATTTAAGCTTGTCTTCCAGTTCTTTAACTGGGAATTTAGTCATTTTATTGTTCAGTTGTAAATATTCTTTGTATATTCTGGACACCAAATCCTCATCATACACATGATTTATAAATTTCCCCCATTTTTTATTACCTTTTCGTTCTCAATAGTGCCCTTTGATGCAGAAATGATTTCAAGGTTGATAAAGCTCATTGCATCTATTTTATATTTTCCTGCTCATGTTTTTGATGTCATGTCTAAGCAATTATTGAACAACCCAAGGTCATGAAAATGTACATCTTATTCTAAGTGGAACAGTGTGTCTTCACAACAGTAAGTCTTTCAGTCTTTCAGCCCATGAAAAAGGTATCTTCCTCCTTATGAAGATCTTTATGTTCTTTCACCTGTATCTTATCCCTTAGATTAGTATCTCTGACCCATTTTGAGTTAACATTCATATGTGACCTGAGATAGGGGTCTGCACAGACTACATCCTGCTGTGGGATCATGGCCAAGTCATTTCAGTTTTCTCAGACTTGGCTTATTTCTCTGCAAAATGGATGTGACAATAGGACCCTCCATACTGGACTGTTGAGAGCATTAAGTGAGAGAACCCAGGCAAACTTGTCAGCACCGCACTCAGTGTGCAGTAAACCGTCCATACAGGATAACCAGCAGAAGTAGCATCTGCAAGAGCCTCAGTAAGATATCCAGGGCTTGGTATTTTCTGACATGCCAAAGCTCCTGCAGAGGTGAGCCAGGTGTCTCTACTCCTTTCTGCAGTGCCGGGTCTCTCTGCCTCCCAACATTCATGCATCAACACACGTCCAGTTGATGCCTATTCCCAGCTTCTGAAGACACAGCAGTGCCAGGGTATCCAAAGCAACTGTTTAAAGTGGGGTCAGCAAATGTGTTCTGGTAGTGGACTGAGAGTATTAATAAATGTTTTAGGATTCATGAGGCATATGCCTCAGTTGCAACTACTCACCTTTGCCATTGCAATGCAAAAGCAGCCACAGACAGCACAAGAATGGATGGCCATGGCTGTGTCCCAACACTACTTTATTTATAGAAATAGGCAGTGTACAGGAACAGGCTCAAAGTCCACAAATTACAGATTTCTGATAGTAATATGTGGTCTCACAAAGGAGATTAGTAAAATGACTATAATACAGTATGAGAAATACTCTAATGGTCTCAAAGAGGATCAAAGAAGACTTTCCAGAGGAAGCAATGTTTAACCTGGTATCTAGTGGACAAATAGGAGATAACCAGGCAAGGAAGAACATCTCAGTATTCTAGGCAAAGAGCACAGTGTGTGAAAGGCCAGGAGAACAGAGAGAATCAGGCACAGAGACAGGGAAACAGAGGTAGAGATAGACAGAGACGGAAACGGAGAGGAGCACTACACTCTTAAGAAGCTAAAGAAAAACATCAATTATGGTGTGAGCACCAAGGAGCTTAGGCAGTGAAGCCAGAGATGAAGCCAGAAGGAGTACAGGGCCAGGTGTGAAGGGCCCTGGTCATCAAACAAATACATATTGGCTCACCCTAAAGATACTGGGGAGTCCTTGAAGGTTTGAGACGGGAAATGGCAGGAGTTGTGCACCTCTGATTGCCACCCGGGGAAGTGTTTGAGAGCACCACACTAGAAGGCAGCTACAACATCTGGGTGCGGAAGGCAGTGGCTGGACAATGACATGGAAGAGGGTGTCGACAAGTGAGGCTGGCCCAGGGCTGCTCGAGAGTTAAACATTTAACAGATTAACTTGTAAAGGGAGGAAAGAGGGGCAGAGCAAAGTGTCTGCTTTGGTCAGTATCTTTGGACTGCACCCAACCTGCAAAGCTTCTCTTGAGCCCTTCTTCATGCTGGGACCCGCCTCTGACTACTGAGCACTTGTCTGAACCCCTCTGTACCCACCTCTCACCAGGTGGAGCCCACCTCTGATAAGGCTCACGTGTGGTTAGCATCTCTCACCTTGTAGCTGTTATAAGGGGTAGGCATCCTCATGCTAGACCCCAATAAACACTTGTTTGTTGTTGTGCCTTAACTTCTGAACCTCCTAAAAATGAGGAATGTGCCTAATGGAAATATAAAAAGAGATCAATTCAATGAAGGGCTAAATATTCAAGGAAATGGATTTCATTTTCATCAGAGGCATAATTTTTGACAGTGAGATAATTGTATGCCATAATCTTTTGATTCTGTAGGACCATGGACTAAAATAAAATCACTTCATGCTCATTAAGGATAAGAAAATAGATCTGCAAGATGGGCGTCCTCTTCTTGCAGAAGTGTCATTTTCAGGTTCATTATTGGCTGACACAACAGTTCACTCCCAAGGAACGTTAAATGGCCTACTTTACTGTATTTTGAGCTAACTATCTCTGAGTACCAAGCACCAGGATGTAGGCATTGCTCTGTCATCCCTCGGTCACTTGGATGCTGAGTTGTATTCCCCTTGGTCAGCTGGGTGCCCTATGAGACATCTTAGTAGAGAGGGGGGCACATGCTGTCACGTTCCTTGCCCTTTCTATAGATCCAGAAATCTGAGGAAGTGGGTATACGAGCATGAAGACAAGAGAATCTAAAAGTAAATAACCATCCTTGGGACTTCCCTGGGGTTCAGAGGTTAAAAGTCTATCTTGCAATGCAGCGGATGCAGGTTCAATCCCTGGTCTAAGATCCCACATGCCACAGAGCAATTAAGCCTGCAAGCCACAACTACTGAGCCATTCCACCACAACAAAAGATCCCACGTGCTGCAACTAAGACCCAATCCAGCCAAACATACACACACACACACACACACACACACACAATTTTAAAAAGTAAATAACCATACTTGACTTGGAAATAGTCTGATGGTGAGGTGGGGCAGGGGGACCCTCATTCATAAATAAACAATTTATCTTGGGAATATTGTCCTATATGTACCCTAAATGAGCAGGAATATAGATAAATTCCAGCACAGGAAACTGACCTTTCTCTAAACCATCAAAATTTGAGCATTTTCCCAAAATATATGTAAACCTGTCCTCTCCTATTATTTTCTTACCTTTGAGAGCTAATTTAATTTCTAGCTCCTGATAACTTATCAATTCACACATGCTCATAAACAAAAAGGTTGAAAGAAAATCACACCAGAAAAGATTTTAGCTGTGAAAATGCTACACATTTTCAGAGCTATTAGTGCATCAAATCTAACCTAACACTTCATTCTTTTAATGGGATTCATGCTGAATTTTGATAGCGAGAAGTCAAGTAAGAGATTCTATTTTCATGGAAACCCATTTCTGATGCATGACATTAATACAAGGCTAAATAAACACAGCATCACTGGGAAATAAACCCAAATTTGAAGTCTGAAAGGGCAGTCATATTTCTTGAATATTCTGAATGTCAACATTTTGATGGAAAAAATAATCCAACAGCAGCGACTGTACTCACAGGTCCATTCTGGGTGTCTCTGGCGTGTGTTACAAAGTTTAATTTGTCAGATCCTCACGTTTTCTGTTCCACGGTATCTAGTGGCATTTATTATGTTCTTCTAAAACTGCAGCTCATGGAGGTATTGGAAAGGTCACTGTGTCCAGGTTATGTTTCTGGTTTTTTTTTTTTTAAGAGGATAAGTTAATATCCGTTCTCCACTAAGAGGTGGTCTTTCATGTGAGTTTGTTTCCGAGATGGAAGTGTTTCTGCTCATGGTGTCTGAAAGCCATTGTTCATCCTCAGAGCGTTTCCGAATGTTTCCTGCAGCAGCATGCTTCCCCGCACATCCATAATGAGGCCCGGCTTTGTTCCCACGTTTGTATGCCGGCACCGGAAGAGCAGTGAGGCTCAGAGGGCTCTCTGGGGACTCTCTGCTGGGGACGGCAGCACAAAAGGCCCGAGCCACTGGGCAAGAAAGAGGTCATGTAAATTAGCCCCATATCATGTCTCTTCTTTGAGCTTAAAGTTTGCTGCTTTTACGATACTGTTAAGCCTGTTATAAAATAATAAAAAGAGAAGTCTAACATGGAGCTTTGCTACAACCAGGAAACACTGCTGCTTATTTTATATTTTGGAATTCTGGTGAGATATTTTTTACATGCTGGTCTTTTTGGTTTTAAATGTTGGTGAGATTTTTTTTTTTTTTTAATTCAGCATGGAGGATGATGACCATCTGTCCTCTGGTTTCAGAGAAAATGGAGCAGAAAAGAAGGATTCCGTTTCAACAGACTGGTTTTCTTCTTAAAAGAGAAAGTTCTCAAAAGTTTTCTCACTACCAGTTGGGCAGCAGAGGTAGGAAGAAAGTATTGAGAGAGACAGGCATCAGTCCTTGGCCTTCAGTGGCCTACCACCGACTTCTTTAAGATGATGCTCTGGCTCTCAAGGCATCTATACAAGGCTGAGCTTCTCAAGTGGAGAGGAAGAAGCCTGGGAATTCAGTCGTGCTCAGCTGGATAAAGCCAAGGAGCTTGAGAATGCCTTTTTCTTAGGGATTCAAATTGCTGAGGGCAAAGCTTACTGCAGCTGTCCATAAGCCAGCAAACAGATACTACAAATGCTACCAATCCTCCCGCATATGATTATGGGTAGGTTGTTTCTTGGTGAATCAGCCCCTTCACATTTGAGAGAGAAGGAACATGTTCCCTTTTTTCCCCCGAAGTGAAAGGATGCAGTAAACAAACTCGAGGGCTTGAGCTTAGTATCTCAGAGGCAGAGAACCAGTAGTACCTCTGCCTCCCAAATGTCAAGAGCCCCGCGAAAGCCTGGGCCTCCAGCACGCCGCTGCCTCTGGTCCAAAGTGTGCTTCAGAGATTCTGAGAACCAGCCCGAGATTGTGAGTAAACAGCACACTCGGAGAAAATGAGCTCTGTTCCCAGGTCAAGGCAACCGGCAACAGGCACTCCTGTTCTCCAGGGGCTGGACTGTAATTGTCCCTATTCCTACAAAGCCACCGTGTGTGTGGTCATCTCAAGGACACCTGTGAATCTTACTGTCCAGGGGCTGGGAGGCTTCTCCAAGGATATGCGTGTGTGAACACCAGCTCCTGGTCTCTGGAGCCCACCTAAGTGGCCCAGTGGAATTGACTGAATAAAACCAGACCTGTCATAGCGGCCCCTCATCTGACCTAGAGTCAAGCAGGCCCCAGGGAGACAGAGGGCACCTGCAGGGAGGTCATGGGCAGGGCCTGTTGGGAAGGTCCCTCAAGCCCCTTCTCTTGAGTCTCCTGCTTGCTCGGGAGATGCAGACTCTGCCCCACCCCCACTTTCATCAACAAGAAGGTTGTACCCACACAGAATGCTGACTCCTGTAATGGCCAAGAGCTTGCACTGGACGAGTGAGGCACGGTCCATTTGCCCCTTAACCCCCATGACATCCCAGTCTGGAAGACACTCTTAGCCCCAGCACAGATGAGCAAACTGAGCATGGAAGGGCATGGGCAGGATCATATGGCTGAGAAGGTCTCACCAGGACCCAAGAGGCTGAGCTCACACAGCTCTTCTCTTCGTGGGGTGGTAACAGCAGCATCCACCCATTTACTCACATCTGGAGGACCCACTTTTACGGACAAGCAGACGCTCACAGACCTCATGTCAAGTCTGTCAGCATGGCCACCTGGCAGTGTCGAAATCTCAGAGGACAGAACCACAGGCTATGAAAACCAGTGCAGTACTTGGCAGGGCAGGAAGCATCTTCCATTGGTCCTTGTCTTCCAGGCTGGTGGGGAACCTGTCTTTTTTATTTCTTTTTTTTCCATTGGGATAAAATTCATGGAACATGAAATTAACCATATGTTATTTTCTTGGGCTTCAAAATCACTGTGGACAGTGACTGCAGCCATGAAATTAAGAGACCCTTGCTCCTTGGAAGAAAAGCTATGACAAACCTAGATAGCATATTACAAAGCAGAGACATCACTTTACCCACAAAGGCCTGCATAGTCAAAACTATGGTTTTTCCAATAGTCATGTACAGATGTAACAGCTGGACCATAAAGAAGGCTGAACACTTAAGAATTGATGCTTTCGAACTGTGGTGCTGGAGGAGACTCTTAAGAATCCCTTGGACAGCAAGGAGATCAAACCAGTCAATCCTAAAGAAAATCAACCTTGACTATCCATTGAAACAACTGATACTGAAGCTGAAGCTCCAACACCTTGGTCACCTGATGCAAAGATCTGACTCATTAGAAAAGACCCTGATGCTGGGAAAGATTGAGGGCAGGAGAAGCTGACGACAGAGGAGAAGATGGTTGGATGGCATCAGCGACTCAATGGATATGAATTTGGGCAAACTCTGGGAGATAGTGAAGGACAGGGAAGCCTGGTGTACTGCAACCCATGAAGTCACGAAGAGTTGAACACGACATAGTGACTGAACGATAACAAAGGTATGGCCCAATTCAGTGGGGTCAGTACATTTACTACATGTGCACCATCACCTCTGTCTAGCTCCCAAACATGGTCATCCCTTGTGCCCACTCAGCAATCACCCCTCTTTCACCCTGCCCTGGGCCACCATGACTCTTCTTTCTCTATGGATCCACCTATTCCAAATGGTTCATATCAGTGACTTCATACAATATAGACTTTTGTACCTGTCTTCTTTCACTTAGCATGGTGTCTTCAAGGTTCATTCACATTCTAAGGTGCATCACTGCTTTTACTTTCATGGATGAATAACATTCCATTAGGTCTTCTTTCTTAAAAGTGAAGTAAGAGGCCAGATAGCTTCAGAGAAAGAGAACTGACCTAAAAATCCATGGAAATCATGTTCTTCTCTTGGGACTAATTGTCATTGTTCTCCAGCAGACAGACCTGGGGTCAAATCTCAGCTTTGGTACTGTGTGGTCTCACTTGAAATAATTATGGTAAGCATGAGTGTTTCTGTCAATCATTAGGCATGAGTCATTACCTAACTCAGAGAGCTACTGAGAGAGTGAAATAGGAAAACACATACACGAATATTGCCAAATTGCCTAACATGTAGTCAGGATACAGAAGATAATAAATATTTCTTCTTCTATTCATGGGAAAATCACTCCCACTTCCATGTATATAAATTGGGAATTCATCTGTACACAGCAGATGTGTGCAGAGTGGCTCTTGTAAACTGACTTTGAAAAAAAATCAAATTACATTTTATATTCATTAAGTTAAGCAATTCTTAGGTGGACAAAATCTAATAATGAAGGAAATCTACTCTCTGTTTGATGTGTGGGTTGGCCACCTTTTATATAAACCTTTCTACTCCAAGGTCTGGCACAGTACTCTTAGCACATGGTAGGTATGCAGTGTAAACGTCTGCACAGGGAGGAAATGAAACAACCTCTTTGCTGAGAAGGACAAGATCTCATACTTGGTAAGTAATCAGAGGGACATTCTCCAAGACCCACTGGTTCTCAGACACATGCAAATACATTGGCCTATGGGAAATGTAGTCAGTAAGTTACAGGTTCAGTCCATGCAACCTAAATATGCACTAAGTACCTGCTCAGTGGCCATCCTCCTGGGGGCTGGGTAGTAGAGATGTGCCTGTTAGTTGTAGAGTTGTAATCTTCCAGCAGAAGCAGAACTAATAACTAGGCAATGAGATAAGAAAGACTCACATAGCTCAGGTCACAATTCTGGCAGCAGTTAACAGGTTCAGACACTCAAAAGAAGGCTGAGTTGCACCCATCCAATGGGCGCCATTTGGGTCCAGTCTACCTATAGTATCTGTCTTCTCACTGGAATAATCAGCGAAACTTGTCAAACTTGATAATCTCTCACACCAGACAGGTCTAGATCAGTCATGGGGCTTAGTTAGAGAGGACTCTTGTTCTAACCATTGACTTTACTTGGATGCCCTCTATGACCACCGAACCCTTGCAAAGCACACAGTGAACTCTTGGAGCTGATCTGGAAGCCACATCTCTGCGTTTCACTCAGTCATAAAGGAATCTGCTGTGAATCTACACCAGTGACAACACATGCCAATGGGTGACCTCTCTAAATCCTGCACCATAATTCCTGCAAGCAGTCAGTGGGTTCTCTCACAGTAGAGTCCAAACATTTGATAAAGGAAAAGACAAATAAAAATACAAATAACTGAAAAAAATAATGAGTGATGTATTTCCAAAGCAAAAAATTTTGCAATGTTGAACAAGGCAAGGAAGATTTTATTCAAGACTACTGCAAATGCGGAGGGGGCCTGAGCTCATCTGAGATGGAGGAAACTGAAACAAAAGGTGGAAAGTGTTTGGAGTGAGCCAGCGAGAACTGGAGGGCAGTGGGAAGGGAAGACGGTCAATGGATGATCCAGCAAAATGAGTTACTCCTGGGTTCACCCACATTCTTCTCTATGATCAGGCCACCTGTGTCTACAAACTGGAGCCCATCAGGGTTAAGCATGTCCTCTCTCACAGAAACCAGGGCACAGGCTGCTGTTCTCCTCGAGGGTTCCATTACAAAGGGATTGCTCCCAGGTCCTTGAGAGAGATATTCCTGGGTTGCAAAACTGGCAAGACACAATTTTTTTTTAAGTGCATCTCATTGGGATAGAGAAAGAATTTACAATTATAAGTTGACTAAAGTAAAAGAGAGTCACTGCCTGGAGACAGGGAGAAGCTTGCCTGAAGATTAGAGGGGAATGGGCTGCACATTCTGGCCATCCTGGTCAGGGGTCCAGTAACCCTGTTCCTGACACCAAGACTTTCAGAAAAGTGGTTGCCCAGACTTTATGGCATGAGTCAAAAGTGAAAAAGTGTTAGTCGCTCCATCATGTCCAACTCTTTGCAACCCCATGGACTGTAGCCTGCTAGGCTCCTCTATCTATGGAATTCTCCAGGCACTAATACTGGAGTGAGTTGCCATTTCCTTCTCTAGGGGATCTTCTAGACCCAGGGGTTGAACTCAGCTCTCACACATTGCATGTAGATTCTTTACAATCTGAACCACCAGGGAAGCCCCATTTCAAAAAATTCCTTCCCCAAAATGATTAACTTTCCAACTACTCCCTGAAAAGCCAAGTGGAGATAAAAAGCCATTCATTTGTAGAGACTTAATTAATGCTACAAGCCCCACTAAATAGACTTGTCTAGATACCAGCACCAGTGGAGGCAAGACATATTTCAGATTTCAAAATATTTCTAAAGGTTACTGAACTGTATTAAGCAGAATGAATAAATAAGCATTGCCTTTGCAGTTGAGAGCCAGACCTCAAAAGCCTTCTAGCATGATCGGTATTCTGCATTTATAGCCTCTGCTTGGACTTTTTGGTCAGCAATTAATAATTCCTGAAAACAAGACTCACTCCCTCCAACCAGGCTGCAGAGAAGGTCAACCTGGCTCCATCTCATGGCCTTGTGTACACCCATGGGATGGAAATTGTTTTTTCCAAAGTCACCAGATCAAAAGCGAAGTGGCAGGTGCCAAGGAAAGAGTAGATTATGGCAAGGTAGCCTATCTTTTGCTGTCTGGATGCTGTTGTAACAGAGTACCAGTTGGGCTAATTCTCATCCTGTGAGTTACCTGCAGACAGCCAGGGGTCGAACCCAATGCAGGGGAATTTTATTTGGCCAATCTTAGCGCTTTCCAATGGAGAAGGCAATGGCACCCCACTCCAGTACTCTTGCCTGGAAAATCCCATGGACGGAGGAGCCTGGTAGGCTGCAGTCCATGGGGTCGCTAAGAGTCGGACATGACTGAGCGACTTCACTTTCACTTTTCACTTTCATGCATTGGAGAAGGAAATGGCAACCCACTCCAGTGTTCTTGCCTGGAGAATCCCAGGGACGGGGGAGCCTGGTGGGCTGCCGTCTATGGGGTCACACAGAGTCGGACACAACTGAAGTGACTTAGCAACAGCAGCGTTTTCCAAATAAGGAAGCTTCACATAGAAATCTGGATTTCCAGTTTCTCTTGAAACAGCAGAATGCATAGCCCAGGGAGCAAAGGAGAGCACACTTTGAGTGCCACACAGCCCTGGAGATGCTCTGACATCTCCCACACCCAGTCCACTGCACAGAGCTTCTGGGTTGCCTAAGCACTGTGTGTGTGCATTCATGCTAAGTTGTTCGGTCATGTCCAACTCTTTGCAACCCTATGGACCATAGCTTCTCAGGTTCCTCTGTCGATGGGTTTCTCTAAGCATGTCTGCTGGTGTGGGTTGGCATGCCTTCCTCCAAGGGATCTTCCTGACCCAGGAATCGAACCTGTGTCTCATGTCTCCAGCATTGGCAGGCAGATTCTTTACCACTAGCGCCACCTTGGAAGCCTTTATCATCTGAGTGATAAACTGCCCTAACAGTGATGTAGAGTAACACTGATCGTTACCATCACTGTTTCTCACAGTTCTACGGATGGTGGTTGCCAGCTGGGTGGTCCTCACTGGCTATTTTTGGATGGCTATAGAGTCATGGTGCCTGGGGATGGAGTGACGTTTCCTCAGTGACAAACCAGTTTGGATGCTTGTCCTGAACCAGAACCTCGACAAAGGCTCTTTGCTAGAACATCACGCTTGGGCTCCACACAGCCTGGCCAATATGTTGACAGCAGTTTGGTCCCAAGAGTGAGAACCCCTAGAGAGCACCAGGGAAGTGCCACTGACCTTTCTTAAAAAGCCTGAGAAATCACTCTGGCTACATTCCATTCACTGGAAGAATCCTGCATCTATTTTGATCACAGAACTTGGCCTGTAATTTTACTTCCTTGTAAAGCCCTTATCTGGCTTTGATATAAGGAAGATGCTGGTCTCACAGGGTGGATTTACTGAACGACTAGACTGATTTATCCTTGGCATATTTGGATGTATGCAAATATGCATACATGCTTGGGGTCACCCAAACTGGGTTGAATTCCTCACTGGACCATTCTCACAATGTGTAGCCTCAGACATAGCAAACCAATGCAAGTTCTTGTACAGTTTGCCCATTGTTTTGTTATAAACAAAATGAGGCCGGCACACATTGCTAAGGCCCATTACAATTGTCCCCATTCTAGGATTTTGAGGAAATTATTTTCAGGCAAGTTGTTGCATCTTGGTGGTCATACAGGTGTATTTTTAATACACCCTTGTTCAATGAACATTTGCTATGCATCAGAAATCATTCTAGATGATAGAATAGAGAGAATGCTGGAAGAGAAAGGGGTTCCTGTCCTCAAGAGCTCAAATTGTAGAAAAAACATATTCAAAGCAATACATTTGGTAAAGAAAAAATATACTGCACATTTTCTCTGACTTTATCATAAAGAGTAAAAAACTGGAAAGTTGTAGCTATTTTCTTGTCCTCTTGTGCCTGGGGTGGAGGGAAGACCAGAGTGGATGCAGAGGTTGTGGGTAGAGTCCTAGTTAGACTGCCTTAGGCTTACAATGCTGGCCTTCCTTAATGGAATTTTACCATTATTTATGGTTTCTATTCAGTATTGCGGCTGCGCCCGGTGCACTAAGCGCAGCCGAGAGAAGCTACCCCACGTCCGAGGTCAGGGGCAGAAGCCAGGAGGACCCCATGCCCAAGGGCAGCGGCCAAGAGGAGTTACCCCACGTCCGAGGTCAGGGGCAGTGGCTGAGAGTACCAAGCTACGACAGCGCAGGAACGGCTGAGAGGAGCTACCCTGGGTCTGAGGTCAGGGGCGGCAGCCGGGAGGAGCTACCCCATGCCCCCAGGCCTGAGGTCAGGGGCGGTGGCCGAGAGGAGCAACCCCATGCCCAAGGCCAGAGGGGGCGGCCGGAAGGAGCTACCCATGTCCAAGGAGCCGTGGCTGCGAGGGCGCAGGAGGGCCTAGAAGAGCTATCCCATGTTGAAGGTTAGGAAGGGCCTCGGTGAGGAGATACCCCTCGTCCAAGGTTAGGAGCAGCGGCTGTGCTTTGCTGGAGCAGCCGTGAAGAGATACCCCATGTTCAAGATAAGAGAAACCTAAGTAAGACGGTAGGTGTTGCAAGAGGGCATCAGAGGGCAGACACACTGAAACCATACTCACAGAAAACTAGTCAATCTAATCACACTAGGACTACAGCCTTGTCCAACTCAATGAAACTAAGCCATGCCCGTGGGGCAACCCAAGATGGGCGGGTCATGGTGTAGAGGTCTGACAGAATGTGGTCCACTGGAGAAGGGAATGGCAAACCACTTCAGTATTCTTGCCTTGAGAACCCCATGAACAGTATGAAAAGGCAAAAAGATAGGAAACTGAAAGAGGAACTCCCCAGGTCAGTAGGTGCCCAATATGCTACTGGAGATCAGTGGAGAAATAACTCCAGAAAGAATGAAGGGATGGAGCCAAAGCAAAAAGAATACCCAGCTGTGGATGTGACTGGTGATAGAAGCAAAGTCCAATGCTGTAAACAGCAATATTGCATAGGAGCCTGGAATGTCAGGTCCATGAATCAAGGCAAATTGGAAGTGGTCAAACAAGAGATGGCAAGAGTGAATGTCGACATTCTAGGAATCAGCAAACTAAAATGGACTGGAATGAGTGAATTTAACTCAGATGACCATTATATCTACTACTGTGGGCAGGAATCCCTCAGAAGAAATGGAGTAGCATCATGGTCAACAAAAGAGTCTGAAATGCAGTACTTGGATGCAATCTCAAAAATGACAGAATGATCTCTGTTCGTTTCCAAGGCAAACCATTCAATATCACAGTAATCCAAGTCTATGCCCCAACTAGTAATGCTGAAGAAGCTGAAGTTGAATGCTTCTATGAAGACCTACAAGACCTTTTAGAACTAACACCCAAAAAAGATGTCCTTTTCATTATAGGGCACTGGAATGCAAAAGTACGAAGTCAAGAAACACCTGGAGTAACAGGCAAATTTGGCCTTGGAATACGGAATGAAGCAGGGCAAAGACTGATAGAGTTTTGCCAAGAAAATGCACTGGTCATAGCAAACACCCTCTTCCAACAACACAAGAGAAGACTCTACACATGGACATCACCAGATGGTCAACACTGAAATCAGATTGATTATATTCTTTGCAGCCAAAGATGGAGAAGCTCTATACAGTCAGCAAAAACAAGACCAGGAGCTGACTGTGCCTCAGATCATGAACTCTGTATTGCAAAATTCAGACTGAAATTGAAGAAAGTAGGGAAAACCACTAGACCATTCAGGTATGATCTAAATCAAATCCCTTATGATTATACAGTGGAAGTGAGAAATAGATTTAAGGGCCTAGATCTGATAGATAGAGTGCCTGATGAACTATGGAATGAGGTTCGTGACATTGTACAGTAGACAGGGATCAAGACCATCCCCATGGAAAAGAAATGCAAAAAACCAAAATGACTATCTGGGGAGGCCTTACAAATAGCTGTGGAAAGAAGAGAAGTGAAAAGCAAAGGAGAAAAGGAAAGATATAAGCATCTGAATGCAGAGTTCCAAAGAATAGCAAGATAAGAAAGCCTTCTTCAGCGATCAATGCAAAGAAATAAAGGAAAACAACAGAATGGGAAAGACTAGAGATCTCTTCAAGAAAATTAGAGATACCAAGGGAACATTTCATGCAAAGATGGGCTCGATAAAGGACAGAAATGGTATGGACTTAACAGAAAAAGAAGATATTAAGAAGAGATGGCAAGAATACACAGAAGAACTGTACAAAAAAGATCTTCACGACCCAGATAATCACAATGGTGTGATCACTCACCTAGAGCAAGACATCCTGGAATGTGAAGTCAAGTGAGCCTTAGAAAGCATCACTACGAACAAAGCTAGTGGAGGTGATAGAATTCCAGTTGAGCTATTTCAAATCCTGAAAGATGATGCTGTTAAAGTGCTGCACTCACTATGCCAGCAAATTTGGAAAACTCAGCAGTGGCCACAGTACTGGAAAAGGTCAGTTTTCATTCCAATCCCAAAGAAAGGCAATGCAAAAGAATGCTCAAACTACTGCACAGTTCAGTCGCTCAGTCGGGTCTGACTCTTTGCGACCCCATAACTCACAGCACGCCAGGCCTCCCTGTCCATCACCAACTCCCAGAGTTCACCCAGACTCACATCCATCGAGTCAGTGATGCCATCCAGCCATCTCATCCTCTGTCGTCCCCTTCTCCTCCTGCCCCCAATCCCTCCCAGCATCAGAGTCTTTTCCAATGAGTCAACTCTTCACATGAGGTGGCCAAAGTACTGGAGTTTCAGCTTTAGCATCATTCCTTCCAAAGAAATCCCAGGGCTGATCTCCTTCAGAATGGACTGGTTGGATCTCCTTGCAGTCCAAGGGACTCTCAAGAGTCTTCTCCAACACCACAGTTCAAAAGCATCCATTCTTCGGGGCTCAGCCTTCTTCACAGTCCAACTCTCACATCCATACATGACCACAGGAAAAACCATAGCCTTGACTAGACGAACCTTTGTTGGCAAGGTAATGTCTTTGCTTTTGAATATGCTATCTAGGTTGGTCATAACTTTCCTTCCAAGGAGTAAGGGTCTTTTAATTTCATGGCTGCAGTCACCATCGGTAGTGATTTTGGAGCCCAGAAAAATAAAGTCTGACACTGTTTCCACTGTTTCCCCATCTATTTCCCATAAAGTAATGGGACCGGATACCATGATCTTGGTTTTCTGAACGTTGAGCTTTAAGCCAACTTTTTCACTCTCCTCTTTCACTTTCATCAAGAGGCTTTTGAGTTCCTCTTCACTTTCTGCCATGAGGGTGGTGTCATCTCCATATCTGAGGTTATTGATATTTCTCCCAGCAATCTTGATTCCAGCTTGTGTTTCTTCCAGTCCAGCGTTTCTCATGATGTATTCTGCATATAAGTTAAATAAGCAGGGTGCAATATACAGCCTTGAGGTACTCCTTTTCCTATTTGGAACCAGTCTGTTGTTCCATGTCCAGTTCTAACTGTTGCTTCCTGACCTGCATACAAATTTATCAACTACTGCACAATTGCACTCATCTCACATGCTAGTAAAGTAATGCTCAAAATTCTCCAAGCCAGGCTTCAGCAATATGTGAACCGCGAACTTCCTGATGTTCAAGCTGGTTTTACAAAAGGCAGAGGAACCAGAGATCAAATTGCCAACATCCGCTGAATCATGGAAAAAACAAGAGAGTCCAGAAAAACATCTATTTCTGCTTTACTGACTATGCCAAAGGCTTTGACTGTGTGGATCACAATCAACTGTGGAAAATTCTGAAAGAGATGGGAATACCAGACCACCTGATCTGCCTCTTGAGAAATTTGTATACAGGTCAGGAAGCAACAGTTAGAACTGGACATGGAACAACAGACTGGTTCCAAATAGGAAAAGGAGTACCTCAAGGCTGTATATTGTCACTCTGCTTATTTAACTTATATGCAGAGTACATCATGAGAAATGCTGGGCTGGAAGAAGCACAAGCTGGAATCAAGATTGCTGGGAGAAATATCAATAACCTCAGAGATACAGATGATACCACCCTCATGGCAGAAAGTAAAGAGGAACTCAAAAGCCTCTTGATGAAAGTGAAAGAGGAGAGTGAAAAAGTTGGCTTAAAGCTCAACATTCAGAAAATGAAGATCATGGTATCCGGTCCCATCACTTCCTGGGAAATAGATGGGGAAACAATGGAAACAGTGTCAGACTTTATTTTTCTGGGCTCCAAAATCACTACCGATGGTGACTGCAGCCATGAAATTAAAAGACGCTTACTCCTTGGAAGGAAGGTTATGACCAACCTAGATAGTATATTCAAAAGCAAAGACATTACTTTGCCAACAAAGGTTCGTCTAGTCAAGGCTATGGTTTTTCCTGTGGTCATGTATGGATGTGAGAGTTGGACTGTGAAGAAGGCTGAGCCCCGAAGAATGGATGCTTTTGAACTGTGGTGTTGGAGAAGACTCTTGAGAGTCCCTTGGACTGCAAGGAGATCCAACCAGTCCATTCTGAAGGAGATCAGCCCTGGGATTTCTTTGGAAGGAATGATGCTAAAACTGAAGCTCCAGTACTTTGGCCACCTCATGCGAAGAGTTGACTCATTGGAAAAGACTCTGATGCTGGGAGGGATTGGGGGCAGGAGGAGAAGGGGACGACAGAGGATGAGATGGCTGGATGGCATCACTGACTCGATGGATGTGAGTCTGGGTGAACTCTGGGAGTTGGTGATGGACAGGGAGGCCTGGCGTGCTGTGAGTCATGGGGTCTCAAAGAGTCAGACACAACTGAGTGACTGAACTGAACTGAATGGCAGAATAACTGAAACCTAAAACTTATTAAAACAAAGGCCAAATGCTATCACTATAAAAACCTGGAGACTAACGTGGTATACTTTCTACAACTTGGGAATCTTTATTAATATGAAAATGCATTTTTTAGGAAAATTACTTTAGTGACCTTCACATGGGGTGATGTTAGAATGTCATAAAGACAATCTGAAGTGAAAATATTTCAAATTCTATAAAAAATTACTGTCCTACTGCAGTTCAAATTATGTACCACACAAAACATTCATGAGTTAAAGGTCTAGGGCACTTTACAGCAGAGCAACATAATGGTATAGGGGTTTCAGATTCAACAGTAAACTCACTAGCATATGCTGGATAATGCTCAGTGGCACTTCACATACTTTTGATATTCAAATCTATCCTGCTAGGCAGAGGTAATATTGTGCTCCTGGCATCTAACACATTTTTAATCAAGGCTTTCAAGATTCGTCCTATTTGTATGAAGAAATTAACCACGTAGAGCCAGAAGAAACCTAGAAATATGATGAATATTTGCATTCTTTTTATTTCTAAACTACTCTCTGCAGACCCACTCACTGAAGATGAGAAGATGTGAGTTTCAACAAGTTTGCTGTGTTTAAACTGAGACTGATGCATCGTCCAAACTTTGTTCAACGCCCAGAACAGGCAAGGGGAGGGAGTCCTTAAACTGTAGCATCTTCCCTGTCATAATATTTGTTGATGCAGGGCCTCTGCATGCCTACCTGCTAGTCATCCACTTCCTTCCCTTCATGGAAAACCACTTCATCTCCCACTGGGGAGCCTGCACACTGTGATGGGCAGTCTTGGTATGACTGTCGAGCAGTGTGCCTGGTTACCCTATCTCAAGGGTTGAATGGACTCTCTGATCTTGCAGTGGATCAACACAGGGGAAAAGAATGGTTTGGTGATCAGGCCTCCTCATTACAGCTTCCCTAGTGGCTCAGATGGCAAAGCATCTACCTGTAATGTGATAGATCTGGGTTCAATCCCTGGGTCCGGAAGATCCCCTGGAGGAGGGAATGGCAACCCACTCCAGTATTCTTGCCTGGGAAAATCCCATGGACAGGGGAGTCTGGTGGATGACAGTCCATTACTTAGTCCATTATTACCAAGCTCAGTAACTAACTTTTAATTCTGACTATACAGATTCATGAAAGTATTCTCATCTTTCTAAAAATTAGTGCCTTGGCCATCAAAAGAAAAAGGCTAATTCTTGCCAGGGAAACCCCATGGACAGAGGAGCCTAGTGAGTTACAGTCCATTACTGAGCCCAGTAACTAACTTTTAACTTTGACTATGTGGATTCATGAAAATATTGGCGTCTCTCTAAAAATTAGTGCCTCAGCCATTATAAGAAAAAGGCTAACTTCTTGACACCTCAGATGATCAAGGTAACTGCTGGGGAGGGAGGCACTTCGATCTAGAAACAACACTTTTTACCGTGTCTGCTATTAAAGTGTTACTAAGAAACCCGCTGTCACTCTCAGAGGAATCCATGGCTGGTTAATTAACAGGGAGAACAAGCTTTCAACGCTACAGGTCTATTCAGAAGACTACAGAGGAAGAGAGAAAGGAAGCTCCCATAGAAAATGAGCTGTAAATTGGGTTTTCCTCATCAGACTGTGGATCTCATGGGAACATTCTGCACCTGTGCACCCATACGTCCAGCACAGGCCCCACACGCAGGAGTCAGGTAAGGGGAGGATGAGAAGGTAGATTTCAGAGTCAGAGTACCTAGTTTTGGATTCTGATTTGTCCACCTACAGTATCTTGTGAGAATGTGTTGTGCTAAGTCGCCTCAGTCATGTACAACTCTGTGATCCTATGGACTATAGCCTTCCAAGGTCTTCAGTCTATGGGATTCTCCAGACAAGAAAGGACTGGGTTGTCATTCTTTTCTCCAGGGGATCTTCCCAACCCAGGGATTGATTCTGGGTCTCGTTCAGTTCCTGCTTTGCAGGCGGATTTTTTTGCTGCTGAGCCACCAAGGAAGCCCTTAAGACTTTTTTTTCTCTTGGTTTTCTCATCGGTAAAACAGAAGAAACTCAACCTGCTTTATAAGGTTACTTTGAAATTTAAAAGACAATGGGATTTAATGAAAAATTAACTGCTCTTCCATCCTAAACATCTGCTGCTGCTGCTAAGTCGCTTCAGTCGTGTCCGACTCTGTGTGACCCCACAGACAGCAGCCCACCAGGCTCCCCCATCCCTAGGATTTTCCAGGCAAGAATACTGGAGTGGGTTGCCATTTCCTTCTCCAATGCATGAAAGTGGAAAGTGAAAGTGAAGTCGTTCAGTCGTGTCCGACTCCTAGTGACCCCATGGACTGCAGCCTACCAGGCTCCTCCATCCATGGGATTTTCCAGGCAAGAGTACTGGAGTGAGTTGCCATTGCCTTCTCCATCCTAAACATCTAGGAAACTGTAAAGGTTTATGAAACTGTGGTTTTCAGTTACTAGGCAGAGCACAGTGCAGAACCGAGGACCCCCAACCCCTAACCCAGGAAAAGGATGACAAATTATGTAAGCCCTCTAACTGCATCAGTTTAAAGCCCAGGCAGATTCAGGGCTGCTGTGAAGGAGAGTGGACAGGAACAGCTGGATGTCACTCTGAAATGAGGAGATAGAGACTGGAGCTCAGGGAGGCCAAGGCAGGGCAAGTTCACAGCCACTGGAAAGACAGGGCTGCAAAGACAGACTCCAAGGCCTGCACACGTGATGCTTCGGTCTTCAGCTGAAGGCTGATCTCAGAGTGGAGGACGGCCCCTCAAAGGACAGCCACTCACCTTGAATGTGTGGAAGACAAGCAAAGGGTCATTTCATTTTGTCCCCAAAGCCTGCACAGGTCCTGCCTGCAAGCCTACCACCAACAGGAAGAGTTGGGGTCTCAGCACCTACTTAGGGTGCTCCCCAGCTTCAGATCCTGCCAGCCTCACTGTGTCTGGCTCTGGCAAGGTAATTTTAAATTACCCCACAGAACTGGACATCCTTATACTAATATGAAAATTAAATGCAGTGAAAACTTAAACATAAAAAAGATGCAGGCACACATGTGTATGAGGAACCCCTCAGCATTTCTTAAAAATATGAATATTCTTTTTCACAAAGCAACTGTCTTGATAAGCTTTCCATAATTGGCAAGTATGTATTCACTTAATTCCATTGAACTTCTTTATATGCATCCATCCCATCTGACCCAAGTCCCTTTTACTCAGCCTCCCATGGGTGGACAGGCTGATGGCTATTACAGCATTGCTGTTAAATATCGTTAAATATCCATCTTTGCATACAGATGTATCTTTTCAGAATAAATAACTGGAGGGAGAATTTCTGGGTCTAATTGTACAGATACCTTTACATTTCAACCTTTACACTTAAAGCAACAGGAGTCAAAATCTTGAACTGAAAAGCGCTGTTTGATGCCTGTAATCATGCCGTGTGTGTGTGTGAGACCATCCATCATACACATCTCTACACACACTCACTTTCCTTCTCATCATCTCAGCACACACACATGTGCAGATTCTCCTAGGAATACAGATGGTAGCTTCTTCCCAGGGTTCAGGGGCGCATGTCCACCTTCCTAAATAGTCACAGCATCTTCCTGCCTCTTCTCCTTCCACCAGCACCCTCATGTCTTCAAAAATCACTCTCAGTCTTCACAGGGCTCCTTGATCTTAAGCTTTCTTGTTCACCTTTACTCAACAGAGTTCAATTTCCAAAGGAGAACAATGCTTGCACATGAGAAATGCTATAAAAGTTTCAGGCGGGAGCAGGCGGAGAAGAAGGAGGAGAGGGATCTGCAGCCCACATTCTAGAGAGCCAGCATGAAAGGAAAGGGAAGGAGGCACTGGAAGGCACAGCCAGGTACCATGGTTTGCAAGTCAGGGAGCCTGAGGAGTCCATTCAAGGCAGAGTGGGAAGAAGCCAGCAGCAAGGAGGAGGAGACATGCTCTCGATGGAGCCTTTGCACTGGCCCAACTCCTGGGATTATCTCAGAGTTTCCTCAGGAGAGGGCTTATGTCCACTCTTCTGGGAGGGTCCCCCGACTCCTTCAGCTGGAGTCAGCAGTGCTCATTAAGCATCCTTCCTTCCTGCATTCATTCGTCATTCAACTATCCACCCCCTGAGTATCTTCTATGAATCTGAGTGCTGAGGTTACCTATTAAGATGACCTTTTTAGTCACTAAGTTATGTCCGACTCTTTGCCACCCCATAGACTATAGACCGTCAGGCTACTCTGTCCATCGGATTTCCCAGGCAAGAATACTGGAGTGGGTTGCCATTTCCTTCTCCAGGATATCTTCCCAAACCAGAGATCAAACCTGGGTCTCCTGCATTCAGGTGGATTCTGAGCCACCAGGAAAGTCCCTTTATACACTGAAAAAGAGCTATTAATATATATGTGTGAGGGGTCTTACTCTGGCCATGCCTCCAAGAAGGGAGTGAGGAGCAGTGATGTAAGGTCCAAGCAGGGTGGAGCACGGAGGGAGAGAAGAACTGGGGCTTGGGGGTCAGCAGGACCTGGGTCCCCCTCACTAGGTCCTCAGAGACAGCAGTAGCAGCTCCTGCTGCACACTTGCAGCCCCGAGGACCCGGCGGTGAACAAAGCCATTAGGCCTCTGCCTGCATGGCACTCTGGGAGTCATGACTGGACACCTGCAAGGGAAGGATGGACTGAGCCACAGGCTAACAGGCGTGGAGAGTGATGGGTGGGGAGGGCCTTGTGGGAAAGAGTAAATAGGAAGCTTTCCTTGGGGGGTGACTTTCTAGGTGAGGCTGGTCAGAGAGAGCGGCAAGTGCAAAGGCTTTCAGGCTGGAGGCAACCTGGTCATCACTCTCTGTGTGCCCGAGGAACTGCATGAAGTTATGTGGGCTGGAGGAGGGTGTAGCTGGGCAGGAGTGAGAGAGGGGTCAAAGTAGGCATGGGGAGGGAAGAATAACAGAGTGGAGGGCAGTTCAGCACTGTGCAGGTTGGGGGGAAGGACCTGGTTTTTGCTCTGAGTCAGTTGAGGGTTTTTGAGCAGATGAGGGACACGGATTGGCCTTTGTAAAGGATACTCTGGCTGCTGGCCTGAGGTCACCTGGGGGGGTGGGTGGGCAGCACACAGTCCCTGCTGCCATGGAGTTCTGGGACCTGTCCACCCCAGAGGAGGTCAGATGATCAAATATGCCCTGTCTAGATGGAGAGCCTCAAGAGAACTCAAATCATCTGAGTTTCAGTCGTTAACAGAATGATGGCCAGGTGTTGAATCCTGGTGACAGTTTTGCTAAGGCAGGGTAGGGGTGGGGAAAGAGGCAAGGGTTTTGTGCAGTCAGAAAGGGGCAGATTTGGGAGCATGGCATTTACTTTCCAGGTTCTGTTTTGACCTGCCTGCTGGTTGAGCTTGCTTATTTTGCATGCAACAAACTGATAGCCATTTAGCTAATACTTCTCTTCTGGGCAAGACTGGCATATGGCAATGGGAATTACTGCCCAGAACTAGCTTCAGAGAGCCAAACTCTGGCAGCACACAGAAAGTCAGGATACGGGCCTATGTTAAGAAGGCGGGTGAGCAAGAGGAAGAGGAGAGACCCTTTCTATACTGTGGTGCCATAGTGTGTATGCTCAGTCAACTCAGTGATCCCATAGGCTGTAGCCACCAGGCTCCTCTGTCCATGGTCCTGAAGCTTTGTTAACCTGCAGGGCGGGAGGATGGAGGTAGCTGCCACAACCAGTCACAGCATTGATCCTTTTTTACTCGCCCAATGCACAGGATTACAGATGTCAGGAGAGCCACGTCCTCTGCTTTAGAAGTAAAGGTGGGGGGTTGTGATACTTTTTGACAAATGCACCTTTGAGTGGGGGGTTTCCCTGGTGGCTCAGCTGGTAAAGAATCTACCTGCAATGTGGGAGACCTGGGTTCAATCCCCGGGTTGGGACAATCCCCTGAAGAAGGGAAGGGCTACTCACTCCAGTATTCTGGCCTGGAAAATTCCATGGACAGTACAGTTCATGGGATTGCAAAGAGTCGGACACACTTTAACTTTCACCTTTGAGTGGGAGGCAAGGAGCCTGGCTGAAGGAATTCATCAGGGACTCAGAGAATCTGAAAAAAGTTCTGGACTGGACCCTCTATCAAAGGAAGATACATAGATGGACACGGAGTTTGCACACAATTTCAGCAAGTCCCTCAAGCCCTCTCATGGATCTCTGCAGACAAGCTCATGCAGTCAGGCAGCAACCCTGAGTCTTCAGACAGAATTGTAGTTCAGGCTCCAGGAAGGCATTTTCTGATGGGAGCTGGGGGAACACACAGGCCCTGGCTAAACAGATGAGTGAAATATCCAGCCTGACTCTGGCTTTACAGCTGCTTCAGGGGCTGACCTCCTCGGCCAGTGAGAAAGCCTCCTTCTCCCTTCTGGAAAGGCTAACACTCACACCTTAATATCAGGTGTAGTCCCCAGGGGCAGCTGTCTAAATTTCAGCAGCTAAGCTCTGGGCAGGTGAATGCTGTGTGCACAGGCTGCCAGGCAGCTTGAAGGGCCCCAGGCTTCCCGTGGTCAGTAAAGGGAAAGTTCACAGCTCAGGTCCACTGAGACTGACTCTGAAAGCCAGATACTTGATTTGCATATTGCACACCTGGGAAGAGGAGAGGGCTTGTGTTCTATTCACACGAGACTGTGAAGTCCAGCGAACACAGGAGACCAAGAGACAAATCTCCATGAGGAAGTCTCTCCTCTTGTAGATTCTTTATCCTCCTTAGATGTCCACATGCCCTCGTTAGTAAGTATCAGTTTAAAGGGTGGAGACTAATTCCTCTCCCCTTGAGTCTCAAATGCACTGAGGGTCTTACTTTCAATATAATGTGGTGGTGGAATGTGGTAAAAGAGACAGAGTGTGCTGTCCAAGAGCTGGCGCTGTTCTGTATCCTTCTCTCTCTCTCTCTTAGATCCCTCGGTCTCCATCTCTCCCTTCTCCCCACCCCCACAAGAAGCTCCAGCAGCCTGGGGGTGAGAAGCAGGGCCCATGCCTATAGTCTTGTGAGAAGCCCGTGGAATGGAGCCTTCAGAAGATGCAGCCAGGTCAACGTCCCGACTGTACTCTCCCAAGTGATGCTGAGCGGGAACCACAGTAACCATCAGAGAATCAGTGTGGTCCTTAAAAGCAATCGAGTCACACAGTAAATATAACCCAGCAATGGAAAATGAATCTACTCTTCAAAGTTGCTCCAGGCTTGCCATGCCCTCCACTCCATCCTTGGGGCCCCAGATAACAGTGCAGAAGCTAAGTGACCCCATGAGATGTGCAGCCCACACCATGACCTCCACCAGCAGAGGGGTTCCCCTCACTCAGAGTTAAGTCCAGACCAGAGTTAGATCCATTAGCAAAGTGAGAAGTGGGGCCAGATGGAAACAGAATCGGGGGACAAAGAGGTCCTGGACCAGGCAGGGAGCTGAGCTCAACCTCTGGGGGCCACGTTGGGGCAAGATGAAAGGAGGGACTGGGCTGGGTCGCTGCCCCTCTCAGGGCACATAATTGGGCCTGGGTCCACCCTCGGCTGGCCCTCCCTCCTCTCCACTGTCCTCCTTCCCCAAATTTTTCCATCAACACAGCATTGTTATTAAGACTTTCAGCGGTTCTCCATACTGGAAAGAACACAGCATCCCCACCCAGAACATAATTCAAAATCAAAGTCCCAAATACACGATCAAATCAGCATAAGAGGTCTAGCTGAGAGCTCTGATTCTTCCTCATGATGAACTTTTAGAAATGCTAGTGTTTCCCAAATAAGCTCCCGCAGCACAGTGACAGCCAACAGGGAAACAGCGCTTGTGGGCGTGGCCACTACTCCAAGTTCTCACACGTGCTAACTCAGTGCGGTGCAGAGCAGCCCCAGGAGACAGGACCCCTCAGATGCAGGCAGCCTGGCTGCAGGGTGTCCTCAGCCACTGCCCTCACTCCCCTCCCCTCCCTCCCTCCCTCCCCTCCTTTTGTCCCTGTCAGAATCAGAAACCTGACGCACAACTTTAAAAGTGAGGAAGCAGAAGCTTGAGTCACTCTGGGTTATGGGGTCGAAGACTGGAGGAGGACCTCCCCCAGTGTCAGCAATGCCCAGAACACAGGGGATGCTCAGCCACTTCCTCCCGGATTTAGGTGTCTCCTCCTTCAGAAGACACAGGCTTGGCAAATACTTACTCCATACCAACTCTGTGCCAGGGACTGTCCTGGGTGCCAGGACATAGCAAAAGAGAGACTCCTCCTGACCTCAAGCCAGGACACAAACCTGAGACAGGTGTTGTCAAGCACCCATCCCCACGCCGGGCAGAATCACATCCAGTTGAGAGCCTCTGAGACGGAGCACAGGTTTTCACAAAGTAGAAACAACCTTCTAGAATATTCTATGAGGGCAGGTTCTGTCTTATTCTCCTTGCTACAATTTGGGACAGTGCAAATTTTTAATGAGCCCCAAATTCAAGCTCTCCAGGACGTGTTGGAAATTGAGATGAGGTAACATGATTTGGGGTAGACTGAGAGATTTTTTTTAAAAAAAGAGGAAGATTATTGTTCTCTATCTGGAACCAAATTCCTAGGGAGTCCTTTATGCTTTAAAGAATCCAAGGAAATAAGGCACTGCGGCCCCTCTATCTGTTCTTTGGGGCCTCTTCCCATCACAGAATCCCATGCTTAAATGCCCATGTGAATATATTGTCAATTATGAGACTACACATACAGGCAAGTACTTATGGATTTAAACTCCATGTCTTGGGTAAAATGGAAAATCCAGTGGGAAGAGTCTTGTGTCCAATCCATCTTTATAGGGTTGGGTCAATCTCTCATTAGCTCCTCAATAACGTTGTTGAATAAATCTCTGCATCTTTATCCCTTCAAATCCCTCCCCCAATCATCAGGGTAACAGTTATAAATATCTAAGCATATATGCACTCACAAGTCACTATATAGGAAACAGAGAAGGTGAGGTGAGAACCTCACAGATTTCAAACCTGCATAAATTTAGCTCTGACCTGATGGCTGTGTCATTGGTTTTTGTCACTCTTCTTCTCTTCTATTTTAGAAATAACAGTCATCATCTCCTGTAATCAAAAGTCGCCCTCTAAATTTAATGATTTGGGGGGCATTGGTTGTTTTTGAAATAACACCTGCAGAACAATCATTAGCACCTTGATTAATTCTGTCTGACATACACATGAAAAATGAAATACATCTTTTAGAAAGCTGCAGGGGTTTTAGTGTGAATAACTTGCTGAATATTCTAAGAAGGAATTGCTCTGCTAAATATGTAAGAGTGCACATAGTAGAAGAGATGTGTGTGTCCTCATGTGTGCATATGTGTGTGGGTGTTTGTGTTGTGTGTATATGTGTGTGTGTTTACAGAAAAGTAGATACCTATACTCTTGCAGAGAAAAACCAGAAAAGAAGATGAGGTTGACATTGGTTTAGGAATTTCCAAAAATCATCAGAATGGTTGTGGAAAAATTAGGAATCTCAGTGATTCTTTTAATGGAAGATGGATTTACTGCGTCCCCTCCAGCTTCTTAAAAAAGACTCCAAGCCAAGAAATTAAAATCATAAAGAGAGTCCTTGTGTGAAGAAAATGGCTCCTCTGTCATCAGAGTGTGAGACCATCAGCAGGATGGGACCCCCATGATAGGATTAGTGCCCTTGTAGGAAGAGACACCAGAGAGCTCTGTTTCTCCCCACCCCCTACCCTCAGGCTGCCGCCTGCACCACATGAAGACACAGCCATGCTCAAACTAACAAATGAGCCTCACCAGGTCCAGCCATACCAACACCCTGAGGCCGGACTTCCAGTCTCCAGGACTATGAGAAACAAATTTTGTGATTTAAGCCACCCAGGCTGTGGCCTCTTGTTACAGCAGCACAAGCTGGCTGATACACAAGCAAGAGACTGTGTCTCAGGGGTTCATTCTGTAGTCAATCTTTTCCTGATTTGAGGTATTTACACAGGTTGTGTTCAGTTTGTGAAAACCCATTATCTGGCCACTAAAGCTCTGTGTGTTTTTCTATAGGCATGCTATTCTTCAATAAACAGTATACAGACAAACACACACACACAACTCTTGGTTTGGGTCTATTCTGGCCCATGTAATACTAACAAACTGGAAGGGAAAAGCCAGACAGATTGTATCTCAGGGGCGCATTGTAACAGACATTCTCCCAACCCCTGTCCAACATGCCAGGAATCTCATCAACCAAGTTTATGAAGAAGCAGCATCACGAGGGGCCAGCTGGCTTCTTAACTCAGCTTCCACACCAATCCCATGGAGCTTGAGCCTCTGAAGGTCAAGAGGGAACAGAGTCCTGGCTGTCCAAGGAGCTGCAGAGCTACACAGAGATTCATCTTAATTAAGCCAGATTCAGTTTCAATCACAATAGCGCTTCTTTATCCATTTCACACAATTAAGAAAAGGGGCATATTTGTTTAATCACCCAATGAGGGCTGCGGGGAGCAAGAATACAGCCCAGCACACCATCCCCTCCATGCCGGGCATGATGACCACAGTCTGGCAGGAACCCACAGATTCGCCACAGTGACAGCACCCAGCCAGCCTTGAGAGGTAGCTGGTGTTTAATTTACACACCAGCTTGAACCAAAGGTGTGACGTCTGTTCCCATATTGGAACTCAGATTTCTATCCCCTTGTCAGGGTGAATTCCCTTCAGCCCGGGCCTCTTAGGCAGGAACAATGTAAGCTTTTTCATCTGTCAAGAGAGTTAATATTCTACAACAGAAATGTGGGAAATCAGGCCACTTGCTGAGTATATGCAAATGTGCAGTACCGTGGTTCTGCACCCTCCCTCCTGCTCAGCCTGCTGTAGTGCTAACTCTCCCCTCCTCCGCCCCACATCCCCGCAGCAAGAGACCACCTGTGGCCTGTGTCTCAGTGACAGGGCCTCCAGCTGGGCCTCTTGCTCTATTGGCCTCCCAGCACAGGCTTCTGGTATCCAAGGGCAGCATCAATTGTCAGATCATCATTTTGCTCAACCTCAGAGCCCTGCCAGCAAACCATCCTGTCCTGCACTGGGGTCAGATCTGAAGAGGTCTGCTCACAAGCTTCAGGGAAGAGAGCCACTGATGTTCCAGGATTTTTTAAGATTCCACATGTAAGTGAGACAATGCCATACTTGTCTGTGTTTGGTGTTTCTTTCACTCAGCATCAGTCAGTCAGTCAGTCAGTTCAATCGCTCAGTCATGTCTGACTCTTTGCGACCCCATGAATCGCAGCATGCCAGGCCTCCCTGTCCACCACCAACTCCTGGAGTTCACCCAGACTCACGTCCATCGAGTCAGTGATGCCATCCAGCCATCTCATCCTCTGTCGTCCCCTTCTCCTCCTGCCCCCAATCCCTCCCAGCATCAGAGTCTTTTCCAATGAGTCAACTCTTCACATGAGGTGGCCAAAGTACTGGAGTTTCAGCTTTAGCATCATTCCTTCCAAAGAAATCCCAGGGCTGATCTCCTTCAGAATGGACTGGTTGGATCTCCTTGCAGTCCAAGGGACTCTCAAGAGTCTTCTCCAACACCACAGTTCAAAAGCATCCATTCTTCGGGGCTCAGCCTTCTTCACAGTCCAACTCTCACATCCATACATGACCACAGGAAAAACCATAGCCTTGACTAGACGAACCTTTGTTGGCAAAGTAATGTCTCTGCTTTTCAATATGCTATCTAGGTTGGTCAGCATAATGCCCTCCAAATGGCAGGATTTCCTTCCTTTTCACGGCTGAGTAATATTCCATTGTGTGCATAGTTGCTGCTGCTGTTGTTGCTAAGACACTTCAGTCGTGTCCAACTCTGTGCGACCCCATAGACGGCAGCCCACCAGGCTCCCCTGTCCCTGGGATTCTCTGGCAAGAACACTGGAGTGGGTTGCCATTTCCTTCTCCAATGCATGAAAGTGAAAAGTGAAAGTGAAGTCGCTCAGTCGTGTCCGACTCTTAGTGACCCCATGGACTGCAGCCCACCAGGCTCCTCCGTCCATGGGATTTTCCAGGCAAGTGTACTGGAGTGGGTGTGTGCATAGTTAAATATTACATAAATAAATAGTCTACATTTATACCACACCTTTATCCACTCATTAATTTTAACTCTGAGGTTGTTTCCATATATTGCCAATCGTGAACCATGTCATAGAAACAGAGAGCACAATGGTGGTGCCATGGACTAAGGGGTAGGGGGAGATGGGAGAGGTTGATGAGAGGGTACAGACTTCCAGTTATAGGATGAGTAGGTTCTGGGACCTGGTGAACACCATGGTGACTGTAGTTAATTGCACTGTATTGTCTACTTGAAATCTGCTAAGAGTAGATCTTGAACATTCTCATCACATACACACAAACACAAAAATCACCTTTGTGAGGTATCAGATATGCCAATTAACTTGATTGTGGTAAATATTTCCATGTATATGGATGGCAAATCATTGTGTTGCACAATTTAAATATACGCAGTTCACCCTTGAACACCACTACATGCAGACTGTTTCCATAATAAACACTGCAAGCCCTATATGACCCACAGCTGGTCATGTGTGTGGATGTGGAATCTGATATGGAGGAACCTCAGACTTGCCAACTGGAACTCACACATGCGTTTTCCACTTCTTGGAGGGCTTGAGTCAACTGGGATAAAGCCTCCACATCCAAGGTCACCACCATCTCTGGAGTCTCGGAAGAGTCACCTCTGAGACCAGGCACATTGGTTCCTCACCACATGGGCACCTCTATAAGCTGGTAGAGTATCCTTAAGACATGGCAGCTGGTCGTGAGAGACATTCAGAAAGAAGCAGAAAGAAAGAGGAAAAGAGATATGGAGACAGGGGAGCCAGAAAGAGCACAAGATGGTGAGCAAGAGGAGAAGCTTATCTTGGAAGTGACCTTCCATAGCCTTGGCCACCTTCTGTCAACCAGAGAACCATCACGAGGTGCCACCCACGCTCAAGGCTAGTGAAGACTCATGAAGTGGGGATCCTTAGGGACTGTCTTAGAGGCTGCCCTCTCCCACCAACATCAGAGAAAGGTCAAGTTCAGCTGTAGACACTTCACAGGACAATCTTAAATACTGATGTTTATATTGAACACAGTCATGTTCAATATATATATATATATATATGGAATATATATATATATATATATATATATATAAGGAATGACCAACCTCTCCCTGGGAGAAATAATAGTAATACTAATAAATGAAAAAGTCATTTTATCCTCCTTACCTTTTTACTGTCACTTGTCTCTCTCCTCTCTCTCCTCCTCTTCTCCAATTTAAACCTGAATCTTTGAGACTCTTCCTAGAGTCAGCATAAAGTGCCAGCTGCTAACTGATTAATCTGAATCAGCTACTCCTGAAAAGAAAAAAAAAATCAGGTCAGCATTCCCACCCGCAGGGCCAGAAACAGGCTGCAGTGTGCATCCCCTGAAACATGTCTGTTCAAAGGCTCTGTGTGATCTGGATCCAAGAGGAAAGGTGATTTGGGAAATGGCAGACTGTGAACGAGAAATGCAAGATGTGCGGCTTAGGCTGCGGGCAGGAGGAGAGATACATTTTTCCAAAGAAGAGAAAATGTAAGAATTCATTCAAACGCTGAAAATGCCAGACCAGCCACCGAGAGTCAGGAGCCAGTCCTAACAGGTCTTCCCCTGGTGGAGATGGAGCCATGGAGCTGAAGGGAACAATGATCTGGGCACATTCTAGGCTTTGGCTCATGTTTAAGCTGGTGACATAAGAGTCCAAAATGCTAGTCAAGAACAACTCCACCATGAAAGTTCTGGAGCAGAGAATGTTCCAGAGCAGGCCAAGCCCTGCACCCAGGATATCCATTACCAATGAGAAACTGTAGAGCCAGGCGCTATCCCTGGGTACTTGTTTGGGTACACATTTACTCACACATTCCACCAGCAGACATTCACCAGAAATTCCCTAGGTGGTTACGTTCTCAGTTCTGTGCAATGCAGGAGAGAGGCTTTGGGCAATTCAGGGTCCAGCCTCAAGACACCACCAGTCTAACTCACAGGGAAGTCTCGGGGGCAGGCATGTGCTTAGTTGCTCAGTCATGTCTGACTCTTTCTGACCCATGGACTATAGCTCACCAGGCACCTATGTCCAGTTAAAGTTTTCTTTACTGTTGAAAAGAGTTTGAATGTTTAGCTGTGGGTTCTGATCCCAGTATTCTGCCTATACTCCTGGAAGGAAGAGCCTTCGAGAAGCACCCACTCTTTTGCTGACTAGCTGGGTGTTGAAGAGTCATGTGGGTGGGGGTCTAGTCACTCACTACCTCCCCTCCACCCACACAATTGCTATTCCAGGCACTGAGGCTGAGATGAAAATGACTTTGAGGTATTCTGCTCATCAACGTGCAACCACCACTTTTGAGGGGCAGGAGAGCAGGAGCAATGTGGAGCTGAGGCAAGTGCTGTGTGGAGCTCCTTGAAAATAAAGCCTTGTCTTTAATGTGTCCTGAGAGTGGCCTTTAAGAATAGAGGGTGTGTAAATGAGGCATCTTCCCCTCCTGTCTGGCCTCTGGCCGGACTCCAGGAGAGAAATGAGGAGCATCTTCCTGGGTTTTAAGAAGTGGATCAGCCTTTTTTAAAAGGTAAGGAAACTGCAGGGGTTGTAAATTCTCTCAGAGGTTCTCCACTGGTGGGGACACATGAGAAACCAAATGATGATAATGTTTCTTTCAGAGCTCCGTGGTTCGCAGAAATGTTTCTTAAATTTTATCTTTTAACTTAAATAGTTATTTCATGGCCATCAAAGCCTTCTCAAGCACTTCTCAGAGATGAATATTGTCTCAGGATGGAATTCCATGCTTCATTATCCTGTAATGATTGTGACTTTTACATGATCATTATTCACTTTTTTTTTTTTTAATGGGGGCATTGGGGCGAAAGCAATGTAGTAAAAATATGGGTTGTTTCCATTATGGACGGATTCAGACTGAGTGTTTCTGAAGACACAGCTCTCCCATTTTTGAAGTTGGTAATGAGAGTATTGTTAAACAAAGGTAGGAATTAAAAATTCAGAATATATTCTGCATAATTAGTATTTTAAATTTGTGTGATTTAAGCACCATTTTAAAGAATGATTTGCCATACTGTAATTCCCACTATAAATCTCGCCTGTAATATATACATTAAAGCACTCCCAGATTGCTCTAGAATGTGAATTACTAAGTGCTGATGAATAATTTTGAATAATGTGACTGCTTTCACCATTGAGTGGAAAATTAAGATTGTGGTATCGCTCTATTTAGAAATGATTGGTTTGCAAGAGTGAAACTAACAGCTGTTTGGCCTCCTCCAAACGATAGTGCTTCCAGAGGAGAGCGGAAACCAAGACTCCAAGCGTTTTTCATGCTAAAATGTTTCCACAATGAAGAAATGTTTTTCTTCAGTTGCCTCAAATGACCAATCTCATGGACACTGTCCAGGGAAGAATGGAGACTCTGTGTCCCAGTGGGTCTGGGGTGTTTGTGGAGGGTGTGTGACTGGGTTGTGTAAACTCTGATGACACCGTTTGACTTGTGAGAACAGGATGTGAGCACTAAAGCTAATGGGGTCTCGCCCCACAGTGCAGGGCAGGGCTCAACTCTGGCGCATTGGGACGTTTTCCCAGCTCAGGGCTTCCCTGGACCAGAGACTTCCAGCACTGGAACTGGGAGAATCTGAGGCTACTGGGGACTGCTGGTCACCCTAATTGATGATAATGATGACAGTATGATTATAATACTGTGTGTGCTGAGTGATAAGTCACTTCAGTCGTGTCCAGCTCTTTGCGACCCCATGGACTGTAGCCCGCCAGTCTCCTCTGTCCATAGAATTCTCCAAGCAAGAATACTGGAGTGGGTCACCATGCCCTCCTCCAGGGGATCTTCCCAATCTAGGGATCAAACTCTCAGCTTATGTGGCTTCTGCACTGCAGGCAAATTTTTTTTACCACTGAGCCACTGTGGAAGCCCGAGTCATAACACTACAACTAATAATAATAGTTAACATTTGCAGGGCTCATGCTATGGGCCAGCCCTGTGCTAAGCATTCACAAATGTTACCTCTTCAACCCTCACAACAATCTCTTTCAATAGGTATAATCATTCTCATTTTACCAATGGATTAATTGGAGGTCCAGGTAAGTTAACGAATGTCTCTGAAATCACACATTTAATAAATGAAGGCACTTTGATACAAATGCTGACTGGCTGGGTATCACAGCCAGGTACATTTTACAGCCAAACTCCAGCCATTCTTCAAAATCCTAGAGACTTAAAGTCCATGGAGACCCCTCAAGTCTCTACCCGCTCCTTGTACAGATTAATTCTCTTGGATTCTCAACTCCCTTCCCCTCTCCCCAAGAAAGACTCCAGCTCAGATTTAATCACTCTCTGCCAGCTCAGGTCTGCACTCACCCAGCTGAATATGGCTGGAATCTAGAAACACTGGTCTCACTGTAAATTCAAGTCTGCTCACCTCTCAAGGGCCCCGGGGGCTGCTCAACTATGCTGCAGCACCTCTCAGTCCAGCCCCTCCCCACTCTGGCTCACACCTCCGTTCTCTCCAGACCCCAACACCTCTTCCCGACTTTGCCCTCAGCTCACTTCCTTGTTCACTGAGCATGAGATGCACCCAGAAGACAGGAATGGACCCTCACCAGCACGTGTTTCAGCTTGTATCTGCCCAACACGTGTCTTCCGTCTGTCTTCTTGCTACAAGTCAACACCTTCCTAAGGTGGGAGACTCTGCCTGGACCCCGGGCCCCAGCCACTCTCCCTGACTCAAGAGCATCATTGTGCAATTGTCACCTCTCATTTTCTGCGTCATCAGCTTTCTCCTCTTTACAGATCCATTCCCGTCTACAAATAAATGTACTCAAATTCCTCTCATCTTAAAAACATTCTCAGTTCAGCTCACCTCTCTCTCCAGAAATGAGCTCATCTCTCATCTCCCTTTCATAGAAGAACATCTCAGGAGCGATGGTTACACTTGCTCACCACTCCCGTTCTCTTACTCTCCCTAAACCTTTCCATAGCTGGTGTTCATGCCCTCTGCCCATATCAGCTGCTCAGCCACATCACCAGGGACCACTTTGTTAAATCTCATGATCAGTTCTAAACCTCATCCCACTGACCTAACACTTCCTTCACCTGAGTAGGTGGAGCATCCATTCACCATTGTTTTTTAAATGCACTCACATGGTACATGTGCTATTTCATGTGTTAGTACATGTACTACTTCATGCATGTGAAGTATTTCTTAGTTAAATAAGCAGAGCACATGTGCTATTTCATACATTTGAAATATCTCATAGTTAAATAAGGAAAAGGTGCCTTTAGAATGGAAGTATTCATCTCAATCAGGTTTCTCAGATGTGCACATAGACAATGGAGATATTTGTAAACATGATGTAAAAGTATTATATAAATGACACTGTGATGAATATATACACATCTCTATAAGAATACATGCAAAAAAATAACTAAAAGCTAAAAATATTACTTATAGAAAATGATAATAAAATGAAAGGAGTGAAGAAAACAGTAATTTACCCTCTGCTTCTCTCCATGATCTACATCCTACTTTGAAAAACCATGTATGTGCATATACCTCTGAATTCTATATTGTATTTATATTCAACTCTGTAAAAGCCATATATTGGGGGCTTGGTGGTCCAGTGGCTGGGGTTTAGTCTCTGGTCAGGATACTATACCCCCAATGCTGCAACTAAGACCTGGCAAAACCAAATAAATAAATTATTAATTTTTGAAAAAGAAAAAGACATAGTCTTCTTTCAAAAAAAGAAAAAAATCATATATTTTGTATACCACATTTAATATTATTAAGATGGTGTTGAATATAAAAAGCCATACACAACAACCTTAGGTTACTGCATAAATAATCACAGTGAAAGCAAGAGTTTGAAATTTGTTGACTCCCCCCTACAACCAAGCATAATCTCCATGCTGATGCAGAGCCCCATGGACCCCTCCCCTCTGGCCATCCCTGCTCTGTGAGGAACCACCAGCAGCCACTTTCACCACGGACATCACATCTCAGGGACAGGAGTGGGGACAGCTGCTCCATGAAGCTGGCCCCGTCCCAGTCTGTGGAGAAGGCCTATCAGGATCCCTTCATGTCCAGAGCGCCATAAAGTACCAGAGTGTCCCTCCGATGCTGGAAGGGAATTTGGCATCCAGCTTACATTTGGCACAACAGATGAGACCTTGGGGCCAGAAGCCATTGACTCCACTAATTTGCTGCAAAGAGGGGTGGGGGGACATTAGAATGGCCATTTCAGATCATGAGTGTCATGAATATAGATGGAAAAATAAATTCCCAGTGTCTGCAGGTTGGGAAGCCTGTCAAGCATGGCTGCCCAGAATGCACGGCTGCATTCAAAACCGAGATCAGACCTGCTAATTGCTCGCTCACTGCCAATCATTTGAAAAAACAAACATATTAGTAGGGCTTTCACTTTTTACAAGGTTTTTGTTTGTGTACCCAGATGGGAAAATACACAGAGACGAGGAGAATATTACTGGAGGAGGAAAGAGAGTCAGTTCAGAAAACAACAGGTAATGCATTGTTTGATATTTAGTGATCTCCACCTTTCAAAAAGAGTTGCTTATGTTTACAGAGATCCTCTGATACATAATTAGAAAAACTTATCTAAATGCCCACTGGCCCATCCCGAAGAGTGAGTGATAATATTAATTTCTAAGGATGCCAAAATTAAAAAAAAAAAAACTTATTTTCACAACTCTAGGCTGTTCTTAGGAGCATCTACATGGACCACATTAATTGGGTCATTAATTCAAAATCATGCCCAAAAGACTGTTGCCTAAAATTACTTTTGGAAGAACCAAGGCTTCCCTATCCATTGTAAAGCAACTGAGACCGCAGAAACACAGGGACAAACTCCTCAGAGCAGAGACAGGCATTTACAGACAGAATAAGCAATCTTCACAGCACCCTAAAATAGATTTCTCAGACCCATTTTACTTATGATGAAGGGGAGACTCAGGGTGGTCTCAGTACCTCCCAGATGGGGTTCAAACTCAGGTCAGCCTGCCATTTAAGTTAGGTCTCCAAACGGCTTGTTTTTTGTCATGGAACATTCCAGAACTGATATAGATTCCTTTTACCCCGTAAAATCAGTAAGTACCAACCCACAGAGTGATAGAGTCCTTGAGATGTTTCTAGCCTGAGCTTCACGTCTTGTTCACAAAGTTAAGTTAGTGCATTTCCAAAGCCAGTGTATAACTGGTAATTTGTTAGATTAAGCAACATTAACCTCCTCCTGACTCTCTGTCCCTCTCTTTCTTGCTCTCCCCCAGTTAACAACATCACCTTCCATTCCTTTATATCTCTCCTTGTCTCACCCCACGCTCATCCTGTCAGCATTCCATTATATTCCCAAGAAGGTTACATGTCCACCTCTTTGCAACCCCAACCTAGTTCAAGTGAGGCCACTTCCCACCAGGACCAATGTGGCAGCCCAGTCATTGGTCTCCCTAATTCCATTTTTCTCCCTGTTATTCTCTGAGCTGCATCCACAGTGTTTATTTTAAAAGTATGCAGGATGTGGTCGACAAAACAACGTCCCCCACAAAGACCCAAGCCCAACTCTCTGGATCCTGTGAGACTGTGATGTTACAAGGCAGAGGGTATTGAAGCCCCAGATGGAATTAAGGTTGCTAATCAGTTGTCAAAGATAGGGAGACTAGCTTGGATCCCTCAAGTGGGCCATTATAACCACCAGCCAAACCTCCTGTGCACTGTGCCCTCTTTCCCTGCTTCTCGAACCCCAGGCTCAGGCCTCGTGTGTCCCAAGACCAGGCTGCCCCTGGCCTCAGGGACTTTGCCCTGTTGCCTCTTCTCCTCCTCTTCCCCCATCTCTTCTTTGCCAGGAGCCAGCGTGAGGAGCTTCACCTGTGGCAAAGGTCATGAGGAAGGAGGCTCAGCATATGCAAAGGAGGGATCGAGCCTCAGGAGTCCCCCTGGAAATTCTCGAGCATCTACCCCCAAAACCAGAGTCTGCCCACTTTACTGCTTTGTGCTCTCACCTACACCTCTGACTTTACGAGGGGCTGTCCCCCACCACCTCTCTCTGAAAAAGAGTTAACTTACAGCTCCAGTTAATAAAGTTCCTGGGCATGACAAGAGTGTTTCAACCTACAAACTCCTTTGGAAGTCCTCTAGCCTGCCTGAATAGGTTCTTTCGGCCACATGTGATTGTTCAGAGCCTCCCAACTGTGAGAGGCATGAGATGCTCTAAACTTTCTAAAAACAGATTCTTTTGAGAAGTTAGGAAATTATTAGTGTAGTATAGTGGGTTGATTAGAAATTGTATTGGTGAAGGGTTTTTCACTTTTTGGGCCAATGTTTGCTGCTAAGTTTCCATATCCCTTACCTACTGTATCCCTGAGAGTGTATTGATTAATATAATTGGTGTATAGGAATGTAAGTAATAGCTTTAATGTTTGTAACCTTGGACCCTTGAGTTAATTCTTTTCTTGTTATAGCCCACCACACCTTTGCCCTATAGGAATGCAACTTTAATGCTTTCGGAGGGTGGCGCCTGACTTTAGAATAATCACCTTTAGAGAAAAATAAAGAAAGGGTCATAAAATGGTAACAGGCCTCCTGGCCAGAAGATGATGTAAATCACCTAAACTTTTGCATATGATAAGTTTGAAAGCTTGGCTTCGATAGGGATCAAGGACTGCTGTCCTTGCATGACTCTACCCCTTCCCCCATTATCCTCTATGCACAACTTAAGGTATAAAAACTACTTTGAAAATAAAGTGTGGGCCTTGTTCACCAAAGCTTGGTCTCCCCATGTCGTTCTTTCTCACACCTTCTGGCTGAATTCCCATCTGGAGCATGGAGACTCATCAAGCCTACTAATTATGCCTTGGCTTCTAAGATCTGACTGGGGAAGGCTTAGTGTCTCCTCTCCTTCAGGAGAAAGGGAGGACACCTGCAGCCTACGTAGGTGATGCAAATTCCTTGTCTTGGAATTTTATTAGTTTTCCACGTAAACCAAGTTATTCAGCCTCTTTTCTCCGCTAAATTTTCTCACTGAGCTATCCTTATTTAACCACTCTTTATATCTTTAATTAACATTCAAATAAGCTATTGTTTCCTGATCACCGAAGCCCTCCCCGCTTCGAATTCCCTGGATCCACCGGGGCTGTACCCCGGCACTTCTTACCCCTCTTCTTCCTCTTCCTCCCTGCTCCAGGGATCCAGAAGCATCATCACAGAGTGTTTTGTGTATACTACCACCAGCAGCAGCACCTGGGAGCTTGTTTCAAATGCACCTTCCCAGGCCCCAGCCAGATCTCCCAGATCAGAAACTCTGCAACTGGGGCTCCAAGTGATTCCTAAGCTCACTCATGTCCAAGAATCGCTGCACTGTATCCATTTTCCTCACAGTCCAGCCACAGGTGCCTCCCTCCCAGCTGTCCTGGGCTGTTTATTGGGCCTCTTCTCTAGCTCTATGCCCCCAAGTAACTTCACAGGGCCAGAGCCTCCCCCATCTTGCTCTCTGGTACCTAGAATAAGGCAAACCACATAGCAAGAGTTCAGTAAATATTTGTGGGTTGGATTACTGAATTTATTTTCCAGAAGCCGCCCAGCAGGCACCATGATATGTATGAGAAGATCAGAGCAGCACGGCTCTGCCCTTGAGAGCTTACTCTGCAGCAGAAAGGCCTCTTTTCATACAGTATGGTACATGCTGTGATGAGAGCATGTGGAGGCTGGATGAGGAATCCTGAGCTGGGGTGATCCTGGCTCGCCACCACCCACAGGACTGACTACCACATGACATCAGTTTCTCTACCAGTTAACTGCTTACTGTCTCCTCTGGTTAGAAGGAAGCTCCATTTTTGCCGGAACCTTGTCAGTCTCATTCCCAGCCATACCTACACCTGACATTGGGACACTGCCTTCAATCCAGAGGATGTCAATAAAATGTGTTTCATGAATGAATGAATGAGCTTCAGAAGACAGAAAAGCCTTAGAATGATATGGACAAGTGGACCAGGTTTAGGTTTTTCAAGTCAGTTTGGGTGTTATGGGCTTCCCTTGTGGCTCAGATGGTAAAGAATCCACCTGCAGTGCAAGAGATGCAGGAGCCCTGAGTTCAATCCCTGGGTTAGGAAAATCCCCTGGAGAAGAGAATGGCAACCCACTCCAGTATCCTTGCCTGGAGAATTCTATGAGCAGAGGAGCCTGGCAGGCTACAGTCCATAGGGTTGCAAAGAGTCAGACACAACTGAGAAACTAACACACTTGGGTGTCCTAGCTGGAAAATAAGGCCAGAGTAGAAGAACTGAGTTGTGATTGTTTGAGAAACACCACAGGATTAGACAGGAGGGGATCTAAGAGTGCCTTGCTGTAGGGTGACAAAGGAGCCAGCCAAGCTGTGGCTCTAGCTGAGGCACATTAGCCCAGGGCCAGGAGAGGACTGCAAGATACAGGATAAGGGGCAGCAGTGGAACTAGTGGGGAGTCCCAGTGTGGGGAGAAGACAGAGGGGGCTTCCCCTCCCAGCAGCCAAAAAACACTTTGACCAGAAGGCAAATTGAAACATCCCATGTTAACTCTGAAAATAAGGGTGTGTTGGTTTCAACTCTGCTTGAGACTGTCGCAGGGCCGAGGGCTCAAAGACTGGTGCCTTTTTCACGGAGCAGTGAGTCATCTGAGATAGACTCATGATGCGTCGCCAGCTGGCCCTTTGGGTACTAATTTGATAACATGTCTACCTTCAGTGAATTTCCAATAAAGGGTTTTGTGCACTTCTATTTATTTAAGATGAAAAAAATACCATAGAACTCTTTACTATCAAACTGATTCTGATTCGTTGGAAGTCCCTACAGGTAAAATATTCACATGGACACATGTGAAAACAAATATGTATATTCTATGTGTCCATACATGTAGTTTTGTATATACACGACATCAGGCACACAACCCCATCGCAAATAAAATTACACCAAAACCTGTAGTGCCTTTCGTCTCCTTATCAAAAATGCACTGAGCCATAGCTCAGTGAATATATTCAGTGATCTAAGCTATTCATTAAAGGTAATAGAACAGAAAAACACCTTTTGATACACAGCCATTCCAACACGTTATGTTTTAGAGTCTTTGCTAAATCACATTGTCAGAGTTCACTTTATTTCACCATTGAGTCAATGTAAAAGAATGAACCCTCTCTCTCTCAGAAATTTCTATGTTTAATACTCAGGACCCGCTCTGCTAACTTTAATACGTCGACAGTTCCAGGCTTAATTTGCTCCTTGGAACAAGCTATTAAGTATGCACGGCTGCTTTGTGCCTCCTCCATGAACCGTTCCCTTTTTTAAATATACAACCACATAATAATGGTCTCCGAGGAGAGGATGTTATCTGGGTTTGGTATTTAACAGGAAATCATGATGCCTAATTTGTGTGCCCATCCAGAACTTTCCATGTGACATCCAGGTATTTTGCATTCATTAAAAAGTCAACCATATGGCTGTTCAGATGATACTCTCTCCCATATAGATGGATGGAGAATTTATAAAAGTGACTGCATTATTTAACAGATGCATTAACTAAATCATTACAAGGTGAAAAATGCAGTCGCTTTGAGGCCAAGAAATGAAACTACCATGGAAGGCTGCTCTGGCCAGATATGGCCAGAAACTGGGCTGCTTTGAGAATGTGTGTGTGCATGGCTAAACGCTAGGGCAGGTACATACAGCCAGGCAAGAGCCCTGCTCATCTTTGCAACTGATTACTGCATTCTGACTCCAGGAATGCCTGGGATGCAGATTGGTTCTAATTAAAAATGCTGAGAGAAAGACTCCAATATAAAATCAGTAAAAGAAATGCAAAATTGAACAAAAAAATAATGAGTGAAAAAGATCTCTTATAAATTTTGTTTTAGAGGGTCAAAAACATGGAATTTTTTTCCCCCCGGATGGAAAGACTCAGAATTCCCAAGGTAAGGAAATTTGGTATAAACTACAAGGAGGGAGAAAAGAGTATCAAATTTAGAGACATGTCAAATGCAGCAGATGCAAAAACTAAACTAAACAGCCAGGAAAGACCCCAAACCCACATATGCTCCAGGCAGAAGGGCAGCAGCTTGGGTTCCTGCCAACTCCCTTCCTTCCCTCCTCCTTCCTTCCCTCTTTTCCTTCCTTCTTTCTTTCTTTTTCCCAAAACAGTCTCATACCCACATCTGTAACAGCAGGATTCTGTCCTAAGGGGTGGAAATGCAGCCCCAAGGAGCCTTCCTGGAATTCCAGTGGTTGATTCTCACTCCCAATGCAGGGAGCCCAGATTCAGTATCTGGTCAGGGACCTAAATCCCATGTGCTGCAATTAAGAGCCCACAGGCGGCAATGCAACTAAGACCCGTGCAGCCAAAAAAAAAAAAAAAAAAAATCAAAGAGACTCAGCCCCTATTCACATGTCTCTCACAGTCCAGTGGGGTGTCACAGATCCAAAACAAAGTGACACACCTCCTCACACTGAGGTTTTAAACTCCACTCCATCCCCAGCTGAAAACCCTCCAGTAACTCCACAGTGCGTGTGTGCATGCTCAGTCGCTCAGTCATGTCAGACTCTTTGCAGCCCCATGAACTGTAGCCAGCCAGGCTCTTCTGTCCATGGGGTTCTCCAGGCAAGAATACTGGAGTGGGTTGCCATTCCCTTCACCAGGGGATCTTTCCAATCCAGGGATCGAACCCGAGACTTCTGAATTGCAGGTGGATTCTTTACCACTGATCCACCTGGGAAGCCCAGGAAATCATCCTTGCAGTGTTTATCATGACAAAGGCCAATCAAGAGGCTCCAAAAACAATGACTGCATTTACAGAGGAGAGCACGGTCCGTTGCAGATTTCAGCCTCTCTGGCTGTCAGACTGAGGTCTCAGCTCCTTGCTGTCTGACCATGCTGGGGACCAAGTTCTGCAACATAATCACTTGCTTTCACAAAACCAGTGAGGGAGAGAGTAAAACAGATAGTACCACCTTTTTTAAGGCAATTATAGATGTGACACTCCATACCCTTTGCCATATTTAATCAGATAAAAATAAACCACCGATCATGTCCACACTCAAGGAGAAGGGATTACCCAGGCACAGACTCTAAGTCACCCTAGAGTCTGCTCACCATACATCCAGGCCCCAGTTCCCAGCCACAGTCCCCTCACATACCCCTCTCACAGTAAAACAGCTCATGGCCATGTGCCTTTCATGCAAGCATCAGTTCTAGATACAGCAAAGCAAGTCTGTGACAAGCCAGGGCCTAAATCCTCCAGATGTTTACAGCTGAGTAAAAGCTATTTATTTACTGAGTGGGAAAAAAAAAAAAAAGTTCCAGCTCTTGTTAACTCTCAATGCAGTGCCAAGACGCACACTTCAGTACAACTGGTCAGAATGTTTCATGGAACCACATTTAATGAAACACAAAACCGTGGCAACATCCAAGTTTTTTTAAAAAAGAAATTTCATAAATCTGAGGTCCAACCTAGATGCTAATAATTGCTTTATTTACTCTGAACAACTCATCATTGTGCCAAAGGTCTGGCTCATTTTTCCTGCCTCTTCTGTAAAGCGCAGATTTAAAAATCCGTGTTGAGATTCCCGAAGAGCAGCCTGTTCCATTCTTCATTCTGAGAGACAATTGATTAGTCATACCTCAAAGTCATTTTTCAAGGAATAACCATCAATATTAACAGCTACCAATCTCTCCCATTTGTAATCAGCTAAAAACAGCTCTTCCCCAGGGGGAAAATGTTTACACTTCTAAACTGGGGTTAGTTTACAACTCCCAGGATAGGAATCAGGCTTTATGTTGTGGTTCCTTAGAGGTTCGGCTGTCCAAATACTAGTTGACAGGGCGAGCTCTGGTGCAGACTTGGGAGGGAGCTGATTAGCATACACACCTGTGATGTATGCATGCTCCCCTGCTCCCACACCCAAACACCTGTGTTTTATGGGGAGATGGACACCAGTGTGATGGAGCAGAAACCCTGCCATAATCTGGGATTAGAAAGCCCTGAGCTGGAATTCCTGCTCTGTCTCTAACCTCCTGATGTCCACAGGCAGCTGCTTAAAGTCCCAGATACAAACCAATGGGAAGCCATCACGAGGTTGGCAGATGCTGCAGGCAGGGTACATGGTAAACTACAGTATTAGACGCCATGATTCCAGCTGTTAGAACTTGGTAGGCATAACTCTGCAGTTGGGGCACTGTCTGCTTTTTAAAAACATTTTAGTATGGGACATTCCATATGTTGACACAAGTAGAGAGGAAAGAGTGAGCCTGCCAGGCTCCTCTGTCCATGGGATTCTCCAGACAAGGATACAGGCTGTTTAGTCACTCAGTCATGTTTGACTCTTTGCGACCCCGTGGACTGTAGCCTGCCAGGATCCTCTGCCCATGGAATTCTCCAGGCAAGAATACTGGAGTGGGTTGCCATTCCTTCATCCAAGGATACAGGAGTGGGAAGCTATTTCCTTCTCCGGGGGGTCTTCCTGACCCAGGGATGAAACCTACATCTCCTGCATTGGCAGGCGCATTCTTCACCACTGAGCCAGCAGGGAAGCCCCTTTCTGTTCTTAAAGTGGGATTTGTCGGCCTTTGAAACGTTGGCATCTGTGGTTAGCTGTCGCTGTAGTATGTTCGGCGGGTGCCTGGACTCTACCCTCTCATTGCTAGTAGCACCCCTTCCTCCTCGTTGTGACAACCAAAAATGTCTTGAGATGTTGCCAAGCATGCCATAATTGAAGAGAAAGAACTGCCCCCAGGTGAGAATCACAGATTTAGAAGATTAGAAGGACAGCGTCAGAAATAGTAAAGAGACCACTAGTCTTTCCATGTGAAGTGGTGACCCCACTACCCACTCCAGTATTCTTGCCTGGAGAATCCCACGGACAGAGGAGCCTGGTGGGCTACAGTCGATAGGCTCACAATGAGTCAGACATGATGGAGTGACTAAACATGCATGCATGGAAACCTGGTTGGAAACCAATTCAACTCTCCTAGAGTTGTAAACCTCTTAAGAATTAAGTTAATCAAAAGCATTGAGTAGAAGATTCTGTAAAAGAAAAATTTACTTGCATCAATCTTAAAGGAAATCAGCCTTGAATATTCACTGGCAGGACTGATGCTGAAGCCCCAGTGCTCTGGCCACCTGATGCAAAGAGCTAGCTCATTGGAAAAGACCCTAATGCTGGGAAAGATTGAGGGCAAGAGAAGAGGAGGGCAACAGAGGACAAGATGGTTGGATGACATCACCAACCCAATGGACATGAATTTGAGCAAACTCTGGGAGATAGTGAAGGACAGGGGAGCCTGGAGTGCTGCAGTCCATGGGGTTGCAAAGAGTCAGACACAACTTAGCAACCGAACAACAACTTATAAATTATGTGTTTTACTAGTGGAAATACTGATAGAATGTTTTTGCCTTAGTTCGCGGAGTCTGTCTACAGCCAGTCAAGCTGGGGGACCCACTCCCTTATCTGTGGGAAGGACACCCTTGTGTAGCTTTGGGAAGATGACAGAAGTTGCCTGGCAACAGTTCGTTGTCTGTTCATTCTTTCTGAACCCAGCTACTTACGACCAAGAAGGTTTAAACTCCCTTTGCGGGGGCAGTAGAAGTGGACCCCACAGCCCACATAGGCTGAATCTGAAACACGCTCTGCAGACAGTATACCTGTGTAAGAGTGGTACGCATGGCTTTGGGATTCCCTGGTAGTGAGTTTCATGAACATTCTAATCAACGATTTCTGGGCTACCATGTTCGAAACCTGGATTAATTTCTTTCAGCATGAGAGCTCCAAAGAATGGCAAGAAAAATGGCAGGTTCTCTTAGCGTGAAGTGGCAGGACCTGAGGTAAGAGCACCTGGATTCACAGCCTAGTTGTGACTTTTATTTAAGAAGTGTCTGCAAGCAGGTGACTCAACCTCCTGGCCAGCAGTTCATTCACCTGCAAAAATGTTTATGGAAAACACCGCTGGTTCACGTAAGTACATAAACACACACATACACACGCACTGTCTCTCTCTCCCACACACCCCTCTCACAGGTGTAAGCTGTGAGCACTGTAACATGTGAATTCTAGATGTTTCTTCTTTTTAAAATAAAAACTCTGCAAGGTTTTAAGGAAAAAAAAGAAAGGTGGTGACACTGTCTGTGTCCCACCTGGCTTGTCTCCAACAGTAAAGGGGCAAAGGGGCAGCTTCAGATGCCAGTTCATGGGGTATGGAGGCAGCTGCAGACAGACGCTGCACAGAGCGGGAGAAGGGAGCCATTTCTGTCACACACTCAGAGCCGCGCTCCCTGCCCTTTGCACCTTCTCGTGTCATTTAATCTTCACAACATTTCAGGCACTAGTAGTAAAGAATCCACCTGCCAATGCAGCAGACGAGGGAGATGTGGGTTTGATTCCTGGGTCAGGAAGATTCCTGGAGAAGGAAATGACAACCCACGCCAGTATTCTTGCCTAGAGAATTCCCCATGGACAAAGGAGCCTGGCAGGCTATACAGCCCAGAGAGTCGGATGTGACTGAAGTATGTGTATCATCATCTTCGCCATCATTTTAGGAACAAAGTGCATCACTGTTCCCTTTTCGGAGATGAGAAAACAAAGGCTCTGAATCTTCCAGCAATTTTCCCTCAGTCTGACAGCTAACAAGAAGCAGGAGGACACTTGAGTTTCTCTCTGATTCCACTCCAATCTGATTTAAGAGCCACGCTTGCTTTCGGAAGACACCCAGAGAAGGAGCAGGCAGGGTGTTCCGTGATACACAGCACTTGGAAGATAAACATCGACTTGGTTGCAATGACTCTCCTCACAGCCCCTCCCCCAATATATATAGCGTTTTTGCTTTTAACTTTTTCTCTCTTTTACCTGAAAAAAAGAAGGACATTGGCATATCACTTGAAAAGCTTACAAATGACTCTTGCAAGCATAATAACACCACTGATCAGTAGGCTTGGAGACGAGGCATGCGCTGGGGATGAAATTATTTTTTCTCCCAAAGGGACAGCACACTTAGCAATAAAGTGCCCATTAGCAAACCCTGCCCAGCGGTAAAAAAGCAGGCTCTCACCACATGACGAGTGAGGGAGTGCGTGGAGCTCTCAGTTGGAATGCAGAATTATTTTATTATGAAAAGACACTTGAAGTGAAATTTTGCTGAGAGAAGGACTTACTTGGGAAGGAGAGAAGCACTTTGCACTTAAGATTTCTTTATCGCTATACCACTGAACTCGAAACATTACCCAAAATGTCATTATAGACTTTGCATTTCAGGGGGTCAGGAGTGAGCTATAAAAATTGACTTCATGCAGGCTGCAACTTGATAATCACCCTCTAAATGGATAACCAGTTTCTTTCATCATTCCTAGTGGCAGCTTAAAAATTAACACTCTGTAGAGTTCCAGATGTTCAAAAGAAATAGAAAGTGGAGTCTTCCTTCTAGTCTTTCAAACCCTTCATCCCCCAGAAAGTAAGGAGACTTGTGTACGGCTTTCAGTTCCTGCCCCTTTCTCCTCTAGTGACACAGGCCCTGTGTGCTGGTGGGGAGGCAGTGAGTGTGCTCCCCTCCCCGGCGCTGTCTCCCACACTGCATGCCCCTGTGATGGGTAGGGGTCTGGGCTGCCAACATGGGCATCTGTCTGACTCCCTAGAGTTACTGGGGGTGAGGGGGTTCCTGCAAGGCTGTTGGGAGTCCACAGGCCTGAGGGCCGTGCTAGAGAACCAGACTCAGGAATAGGAAGGGAGCTGAGGGTGGCCCAGCCATCCCACAGGCATGGTGCTCTGTCCCCATCTTAACCAGATAAATTTTAAGCTCCGTATTGTATTGGGTTGATCCCTGGCCCTGGGTTGGGGTCTCGACACTCCCTGTCATAGATGGTGGGGAGCCAGGGACTGGCCCCACTCCCTACAAGAGGCACAGGGTAGTTCCCAGCCGCTGGAGGTCACTGTTTCACTTCTGGGCAGCCTCATGTGGGACAAGTGACAAGTAAACCACCTTCTGGTTCTTAGGACACTTCATCGTCCTGCCTGCTTGGGACCTTCACGATCTGGTACCCTCCCCCACGTGATGTCTCCCTGTGTTTACCTGGCTGAGTCCTATTGGTCCTTTAGAGATCAGCTCAGATGTCTCTCCTTGGCCTCCCAGGACCCCTGGGCCGTGTCTACCACCCACTCTCCTGGCAGCCCCTACACCTCTGCAGAACTGACCGCAGGGGCAATGCTGGGCTTGCGCACTTGGCTGTGAGCTTTCCATCTTCCCAGTTAATATTTAAAGTCCATGCAAGCTGAGGCCATGACCTGCTCAGTTTGCATCCCAGAGTTCAGCTCGCTACTTTCCCTTCATAGACTCTGGACCCCTGAAGAAGGATGCAAATCTGGGCTTCACCAGGCAACCACATCTGAGGGATTTCACCACATCAAGGCGAGAACCCCTTCCTGGGGCCGGGGGGAGGGGAGCAAAGCACAGAGAATCAGTATAGATCGTTGCTGATTATTCACTGCTGGTCAAAAGCCTGCAAGTGGGCACAGGAACTGGGCTAGTTTGCTGTTGTGTTACATGCCTAGTTATCTAGTTTATCCATCCATCCATCTACCTATCTATCATTTATCTACTTAGTTATCTAGGTACACACAGACTAAAATCTGTTAATAATGAAAGATAATCACATAAAATTTGAGTTCACACAATTACAAAGTTAAAACAATGATGAGAGTGAAGCAGCCGCTGAGCACGGGGGGACGTGATCACCAATCAATTTTCATTCCCCAAATCTGCCTTCTCACCAGTGGGTTACATCAGCGCATCACACCAGCAGTGCCTTCAGATTCCCATGTGGGAAACATCACTGCCCATTTGTTTAGACCGAGTGTCTGTCTTTGTAACCGGATTGCACTCCTAATTGAAAATGAAAGGATGATGATGCCTCTGTTTCTATGCGCTGCTATGAGGAAAGGAAGAACACTGTAGAGACACGTTAATATCAGGGAGGAGAAGTGAAAGTGAACTTGGAGGAATAATACGAACAACTACCCCCTGCTCTTAGACTTTTCCAGGTGAACGTCTATAAATGCTTTACTCATTTGATGTAATCTTCTGACATCTCTAGAAGGAAAATATTATAGATAGCCATTTTATGAAAGAAGAAGCCAGGATACAAAAAGGATAAGGGGTTTACCCAGATCATGCAGCTGGAAGCATCGAGCCAGGATTTGTGCCTGAAGTCTGGCCTGAATCCCTGCCCTGGAATGTATTGCCCGTGGCTTCTCCTCTACCAGGAGCCCCTCGACACAGATGTGAAGGGCCTCTGCTCCCTCTTGCGATTCTTGGCTTATTTAGAGGAGCTCCGCTAACCAGGAAAGGCAGAGCTCTCTGTCCACCAGGTTAAGGATGAGAGTGCCATGGAGCGTGCATCCCAGTGGGTCTCCAACTCTATCACGCGCCAGAATCACCTGGGGGCAGGTAAAGCTCAATGGCTAGGGCCCACCCTCAGCATTTAGGTTTCAGGAGCTGGGATGGAGGCTTAGCCCTGGCATTCCCAGTAGACTTCCCAGGTGATGCTGCTGTTCTGGGGACCACATCTGGAGGACCACTGGTCTCTCCTATAGACATTTAAAGATTCAGGGGGTACAGAATGGAGCCCCAAAGATTTGGACATGGCTCATTTGCAACATAAGCTTAGACCACTCAAGACAAGCTAAGAAGGGTGGCCGAATCTCCTTATTGGTATCTCTCTCTGCTCCTCTCCCCACCTCACCTCCCACATCCTATGGGGATAAACCATGGTGGGGGGGAGGAGTGAATTGATGGAAGGGGCCACAGGAATTTACATAATTTTGGAACATATGAAACGTTTGTCAGAGGCTTGCTTTATGACTCAGGCCTGTGCGGGACATCACTACATCCCTATGGTATGAGGCATCATATGGCAATAACACCAGCTCAGAAGCCAGTGGCCAAATGGTCTCCATCTCAACTGCTCAGCCCCAAGGCCCACAGGCTACATCTGCCAGAAGGATGTGGCACTATGTACATCCCCCTCCATCCTGCAATCTCAATTTTGCTCATTGCATTTTGTGTGTATTCCATTGGTGTAAGACTCCCAATTAGAAAACTGGCTTCCTCCTCTGTTCCTTAATCATCATGATCAAAAGCGACCCTATTTGGGCCCCCATACCTATCTGTTTGTAGACAAGAATATGACCCAGAAAATAGTTTTCACGAACAACAGAGGGTTTGTTTTCATACTTTTAAAAAAGATGGCTCTTGTTCAGACTTGTCTCGCCATGACACACTGCTGCAGCAATGAGTGGTAATGTCTTTGTCCTGTTGAGCATAGAAAGGACCCAATAAACAAACACTGTGGGGGCAGGGGTGACACTGCTTTGGAAGGTGTTAAGCTCTCTCAGGAATTAATCCACACCTTATGGAGCATGAACTATTTAAACAGACAAATGGGATTTACGAAGTTGAGGGTGAGACATCCCTCCACAAGTGCACATGGAGACGCGGGCTCCTCTCAACGCTTCTGTTCTTTTATTTTTATCGATGCTGAATTTATGAAAGAAAACCAAACTGTCCCCAGTAGCATGGATTCAGGGCTTCTCAAGGCAAATAATAAACACTACCAATACCCTCAAATATTTAAAGTTGGCTCAGTAAATACGGTGTTCAATGCCAACAGCTTCTAGAAGCAGCTTAGAGCACAGATGAAGAATTCCAGAGGGAGAGCACATGGGCCTTTCAACACAACTGCAGACTCAGAGTTACCGTCAGAAACCACAGAGGGTGAGCCCAAACCTGAGACAAGGATCCTTCTATTACTAAAACAATGCATACACATGGAATCGGGCGTCCCCAGTGGCTCAGCAGTAAAGAATCCACCTGCAGTGAAGGAGATGCAGGTTTGATCCCTGGGTCAGGAAGATGCCCTGGAGGAGGGCATGACAACCCATTCCAGTATTCTTGCCTGGAGAATCCCACGGACAGACAAGCCTGCCAGGCTACAGTCCATGGGGTTGCAGAGAGTCGGACATGACTGATGTGACTTAGCATGCACGCATATCTACAAAGACAGTACTGACGATCCTACATGTGGGGCAGTAGAGGAGACACAGACACAAGGAACAGAATTTAGTGCACAGTGGGGGAAGGAGAGGGTGGGATGATTTGAGAGAGTAGAATTGAAACATATACTTTACCATACGTAAGATAAACAGCCAGTGGGAGTTCTATGCATGGCACAGGGAACCTAAAGCCGATGCTCTGTGACACCCTAAAGACGGATGGTGGGGGAGGGAGAGAGGTGGGAGAGGGGCTCAAGAGGGAGGGGACACATGTATACCTAATGTTCACGTTGATGTATGGCAGAAACCAACACATTATTGTAATGTGTTGTAACTCTAATTAAAAATAAATAAAAAGATTAAAAATAAACAACCTTCACATGCTCCCACTTTGGGGGCAGCCTGTCGCTTGTTAAGCTGCTGCTGACAACTAGAAAAGCCTCTTTCTTACAGAGCTGGATTCCTCCTCTGTGGCAAGGCCACCATCGACCACAGTTCTGGCTTCAGGGGAAATAAATAGCCCTTCCCTTCACATCAGAGTCTCCTGGAGGCTGGAGAAAGCTCTTGTGCTCCATGGCTTCACCTGGTTCCCGGTCAGCATGTGCTCAGCCATATTTCACCCACTCCCTCGTCCAGCAAGCATGGGGGTCCAGCCATGCCCAGGCTCCAGGGTAGGTGCTGGGGTGGGATGGTCAAGGAGAGAGGCCCACACGGCCCTCAAGAAACTTCTGAAGCAGCAGGGGGGACCATGAGATCTTGCCCTTTATATGATAGTTCCTAGTCCCACAGATTCACCCAGGGAACTTGTACACTAAGGAAGGGAGAAGACCCATCTACATCTTTATTCTTAAAATACTTCCAAGGAGCATTCTGCAGGACACGAAATCCTTAGAGATGCTCTCAAACAAGAGTCCTACGGCAGAAACTGCCACCACACCTGCCTCTTGGAGAGTGACAGCACCCGTGTTAGAAATTCTGCATGTTCCCGCAGCACGAAATAGACTCGACTCTATTTAAACCAGCGTTTTCCTGACCTACCTGAACCACAGAATACTCTTTTCAGAGAAGCTTCCTGTTTTATCGTTCACACGCTGGGATTCCTTGAAACATTCCTGATCTGCTTCATCTCTTAAAAATGAAAGATGAAATTAAAGCCCACACAGGCGATTTTCCTGCCTGATTCTGAGAGTGGAGGATGCAGCCAGCCATGTACTAGAGCCAGGGCCAGCATGAAGGGCAGGAAATGAATGGCAGAACCTCGAACAGACCCTGAACAGTCTCCAGGAGGCAACGGGAGATGGGGCAGGCCCACTGGGCCCTTCTGTCCTCGAGATTTGGCTCAGAGGAGCTGGTGCCACCATCTGCTGAGACAAACCAGCCACCTGTATGTGACCGTCCCCAGTGATGCCTTTGGCAGTGGAACGTGCTTGGCCGACTCTCGCTAGAATAACATCCTGCAGGAATGAGAACCACTTCTCGCCAGCACCACCGTCAGCGCACTGCGCCAGGCCCAGCCTCACCAGCAATCCATGAAACCAAGACTGGGGAGCGAGAGACAGACTAATGTATTAGTCAGGGCCCTTTTGGTCGAATGTGACACAAACCTGATGCAAACCAGCTGATCAGAAACAAGAACATCAATGGTTCCTGTGACCAGGCAACTTGGGAGGCTCAGAGGCTAGGAGTCCGCTGTCAGTGCATGTCCATCTCCTTGGTCTTCGATCCGAGGCCAGTTTCAGGGGTGAGGGGTGTGCTAATAGGGCCCCCAGCAGCTCTGGGGTCACCTTCACTAGTTTCCATTCGGCAAAGAGAAGAGCCTTTCCCAAGGGCCCCAGCACAAGTCCCAGGGCTCACTGGCTGCTGAGTCTCAAGCTCCTCCCCGAACAAGTGTAGCCAGAGTGAGGAACACTACTGGCCTAGCTGGGGCCAGGTGGTCTCTCTGTGCCTTGAGCCAGGTGAGCCCCCACCGAGACTACACAGACTAAGAGGGGAAGCAGGGCTGTCCTGACACGGGTGCTGTTACCATTGGGTGGGGAGGACGCACACAGGCCAGGTGCCAGAGGCAGAGTTGCAGCCAGTCTGAGCCTGCCCTCACCTTCCTGGAGCTCGCATCCCACTCAGAAGACTGGTGGCATGTAAAGAACCCATCCAATGGGACACCTTCCAATGGGGAGAATTGTTCTGAAGAAGATTAAACCAGTAACTGGGTTGTTGGTAAGAGGCAGGTGGGGTGGAAGGGTCTTCAGTGGACAGGCAGGCAGGAGTCCTCTCTGAGGAGCTGGTGTTTGATGGAGGAGCCAGAGCACAAGGGTTGGAATAGACAATCAGGCACCTGCAGCTCTACACAAGGCAGTGGGCCCCAGGAGGATGCCCTGAGTCCCCCCAAACCTGGAGGAAGGGCAGCAAGTCTGGGCACGTTGGGTCAGTTCCCGGAGCCCACCTGCCAGGGAATCTGCCCCCAAGAAAATCAGGGCTGCAGCTGTTTCTGGCCGATATCCATCTCCCTCTTGATCCTTTAGACAAAGGCAGGCATGACCATGCTGCATTTGGCTGTGAAGGATCTTCACTAACCAGCCTCCACCCTGAGTGATGGCTTCCATTCCAGACAAATAACCATAGAGCTCGGCTCTTTCCCAGACAGCCTCCCACTGCAACGCGACACCGGCACATTAAAGCCCATGATGCATGGCACCCAGCCTGCTTATAGCTTCTTTATGGCCTCGTCAGCTGTAACTGGACGATTACAAAGCCTTCTCCTGTTTTTAAAAACAGTGATTTATTGACCCTCTTCAACCCTTCCTCTCTGAGTATGTGTATTACATGGGCATGTTTGGCTATAATTAAGTTCCTAGATTACTGTCAAGCCAATTGCTTTACCCATCCAATCTGTAATAACACATTTTATTGTCTCTTCTTATTTTTTAATTAAGATAGAAGAAGATACATTCCATGAGATCAAGAATGGAAATAAAACAGGCTTCTTTTCAATCTCAAGTCAGTCAACTCCAGTTGGTTGACTCCCCATCCTCTCTCCCTGCCTCTGGTTCTGCTGCTGGGAATGAGAGGTGGGGGGAGGTCAGGGAAAGCCAGTGATTTCAGAACCCATAGGGCCCCTGGGGGTGAGGCTTTGGGGCAAAACATGTAGAAGACGCTGGGAGCCCATGCTGTTCCTCCCTGTTATGCTCACGGAGCCTCTGTCTCCCTCTCAGCCTCACATTTCACCTTCTAGCATCATAGCCACTGGAGGCACAAGGTTCCAAAAGGGGAGAAGAGAAGCCTGTCCCATTATACATGCATGTACAAGTGCCTTCATTCACCTGGACTGTGTCCCAGGACACAAGACTCCCAGGGCTAATGCTGAATGCGTATGTGCTAAGTTGCTTCAGTCATGTTCAACTCTGTGCGACCCCAAGGATTGTAGCCTGCCAGGCTTCTCTGTCCATGGGATTTCCCAGGCAAGAATACTGGAGTAGGTTGCCATTTCCTTCTCCAGGGATCTTCCTAAGCCAGGGATCGAACCCATGTCTCTCACATCCCCTACAGGTGGGCAGGTTGGTTCTTTACCACTAGCGCTACCTGGGAAGCCCGTAATGCTGAATAAGTCAAGTAAAACAGTATGCGTTGGTCATCCTAATACACATGCACACCTGCATGTGTGTGTGTGTGAGAGAGAGAGAGAGAGAGATTCTCAGGTAGAAAGTCCAGACCTCCAGGGTACATAGGACAGGAGATGTAGTTCTATTTTAACCCAAATGGTCCATGATGTGAAAGAACTGAAGCCTTTCACACACTCATCATGACAGAACTCCTCAGAACAATTCCAAAGAAGGACTGCAGAGCCTGAGAATACCTCTCCATTATGTTTTTAGCCAAAACAATGAAGCACAGAGAGGTGTGAGCTTGTGGATCTTTTTTTATATTTTCAAGAAAGTATTTGGAGCTGAACCTATGTGTTTGTGTACTAATGATAGGAGGCAGTGGATGAGTTTCTCTGCTCTAAGTCAATCCTCATTCCTATTTAGGAATCATTTTTCTTTGCAGATGTGGGCAATTTAAAGGATCCATCAGGTTTTATTTGGTCAAAACAAAGGCATTTTCTTGTCTATCTACTTTTTCTTCTGATGTAGAAAGTTCTCTGAATCCCCAGCCATATTTTCAGACTGAACAGATCCTGCTCTTAGAATTGAAAGTCTCAGGTACCAGGTAAGAAAGGCTCATTTCATTGAGTCGGTGATGGAATCTAACCATCTCATCCTCTGTTGTCCCCTTTTATTTTTTATACTCATGGTTCATTGACAAAGTCTGTTCTTATAATCAGAAAAGGGACGCACAAGATCCTTGGGGTAAGTTCCCCTCCCCTTTTCTCAGGATTTTTGGAAGCAGAGCATCACTTGGACATGAACAGGAATGCCCTGCACATGCATGTGACCAATAACCCCTGGGACCCCTTGTAGGCAGGTCAGCACAGGAGAAGTCCTCACTGCGGCAGGGAAGATGAGCTAATGCCAAGTATTCCATTATCCTTAGTGAAACTAAGCAAAGCCCCATAGTTTATAAACAGAAAAGAAACGGTTAGCCAACGGATATGCATTATCGTCCACCATCTTGATTAATTTCTGGAAATCTCTTCAGATATTTTATGCTGTTTTAATTATGGGAACTCATTCTAAAGTCTTCAAATCTTGCTTCCTCTTTCCCCACCACCTATCTTTATAGGTAATTTCTCTGACATTTATCTTTGTGGACAATTAAAGTACTTCTTGGTATATTTCTATTCCCAAAGTCTTCAAAGGCCACCATTTCTTCTTATTTTTGTTCATGGCTCGTACCCTTTAGCATGCTGAGTTTTTGATGTCAGGTATCAATTTTTAACTTTTAATTCTGTCTCCAGAAGTAATGTAAAGAGAAATATAAAGGTTAAAATAATACTTCTCATAAGCGTACAACTGCAAATTTCATGACTAAAAATGGAAAATTAATAGTACCTTTTCCTTTTAACTCTTAATGTGGGAACCAGTTCTTGGTTTCTGCATGTCACCAAGGTCCTTGTGGGAGAGAATTTCACAGTTTTATGGATTCAGTATCTGGGACAGGAGCCCTCCTCAGCTGGAGCACAATGATGCGCCGTGAAAAACAGTCCTTTCCATGAAGTGCTTTCAAATGGACTCTGAACATCTGTTTTTCACCCCTTAAAGATTTCAGATTTTTAAATGTGGGACCAACTGTGGCCCAACTGTGGCCATGAGGGAGAGGACAGAAAGGTGGGTAAGGGAATTTCTATGGGTAATTTTTTTTTTGAGATATTGTATCAAAGACCCTCAGATGGAAGGATGAAGGGGCTGGGAGCAGCGCCTTGGAGTCCCCATGTCTTTCTAGAGGTGTCAGAGTTCCACATAGGAACAGGCCCTGGGGCTGGAGCAGCAGAGATGGGAGGGAGGACCAGAGAAGGGGCAGGAGGTGGGAACACACAGGTGCCACCGCTGAAGGAGCCCAAGACTTCTCAGAACAGCGATGAGGAGATCTAATGGTGGGACACACATGTAGATGCTATCATTGCAAAGCCCTCCAACCCCCAGACAAACAGAGTTCCTGTGAGTAGGGTGGTGTGGTGGTGCTGTGAACCACCAGATGTCACAATTAGGGCAGAGCAAAGAGTGAGTGAGCTCAGGGAAGGAAGCTCTGAGGAGGGAGACTCCCAGGAGGTGCAATCAACCACAGGGTCTCCAGGAGGGAGCCAGGAATCGAGCTGGTGTCCAGGTCACACTCCAAACCCTCAGAAGCCACTTGGGAGCACTGTGGATGCTGCTGGCGGGAGGGGGTGGGGGCAGATGAATAGTCCATGAGCTTTTGCACTCAGAGTGGAAACAGGAGGATGATGGTGATGACCACTGTTGCCCTGGTTGAACTGGACACGTGATTTTGGAACTGCTCTGAGAGGTGGGACTTAAGATGACTCTCCCTACACAAGTGGGAAACTGAGGCTCAGAGAGAGTAGGACCTGCACCCAAACCACACAGGCAATGAAGCCTGAGTGAGGATTCAAACCCATCTCTGTGGGACCCCCCAGAGCTCGCTCTCCATCTTCTCTTCCACATTGTACCTGGATGCAGACCTGGATAAAAGGATGTAGATGTGAGAACAAGAGCCTCCTGCAAACTTGTTAACACTGTATGGGTGGTGAACCCCATCCAGTAGGCAGACTGCTGCCACCATCAAGTGTTAAATAAATGAGCATGCATAGCGTCCTGATATAAACATCATCCACCAGTTTTGACGGTCACTCCCAAGCTGTGCTTAGGGTGCCTGCAGGTGTGTGTGGGGGGTGGGGGGAGGGGACAGCCAAGAAAGCAGCAGAAAGCTCCTGGATTGAGTCTTCAATCTCAGTGGCTGTATACCTGGGTTAAGCAGTGCCTGCTGGATTAACACAGATGAAGCTCAAATCACCCCACGCCCTGAAACTTGCAGGTGAACACATGTGATGCCACCTTTGTTGCAGGTTATGATGAAGATTCACACTCACCACCTGACTAGAGAGGGAATATTTACCAATCCACTTCTCTGGGTGGGCTGCTTCTTCTTGTGCATAGTAATTCAGAGAAAATAGGGGCAGAGGAAAAAATAAGAAAAAAAAAAGTATTTAGCTTTTATGTTTTGTTTTTAGTAGACTTTTAACAATCAACAAACCAGCAACCAGGCATAGAAGAGAGGCTCATCCTTTTGGGTCAAAAGGCCTGGATCCAACCCATTTATCCACCTGTGTAAACCCATGCTTAGCATCCCTAAGCCTCATTTTCCAGATCTCCGGATTTCCAGCCCATCTCTTGCTCCATAACTCACTGCACAGGTCCAAGCAAATCTAGCCAGGCAGGTGCTGAAAGAGCAGGGTCATGTGTTTACACGAGCGACAAATCATCAATCATGCAGACCTGATACCTGTGCCCGAGGATGCAGAAGGGAAGGGGCTTCAAGTGAGTTCTGTTCTCATGGCCCCTGTCCCACCTGCAAATCTGCACCCTTCCACCCTTCCGTTCTCCTTCTGTCCACATCTGTGGCTTCTCCAGCCTCCCCACCTCCCAAATCAACAAGCAGAAGACTGTTCAATGTCCCTCACTCTCATGTCTACTTCTGTTCAGCATCACTGATCAAGGTCCTCCTACTACAGGCACTATAGCTGGTTGACCTGTTACTTCTCAGTGACCTCTAGGGATGGCTTGGAACCAGCCAGTGGAGGGAGTGTTTACACTGGAAACTGGCAAACCCCAGCCCTCGGGTTTGTTGACCTTTCTTTTCAGAGAGCTGGATTACCAGTAGACCCCTACACCCCCAAACAGCTTTCCAGGTGGTTCATTGGTAAAGAATCCGCCTGCCATGCAGGAGATACAAGGGACGTGGGTTTGATCCCTGGGTCGGGAAGATCTCCTGGAGGAGGAAATGGCAACCCACTCTAGTACTCTTGCTGGGAAATCCCGTGGACACAGGAGCCTGGCGGGCTACAGTCCATAGGCTCACAAGGAGTCGGACATGACTAAGCATGATCACATATGCCCCCTACACCCAACAGGACTATCTGAACTCAAGCTGTCATCATCTTTCACATGGATCACTACTAGAGTTAGCCATCTCGGCTCCCATTCCTGCCCCTCCCAGCACACTTTCTTTTCTGCAGCTGATGAGAATTTTAAACCTAATTTGTGCTGTAACTTCCTATTAAATTTAGGAGGGAAAAAGTCTAAACTCCTGCCTCACCAACTACATCTGCAGCATGGGCCCATTTATCTCCCTTCCCTTGGTTCCCTGTGCTTGAACCACACTGGCCTCCATTCTGTGCTGTGCCATGACGAACATCTCCAGAACTCAGGACCTTTGCACATGCCCCACCCCTTTCTGGAACATGCTTCCCAGCACCTCCCCTGCAGGGCTCAAGTGCCAGACCCTCACAAAGGTCTTCCTTGACCAGTGTTCTAGTGAATGACCACATACACACGGGACAGTTCACCTCTATTTCTACTGATTCAGGTTAATGTTGCAGCACTTGCACTGTCTGTAACTCTATTTGCTCACATATTTGCTTTATCTTCTGAAAACTCAGAAACAACTGTAAGCCCCCAAAGGAGAGGAGCTGTGTCTATTTTATTCTCGCAGGCATCACTATAGGCTGTCACCCCATCAACTCTCAAATCGATGTTTATTGAATGGATGAATGAAGGAGCATGTTCTCAGCAGATATGAGAGACTAACACTCCTAAATCTGGGATCCAAGGCTTCAGGCAAGTTCTCAAGGATTCCTCTGAGGTCACATGGAAAATCCTGTGTGTCTGTGGATTTCATTCTTGGTGCCTTTGTATTGTTCTCTGAAAACAGCAGGGTGTTGTGAACACCATGAAGGTTTTGCTAGCTTGTCATTACCTTAGAATCTGTCCCCACCCTTGCACTCAGCCGCCCCTTGGACCCTAAGCTCAGCCATGTATGCAGAAATGATCAACAGCTTCCAGCAAAGAGTTCCCTCCTCGTTGCCGCAGCAGCTTTCTACAAGTCAGCTGCGGGTTCTTTAGCTCTGCCTTTCTGTCTTCTGACAAGTATAGTTGTGCAGAGACAGTGTGGGGCTCCCAGGAGAAATTGGCTTCCGAAAGAACAGCTCAAGGCATGCACGTTCCTGCTGAAAGCTGACACAGCACTGGCCTCGTGGCACATTCGGCAGAGCCAGAGAGGACCTGATATTCTGTGGCTGTCCTGGCTTCTGAGGGACACAGGCTGGGGTCCTGACATTCCAGGAGGTAACCAGGAGCCCAGGAGAGTGCAGCATAGCGATGGCAGCTGCTGGCCAGGCTCCACAGTGGAGCGCCCTGCCTCTGCTCTCAGATCAATTCTTAATGCCCCGATTGATCTCAACTGGTTTCCTCACTGAAAAGCAGCAGGCCCAGAAGAAGTGGTAAACATTCCCCCAAATAAAAGAATACAGTGAGGCAATGTGAGCAGAGACACATGAAAATAAAAAAGGTTTTCTCTACAGAAAATGTTGATAACAATAGCAGATAATGGAATAGCATTATCTTCAGAATGCAAAGGCACCAATTAAATCTCTGTTGGGCAAAATGTCCCCACTGTGAGGGATGCACACAGAACCTCCACACAGATTCTCCTCTGTTGTTTTGATCTCCTACCTCTGTGATTATGGAAACTGCAAAGACTTGGCTGGGGGTGGCAGAGGCAGCACATCTATTAAAAACCTCTTTAAAAAAAAATGAGAAAAAGTGAAAACAGGACCCATGAGGGATTGATTACAGTAGAGTGCCTGACATGGGTGGAAGAACAGAGAATGCATTTTGCCAAATACAGAACTCCTGACCTGTGGACCCCTGGGGTCTAGTTGGGATTCATGTTGGATGAGGAAAATTGAGTTGCCTGTCTAGAATGTTCCCCTTTGACACACGTTGGGTCAATTTTTCCTAGCAGAAAACATATTTTTGCAATAATGCATTTTGATATTAATTTATCTTTGTGAAAATTGAATACTCTTAAGTCCCGACTGCCCCCCACCCCCACCATTTTTGAATACTTGATGGGTGGGAGTGGAAACACCCTGCTATTTTAAAGCCCTTAGCAATTTTCTGAACCATCCTTGGGAGGGGAGACTGCTCTTTTATTTCAGAAAAAAAAATAAAAAATAAAACAAAACGTTTCAATAAGCCCTTTGATTTTGCAAAGAAGAAGCCAAAATCCTCTTTAGGCATGGAGAGATTCCCAACAAGAAGATGTGAAATTTCCCTGCATGATAATGTGAGGGATAACATCATTTGGGACAGAATTTACCTCTGAGTTGATGGCCCATCCTGGGAGATGAGCCTCGGATTGTGTATGTGTGTGTGTGTCTGTGTGTGTCTGTGTGTGTCTGTGTGTCTGTGTGTGTCTGTGTGTGGTGAAGGGATGGGGATGCTTTTCCTTCTGTTGGTTCCAAAATACTTCCATTGTTAGCAGGTTGGAGGAGGGATCTCGGGACTGGTGGCCTAGCTGCAAGTACTTGGTTTAAGGTTGACAGTTAAAAAGAAGCCTGTTCAGTGGGGACCCACTCCCATAGTGGAACATGACTTGAAATCATAAACTTTGTTCAGCTTCTTCCTGTCCCTTCAAGCTTTCAGTGAAGTTTTGGTCAACATTAAAATAGTCTGATTTCAATCCCATTTTGAGGAATTAGGGGGGAAGCTTAAACTACATGTAGAATAAAGACATACAGGGAGATCAGCAGCATTCTGGAGAAGATAACTGCAAAGTGCTGATGACCAGGGGAAGGCCAGAGCATGGTTCTGAGAGTGGACATCACTGGGTAGAATTCACATCACCTACTCCCTTCTTTGCCTTCATTCTCCTGCCATCAGAACTTCTTTTTCTTGTCTGAACACTTTTGCAAACCAGAATTAGCCAATCAGAATGCTGTATCCTACTGCACTAGACTCAGTCCTGGCCAACCAGAACCTTCCCTAGGACTTTCACTGAAACCATCCCAATGTTGGCTGAAATAGTTGCTGTAGTGATGACATAAACTTAGAGGGGCTGATGGTCTGCTCTGGTGCCAGAAGGGGGAGTTCATCTGAGAATGAAGAATGACCAAGTGATTTATTCCTCTGGTCCCCTCTCTGCTCCAGTGCTGCAAGTTGGCTGCATCCTTATTCTGAAGCCACCATTTCTGTTAGGTGACCACTCCGTACCACGGTGGCTCCAGATAGTCCTCTCTGGAATCCTGTAACTGCTTCCTCCTCCTGCTCCTTCAGGTCCTGGGATGAAAGCAGTCCTCCCTACTATCATCAGCCTGAGATATCCTCAACATGCTACTGTTGGGACAATTACTCTTTAGTACATTCTCCTGCTTGGCCATTTTGTGATCCATATCCTTCCTGAACGCTTATGCATATCCAGGTGAAGGTCAGGATTTTATGGCCAAACAGATACGTATTGTCTTGTCAGCTGGACAATAACAGGAGCTGTGAGCCCCAAAGAATGGAGAAGTTTCTTGCCATTTCTGTTAAACTCATAATAAACACAAGTTATCAGGTCTAGTCTTTGCTCACAAAGCCTCATGAATCCTGAGAAGTAGCCACATCTGTTTGGAGCTGCCTCTGAACTGTCCTCATCATGATGCTGACCAAGGGCTTGATGTGCTGACTCTTGAAAACCAGGGCTGGGAAAGTGACAACAGTAAGACAGAGGAAGAGAAAGCCCCTCACTCATATCCCTTCTCAGCAACAATAATCTGGCATTTATCCATGAACAAAAGTGCCTTTGTGTGAGTTTTGGGATCCAGGCTGGAGATGATGAAGCCTCAAGAAGTCCAAGAGCTTTTTGAGAAAATAGGGCCAGGTAGCTGACTCTCTGACTGTGCTCTTGACTACAGACCCAGCAACAGCTCCATTCCCCTGAGGACTCAGCTACAGTCTGTTAGTCCTTGGTTCTGCCTTCAGCACTATATGCCAAGGAGCCTGGAAGAAGTCACATACATCTGTACATTGAGTAAAAGAACCATAATCTCATCTGAAGTGGCCAATAATCTGGCTCTGCCAGCCACACAGCAAGATCAAGAAGGATTTATCCCTGGGATGCAATGATGGTTCAACATATGCAAACTGGTAAGGTGACCGAATAAAGGCCATATGATTATCTCAACAGATGCAGATAAAGCATGTGACAAAGTTAAACAATTTTAAGATAAAAACTCTCAACACATTAGGTATAGAAAGAAAGGCATATATGGAAAACACACTCTTGACAAAAGCTCTTCCTCTGAGATCAGGAAGACAAAAATGCCCACTCTCACTCCTTCTTTTCAACACAGCACTGAAAATTCTAGCCAGTGTAATTAGGCAAAATAAATAAATAAATAAAGTATGTATAAATCATAAACTAAGAAGTTAATTTGCCTCTGTAGATGATCTGATCAAATATATAGAAAATCTCAAAGACTCCACATTCACACACCTTAAAAATCTGTTAGAACAATAAACAAATTCTGTAAAGTTGCAGTATACAAAATCAACATAAAAAGTCAGTTGCATTTATATACACTAACAATAAACTATCTGTAAAAGAAAGAAAAAGAAAATAAAACCCATTTATAGTAAGATCAAATACAATCAAATAGTTAGGAATAAATTTAACCAAGGAAGTGAAAGATATGTACATTGAAAGCTGTTAAGATATTGATAAAAGAAATTGAAAAGACATAAATAAATGGAAAGATACACCCATTTTCATGGATTGGAAGAATTAATATTAAGTATCCATACCAAAGTCTTCAATAGACACATTACAATTCCTATCAAAATTCCAATGGCATTTTTCACAAAATAGGAAAAAATTCCTAAAATTGTGTGGAATCATAAAGAACCAAAATGGCCAAAAAAATTCTTTCAGATCAGATCAGTCGCTCAGTCGTGTCCGACTCTTTGCGATCCCATGAATCACAGCACGCCAGGCCTCCCTGTCCATCACCAACTCCCGGAGTTCACCCAGACTCACATCCATCGAGTCAGTGATGCCATCCAGCCATCTCATCCTCTGTCGTCCCCTTCTCCTCCTGCCCCCAATCCCTCCCAGCATCAGAGTCTTTTCTAATGAGTCACCTCTTTGCATGAGGTGGCCAAAGTACTGGAGTTTCAGCTTCAGCATCATTCCTTCCAAAGAAATCCCAGGGCTGATCTCCTTCAGAACGGACTGGTTGGATCTCCTTGCAGTCCGAGGGACTCTCAAGAGTCTTCTCCAACACAACAGTTCAAAAGCATCAATTCTTTGGCACTAAGCCTTCTTCACAGTCCAACTCTCACATCCATACATGACCACAGGAAAAACCATAGCCTTGACTAGACAGACCTTTGTTGGCAAAGTAATGTCTCTGCTTTTGAATATGCTATCTAGGTTGGTCATAACTTTCCTTCCAAGGAGTAAGCGTCTTTTAATTTCATGGCTGCAGTCACCATCTGTAGTGATTTTGGAGCCCAGAAAAATAAAATCTGACACTGTTTCCACTGTTTCCCCATCTATTTCCCAGGAAGTGATGGGACCGGATACCATGATCTTCATTTTCTAAATGTTGAGCTTTAAGCCAACTTTTTCACTCTGCACTTTCACCTTCATCAAGAGGCTTTTTAGTTCCTCTTCACTTTCTGCCATAAGGGTGGTGTCATCTGCATATCTGAGGTTATTGAGATTTCTCCTGGCAATCTTGATTCCAGCTTGTGTTTCTTCCAGTCCAGCGTTTCTCATGATGTGCTCTTTAGGGAGAAGAAAAAAATCCTAAAGCATACACTTCTTGATTTTAAACTATCATACAAAGCTATAGTAATCAAAACAGTAAGGTACTGGCAACAAAACCAGACACAAGAACCAATGGAACAGAACTGAGAACCCAGAAACAAGTCCAGATTGGACAATCTGCCTATGGGAACACATCTGGTACTTGACAAAGCCAAGATGCTCTGAGCCTCAACATCCACACTGGTAGTCTTTCCTGCCTGGGTCAGGTCTCTATTCTCTAAATGGACCCAGTAAGTATAAGGTGCTATCAGCTGAAAAAGACTTGATTCCTAACTCCTATCAAATATCCTCATTTAGCTAGGTTTGGGACCAGAGACAGTTTGCAGATGTCTATAAACTATGGCCCATGGCCCAAGCTGGGTTCATTATCTGAATTTTAAAAAATAATTTCTTGAAGTGAAAGCCATCTAACATAAAATTAAACATCTGGAAAGGAACAATTCTGTAGCATTTAGAAAATATGCAGGTTGTGCCATGACTACTCCAGTTCCAAACATTTATTTCCATCACTTCAAATTAAAAACCCTATACCCGCTAAGCAGTTTCTTCCCATTCCATGCCTGTTTTTGTAAATAAAGTTTTACTGGCACACAGCCACATCCTCTCTTTATGTATCATCTATGGCTTGTTTTGTGTCATAACGGCAGAGTTGAGTTGATACAACAGAGATTTTATGGCCTGCCAAGACAAAAATATTTACTATCTGGTCCTTTACAAAAAGTGAGACCCTGAGAGGAACAATTTATAGCAATCATTTAGACGTGGGTTGGTATCCTGTCTTCTCAGTTAGCTACATGACCTTGGGAGCATTCCTTTACCTCTCTGGGCCTCCCTACCCTTCTGTGTAAAACAGGCAACAAGCCTGTACTCTGCATGGAAAGCACCTTAGCACCTGCCTGGCATGAAGCAGGCAACCCCTGTCAGTCAACACTATTATCTTGGCATCCATACCCTTATTGGATCTTCCAAGCTCCCTCTGAGGCTGGTAAGGAGGACCCTCCTCCCAACTTTACTGTTGGGGATGAGGGCTTGGAGTGGATAAGGATTTGCTCAGGTTACAAACAGGTGACAGTACAGCAGAGGGTCTTGGGCTCATCCCCTTACTGTCCACAAGGCTTCGTGCTCAGGGCCAGGGAGCAGAGAGAAAGAAAATCAAGCCCAAAGATCAAAACTCAAGGCCTCCCAGCCATTTCCCAGCTCTGGGAAGTGAATGAGCCCATTCAAGCATTGCAAAAAATGGGTCTTGCATTCTGGAGTGGTTTCATCTCATTTCCCAAATCCTGTGGATTTCACTTGCAGAGTGTCCACTTGGAAGAACTCCTCACTTCCTTGAGGTGGAGGCAATGAGGAAACAATGTGTTTCTACATCATTGGTGCCCTGGTCTCAGCAGACATTCCTTCCTCCATGGTCACATTTGCAAATTCAACTCCTCCAGAAAACAGCCCCTCTCCACTGGCTCCATGCTGAGCTGGCTCCTGCCCTGTTTGAAGTCTTCAATGCCACTTTCAACACATCTTTACATCCTCTCCCAGGGCCTTGATGTCTTCACAGGGCAGCTGCTCAGGGCTTGGGGCTGAAGCTGGCACTTTGTATAGTTCAGGGAAAGGAGAATCCAGCTGACTCTGCAGAAAGCCATGGTATACGGGTTAGCACAGCCTGCAGTCAGAGCCGTGCTCCTCACCAGCAGACACAGGGAAGAGCAGCTGGGAGCTGGCGAGTTGATGCATGACAAGGTCTATTCTCATGGCATTTGGGCTATGGTGAGGGCTGGAGGTGACTCCATGGAATTTGACCTAAGAGATGAGAAAACCACAGAGTCGCTCCTGCCTCTGACTCTGCCCTCACGGTGTCTGCGCACAGGAAAGCAGGAGCTGTAACATTTCTAAAGTTCTCCTTCCAGCCAGAGGTGCTGGGCTTTGATTTACGCTCGACGAGTCTCTTGTCTCCTTGTCTGGGACCCACACAACTAAGCAGCTGGCTGGCTTGCTCTTGGAGTTGATTTAAGTGCTTGAGTAGTTCAAGGTATAACAACCGTAATTTTGATTCTTTGACTAAGAAAAGCACACAGATTCCACGTTACTCTAAATTTCCCTCTGAAGCCCCCAGCAGGGGTTGGGCTGACATGATTTGTCTTTCCCCAGTGCCACATGGGCAGGCTCGGGATCACAAATCACTGTCTGTGTCTCACATGCAAACAGAAATGGACTGTCTCACTGTTCTGGGTCCAGAAGGGCAAGATTAAGGTGTCAGCAGAGTGATTCCCCCTGGAGGCTCTTACCCAGTTGCTAACAGCTTCCTGGTGTCTTCAGTGTCCAGTCTCTGCCTCTGTCTTCACATGGCCATCTCCCCTCTTGTCTGTCTCAAATTACCCTCTCTCTTCTCTTCTAAGGACACCAGGCATTGAACTTGTGTAGTCACTAAGTCATGTCTAACTCTTTGTAACCCCATGGACTGGAGTGCACCAGGCTTTCCTGTCCTTTACTATCTCCTGGAGTTTGCTCAGATTCATGTCCATTGAGTCAATGATGCTATATAATCATCTCATCCTCTGCCCCCTTCTCCTTTTGCCTTCAATCTTTCCCAGCAACAGGTTTGGTGTTTTTGTTTTTGTTTTTGTTTTTCTTCCCAGTGAGTTGGCTCTTCACATCAGGAGGCCAAAGGATTGGAGCTTCAGCCTCAGCATCAGTCCTTCCAATAAATATTTGGGGTTGGTTTCCTTTAGGATTGACTGGTTTGACTTCTTTGAAATACAAGGGACTCAAGAGTCTTCTCCAGTACCACAGTTTGAAAGCATCAATCTTTCAGGGCTCAGTTTTCTTTGTGGGCCAACTCTCACATCCATAGCTGGAAAAACCATAGCTTTGACTATGCAGACCTTTGTCGGCATAGTGAACCCTCTGCTTTTTAATATGCTGTCTAAGTTTGTCATAGGACTAGAGCCCACCTTAAAATCAGGATGATCTCATCCACAATCCTTAATTTAATTGCATCTGCAGAGACCCTGTTTCCAAATAAGGTCACTTTCACAGGGTTAGGATGAAACATACCACTTTGGGAAACAATATTCAATCCACAGAGGGATCTATTAACCACAAGGTATTGCAAACAAGCTCATTGTTCTGTCCTCTGAGAAAAGGACATTTGCTCTTAGAGAAATGGAGAGACCATGAGTGGAAAAGAGAAACTAAATTCCAGACCAGGAGTATACCCAGGCTGTGTCTTCCCAACCGTGCAGCTTTCTAGCTGGATGACCCCCTGACTGGTCACCGGCATCTTGCGTTGCATGGTTCAGATAATACTAGAAAGGAGCCAATAGGTTTGCCACAAACCTATTGCCAACAGAGAAGAGAATCCATGGTGTTACCCAGCAGAGAACAAGCTCAGTAGCTGCTGGATGTCCTCCTTGTCTTCCCGATGGAAAAGGGTGATGGAAAGAAGGATGAGGTAATCTCTCAAACCCTCCTGTTTATTAGCGGTGAGGTCTTTGATTTTGTTTCTGATCTGAGTTAATCATTTATTCATGAGCATTTGAAAATTAGACACAGGCTAATTGAAAGCTCATCAGAAGAATGGGTTCCATGCTTCTCACTAATTACCAGGAGGCTGGGGTGTTCTGACAGTGGTAAGAGGGGAAGGGCAGGCTGATTCTGCAGACATCAGTGAGGAATGAACAAGCTTAACCCCCTCGGGTCTGAATCTCTTCCCCTGTACAAGGGCTCACTCTCAAAATCTTCCCGCTTCCTTGACCCTTCCAGAGGTCATGCTCAAAATATTTAAACCCTACATCCAGAAGTAGGGTTTCCATATAAAATGCAAGGCACCCAGCTAAATTAGAGTTTCAGGAAAAAAATAACAAATGATTTTTAGCATAAGTATAGCCTAAATATTGGGCTTCCCTGATAGCTAAGCTAGTAAAGAATCCATCTGCAATGCAGGAGACCCCAGTTCAATTCCGGGGTTGGGAAGATCCTCTGGAGGAGGGCATGACTTTCCACTCCAGTATTTTTGCCTGGAGAATTCCCATGGACAAATTGGCGGGCTACAGTCCATGGGGTCACAAAGAGTCAGACAAGACTGAGCAACTAAGCACAGCACAGCACATCCTAACTATTACATGGATATAGTTATACTTAAAATTTTCTTGTTATCTGAAATTCTAATTTCAGTGAACACTCTTTATTTTTATTTGCTACATCTGGCAACCCAAGAATGGAGCTCAGCCAGAAACAGCCAGTACATCCTTGCTGAGGCTCAGCCAGGCCAGGATCCTAGAATTCCAGAGACGGACACCTCCTTCTCTCCTGCCCCGCAGGCTCATCTTGATCCGCGCCACGCCCCCATTAAGAGATGGAATCAAACTCCACTTCCTGTGAACTGAAGATGGTGACAGGGGAGCAGGACTTGTAAGTTGCTTATAACCAGTAGAAAGTGTCAGAAGTGCCACAGCGTGGCTTCTGAGACATGTGGATTCCACATCACGAGCTGGGATACTTTCCTTAGAGCCCTGAGCTGCCACGTAAGGAGCTCAACCACCCTGAGGCTACCATGCTGTGAGGAACCCCAGGTCACATGCAGAGGCCATGTGCAGGTATCCCAGATGAGAGCCAGGGTTCCTGTCGTGGTCCCAGCCACAGCCAGCATCAGTGGCCAGCCACACGGGTAGATGCCTTAGGATGACTCCAGCCCCCAGCTGTCGAGTCACTCCCAGTTTCTGAATCCTCCCAGCTGAGGCCTCTGCATCATGAAGTACATGTGCTCTGAATAAATGTCTGACCCCAGACTGTGAGCACTCACAGCTACACCAGGAGGTTTTGTGTCACAGCAGAACCAAGGGTCACTCAGGCCTCTGGGCATGTCCTTGGGCACCAACTCAGGTCACTTTTCTCCTGCACAACAGCCCTTTGTCCTGAACTGGCTGATGACGGGCAGAAGAAGGGTCCCCCAGAGATGCCCACAGCCCAATATCCAGAGCCTGTGAATGCGTCTCCTCACGTGGCAAGAGGGGATTAAGAATAGAGATGGATTGAAGATGGTCAAACAGTTTTTGAGAGAGATTATCCTGGATCACCTGGGTGTGCCTAGCACAATTACAAGGGTCCGTGTAAGCAGAAGATGGAAGCAGAGTGGAAAGAACCATAGAGATGGCGGCTGGACAGGAGCTCTGACCACGGGCACTGGCTTTGAAGATGGGGGAGGGGGCCATGAGCTGAGGCATAGCTCCCTGGGAGCTGGAAAAGGCAAGGTCTCCTCCGGAAGCCTCCAGAAGGATCTTAGCCTTGATAACACCTGGATTTTAGTCCAGTGGGTTCTGTTTCACACTTCTGACTTCTAGAACAGCGAGAAACTAAATGTGTGTAGTTTGAAGCCACTGAGTTTGAGGGGCTTTGTTATAGCAGCCATAGGAAACAAGAGTTCAATGCCATTAGGATTCCAGATAAAGAATGAAATTTTAACTGTAATTATGTCCATGCAAAAATGTCCCTTGTCCCTGGGGACTGACTTCTCTTCTTCATCTGTAGCCAACATCAATGCCACATTCAGCTTCTAGATCTTTCTAGTCCAGTTTGTCCACTGGACATCAATGCCTGCCACCAGGCCCCCTCCCACTAACTTTTACCTCCCCTAAGGTTTACAGTTCTTAATGGACAAGGAGATGATCAGCTAGGAGCAAGCCAGTTCCTCTCACCTGCCACCTGCCTTCCCAGGTGATCTACCTGGCTCCTCCCACTGTCTGCTTCTGATATTTCACTGTTACCAAGGACCTCCCACAACAACAATTCACATCTTCTGTATTTTTCTTCCAGATTTCCACAGCTTTTTCAGACCATTTCCATTGGCTCTTGCTCTGACAAGTTAGGAGCAAAAGCAAAACATATAGTCTCATGATCCTCAGGGCATTGTGAAAGCAGCTATTGGAAAAACTAGACTCAGCTCAGCTCAGCTCAGTCACTCAGTTGTGTCCGACTCTTTGTGACCCTATGAATCGCAGCACGCCAGGCCTCCCTGTCCATCACCAACTCCTGGAATTCACTCAAACTCATGTCCATCGAGTCGGTGATGCCATCCAGCCATCTCATCCTCTGTCTTCCCCTTCTCCTCTTGCCCCCAGTCCCTCCCAGCATCAGAGTCTTTTCCAATGAGTCAACTCTTCAAATGAGGTGGCCAAAGTATTGGAGTTTCAGCTTCAACATCAGTCCTTCCAATGAACACCCAGGACTGACTTTCTTTAGAATGGACTGGTTGGATCTCCTTGCAGTCCAAGGGACTCTCAAGAGTCTTCTCTAACACCACAATTCAAAAGCATCAATTCTTCGGCGCTCAGCTTTCTTCACAGTCCAACTCTCACATCCATACATGACTGCTGGAAAAACCATAGCCTTGACTAGACGAACCTTTGTTGGCAAAGTAATGTCTCTGCTTTTGAATATGCAATCTAGGTTGGTCATAACTTTCCTTCCAAGGAGTAAGCATCTTTTAATTTCATGGCTGCAGTCACCATCTGCAGTGATTTTGAAGCCCCCCACCAAAAAAAGTGTGATACTGTTTCCACTGTTTCCCCATCTATTTCCCAGGAAGTGATGGGACCAGATGCCATGATCTTCATTTTCTGAATGTTGAGCTTTAAGCCAACTTTTTCACTCTCCACTTTCACTTTCATCAAGAGGCTTTTTAGTTCCTCTTCACTTTCTGCCATAAGGGTGGTGTCATCTGCATATCTGAGGTTATTGATATTTCTCCCGGCAATCTTGATTCCAGCTTGTGCTTCTTCCAGCCCAGCATTTCTCGTGATGTACTCTGCATATAAATAAGCAGGGTGACAATATACAGCCTTGACATACTCCTTTCACTCAAAGAAAAACGAAACACAGCTCCCAAGAGCATGCAAGAATAGCTTAGTTTGTCAGGAGACAACAAAAGGCATAAACTGCGTTCAGCAAGGCCACCAATAAGATGGTTGTAAAACACATGCATCCCCCAGATTTGTGGGTTGAACACACTTGGGCTCCATCTTTCTGATTTCAAGTATAAATGAAGAGAAAGAGCTATTTTCAGGCAAGAGCTCCATTCACTATGAACTTCCTCTTAATTCAGTCTATAAAAATGTAAAGGGGTGAAATCGTTTACAAACTTAGCTGTTTACACACAACAATAGTTTACTAAGACGTATTAAATGAGACCTCACAAGGCACTGGCTTCCAGTCTTCTTTCCATTCCCTCATGCCTGTTGAAAATGGACATTAAAGGTCAGTTTCAAAAAAAAAAAAAAAAAAAAAAAACTGTTGTAAATATATCACCCAGACTGAATATTATCAAAAATTCCAGAAGGACTTGATTTATATTATTTAACATCTTAAGCGCAATTGCTGGGGTTAATTAGATTTCCGACCCCGGAAAATTTTAAGTGCCTCTGATGACTTACTTCCAACTGATAATTTTGTGTTAGAAACAGAAAAAGAATAGCAAACAGTGAGTAAATACATTCTTCAAATTCCTTCTTATGAACACATAGAATATATTTCTGAAATTTAATTAAATATCAAGATGTCCACAAGATCTATAATAAACCACTTTGCAAGACCTCTAAATGTCAAGGAAAACACATTTTACACGAAACACCCCTCCCTCGAGTAAATCTGTGAAGATTCGGGACTTTCTTTAAAACCTGCAGAATCCACAAGTACATATTTTATCTCAAGAGCACTTTTTTAAGACTTGGGGAGCAGCTACTTGTTTGCAGTGTGACAGAGTGGGAAGTATTTTAATTTATCACGCAGTGGTTTGTACCATTAGTTTTAGAGAAACGCCAGGCGGTTTTAAAATAATGCAAGAGATGTGGCGTTGAAGTATAAAGTATTGGAGCTTAGTAAAAGATGATCTACCATCACTTTTAGTCGCTTTTCCACTTTCCACATCAAGCCAGGCTAGGTCCTCAGTGATGTTCAAGACATATGGAAAAGAAGGTGGTACTGTGGGCCAACAGTGTAGAAAACAAAAAACAAAACCATTCGTTAGCCCTCACCACCTTAATAAGTAACAGTGTCTTTGCGTTTTTTAATCTCTCTCAAGCAGAACCGAGTCGTCTTTTGCTGCCAGCACATCTGTCACATATTTCAGACACCTGCTGGTGTCTTCAGACCGAGAGAGACCCCACGCTCGGAGCCGCTGGCGGCAGCAGGTTCCGACGAGAATTCCACGATATTGCCTAGATTCGCTTCCATCTCTGCTGTGCGGTGCCTGCTCTTTACGGCAGCACAGCCTACTTCACACTCAGTTGTGGTGTGAGGTTGTGGCCAAGACCAGATGCTGGGGCTTTGTCTGCCCATTAACATTTGAGAAGCATCTGTCAGAAGCGGGAGTTGGCAAACTCTCTGCAAATGGCCTGGGAGTAAATATTTAGCTTTGGCGGCCACAGGGCTTCTCGACTCTGCCTGTGGTTTGAGACAGCTATCGACAACATGTAAGCAAATGAGCATGGTTTTGCCTGTGCCCCTACAAAACCTGATATTTGGAACAGGTTACTGGCCAGCTTTGTTCCTCAGGCTGTAGTTTGCTGGTCCCTGGTCTAAAGTAAAATAAACCTATTTCATTTGTTTAATGTGAAATTTTCAGAAGAAAATGTTGAGCAAATAGTAGCTCAGAAAGTCTTAGCCATCCAGTAGGATGCTGTGAATGTCTCACGATGGGGTCCCCTGGGGGTTAAAAAAAGCCCCATCTTGTCAGGAGTGTAGATTTCCCTGGGGTAAATGCACCCACCTGTTTTCAAGCTAGGAACAAATAGCAGCAAAACATAGAAACAGAAACTTGCTCCTTGGAAGAAAACCTATGGCAAACCTAGAAAGCATATTCAAAAGCAGAGATATCACTTTGCCAACAAAGATCTGTATAGTCAAAGTTATGGTTTTTCCAGTAGTCATGTACGGATGTGAGAGTTGGACCATAAAGAAGGCTGAGTGGTGAATAATGTATGCTTTTGAATTATGGTGCTATACTCCTGAGAGTCCTTTGGACTGCAAGGAGATCAAACCAGTCAATCCTAAAGGAAATAAACCTTGAATATTCATTGGAAGAACTGATGCTGAAGCTGAAGCTCCAATACTTTGGCCACCTGATGCTGCTGCTGCTGCTGCTGCTGCTAAGTCGCTTCAGTCGTGTCTGACTCTGTGTGACCCCATAGATGGCAGCCCACTAGGCTCCCCCATCCCTGGGATTCTCCAGGCAAGAACACTGGAGTGGGTTGCCATTTCCTTCTCCAATGCATGAAAGTGAAAAGTGAAAGTGAAGTCGCTCAGTCGTGTTCAACTCTTCGCGACCCCATGGACTGCAGCCTACCAGGCTCCTCCATCCATGGGATTTTCCAGGTAAGAGTACTGGAGTGGGGTGCCATCACCTTCTCCGCCACCTGATGCTAACAGTCAACTAGTTGGAAAAGACTCGGATGCTAGAAAAGGCTGAGGGCAGGAAAAGAAGGGGATTACAGAGGATGAGATGGTTGGATGGCATCATCAACTCAATGGACATGAATCTGAACAAACTCTGGGAGATAATGAAGGACAAGGAAGCCTGGTGTGCTGCAGTCCATGGGGTCACAAAGAGACAGACACAACTTGGTGACTGAACAACAACAACATCTGAAACTTTCCTGGGCTTGAGGAGTTGCTCCAGGGAACATGTCACCCACACCTCGCTCGCTTGGCATTTATTTTATTCTAAAAATCCCTTGCCAAACTTTTCTTTAACGGAGATGGGTCTTCTTGCTTTCTCTCCCCTCCTCATTTTGCTCTAGGAGGCTTGGCTCTGGTGGCTGTTACTTTGTTGGGAAGGCAAGAAAAAGGTTAATTAGCTTCTGTGACCCGAGAATGTTCAGGGAAGATGTCAACTGATCCACTAATTGCCCCTCAAAGCTTGATACGGTTGGAAGGGCAAGGTCCGGGAGGCGAGATGGGAGGTGGCTGGGCTCCCAGCGTGGTAGGCAGGGCATTGGCAGGATGCTGCCTCCCCAGCAGTCCAGTGAGTCCTCCTTCACGTGGATCCTATTCCCTGGTGGCCCCCAGTCCCCCAGACTAGCCCAGGACTCTGCTGGGGGCCAAGACTCCCCACAGTCATAGAACACACTCTCAAGCCTATACAAGTCACATTCAGCTTCCTGAGTGTCACCCACACAGCTCTCCACTGGGCATGGGAAGTCCAGACTGAGACCTGAGGTCCGCCCAGCCCCAGCCTTCTAAGTTACCAAACCCCAGAGCCAGCCACCTTGCTCTGGAGTTGGTTGGAAATGCAGGATCCCCGGCTGCACCCAGACCCACTGAGTCAGTATCTCTGAGTGGAGGGGGCTCGGGTATTCTTTGTAATCTGGGTGCATGCCGGAGTTTAGGAGCCCTGCTCAGCACACGCTGCTCCTAGACTGCTTAAACCTCGGTGGAAGATAAACCACCCCTGGCTCCCTGAGAGAACCGTCACCAGGATGCAAGCTGGAGACTGGATCGAAGACGAGGTCTCCATTGCCTTCTCTTTTGTAAATCGGTATTTCTCAGTGATTCCCTTTTGCAGTTCCAGAAGTTCCGGAAGAGTTTCTTCCTAAGCAGGCTTGGACGAGTGTTCCCTTGACTAGCTCTCTGTGTGGAATATTCTTAACTACAAATGCACAGCGGCAGTCACACACGCACTCTGTCAGAGCAGGCACCCCTGTCCACGTGGCTGTCCTCCCACCACCCGATGCCCTCTTGTCATCTCACCTTGGAGGACGCCCCTCCTGCCCCCAGGAAAGCCTCAGGAGCTGCCTTGCACGCCCCATGCCCACTTCTGCTGAGGGTTTCAGCTCGCCACTCATGTTTGCCTCCATCAGGACTGTGAGCGGAGCTTTCTTTTCAAAACTATGAGCTATTACCAAACGCAGACTCCAGGATGGCTCTCTATGCCCACGCTGCCAAGGACTTCAGAGTCAGCAGCAAAAAGGGAGGTGACCTCTGATGTCATGTCCTGACTGGAGATGCCATCAGAGCCTGGATGGTGACGTGGGGAGGGAGAGGGGCTTGATTTAGGTGCGGCTTGTCTGGGGCAGGCACAGCCCATGGAAGCAGGGGCCCCCTAGGGCAAAGGGTTGGGGAATGGGGAAGGGGTGTCCCTTTTCCTTGAACTGTAGATGAACAGGACTGGAGGCCAGCCCACTGTGAGCCCCTCACTTATACAGCCTTCCTTCCATGACCTGGAAGATCCCAGTCATGTGCTCCTGTGGTCACAGGCTTTGAGGTGCTCGAAAGGGGAAGATATTTCAACCTTAGTCAGTTCAGGCCACCAACCAACTGTTCTGCCCTGAAGTCCCTCCTTGGGACTTCTTGTGTTCGCCTCCCATCAGATGGTTGGAAGGACTTTGGTACCTCTGGGACACGTTCCTTGAGGGCTTGGTGGCAGCTTTGTCCCACTGCCAGCCTCCCTGGAGCTTCCAGCCCCACCAGCTGCCTCGCCAGCTCCCCCAACACCCCAGCGTCCAGGACCAGACATGCATCCATCATGAGGTGAGCTTGCCCGTGGTGCCCAGCACCCCATAAACAGCAGAGGAGAAAGAAGGCTTGCAACACATGGAGCCAGACAAGAGATGGTAGAAAATTCTTCCTAATACAAAAAAGTTACTCCAAGAAGAGGACTCAGGTCTCGTCAGCAGTCAGTAAAAACGCACGTTGTCCCAGAACCCATGCTGCATACGCGCAAGTGTCAGCACCCCGTTCATTTTCCCGATGGGGTGACAGAGATTTCATCAGAAGTCTTGTGTCTACAGGGCTAAAGCTCATACAAGGCGACAGTGAGTGTGTCTGGGTGTCGATCTGCATGCTGTGAGCCGTCACCTAACCATAATGAAAAAATAAAACACTTTTACCCAACCCCACTAGGAGAGACATGGATGATCTTTCTATTTTCCCTGTGGAAACAATGCCACAACATCTCTGTCACACGAAGAGGTAAAAAGTATGCATCAGGAAAATATATTATATCACCAGGAAGCCAATTAATAAAAATACTCAATAATTATACACATTTTTCAATTTTTTGAAATACATCATCTTCTTAGCATTTAAATAAACCCTTTCCTTGGAGAAGGAAATGGCAACCCTCTCCAGTATTCTTATCTGGAGAATCCTATGGACAGAGCAGCCTGCCTGGTGGGCTACAGTCCATAGGGTCACAAAGCACTGGACATGACTGAAGAAACTTCACATACACACAAGAAACTCTTTGCTAACTCATTTTGCATGTGGGATTTTGTATTCTTTACAAATTTTAATAAGAGCCCACAGGACCTGGATCTGGAAGGATTCATCTGTCCAATATTTCTTCAGCAGATACTGACTGAATCCCCAGCGCAGACATCAGGGGCTCAGTAGCAGAGACCAGCAGGTCCTCACTCCCCTGGGGTGGACAGTCCACTGGAGGGCACAGGTGGTCAACACATAAACAACCCCCAGGGAAGCTCCAGCTCCAGCCAAACCTTGCAGGGGATGAACGTAACTGAATGGGGTATGGGGAGGGCTCCTCTGCACAAGGTGGTCAGAGGAAGCCTCTGAAGAGGTGAGTTTGAGCAGAAATAATGGTGGGAAGGGATCACATGGGTGAGGAGCAGTGGAGGAACATTTTGGGAGCAGCACCTGCAAAGGTCCTGAGGTTGGAGGGAGGGAAGAGTTTCCATGGTCCCAGAAGAGAAGGAGGACCCGTGGGTGAGGCAAATGACAGCAAGGGCTGGATCAGGGAGCTGAGCTCACGCGCTCTGCCGAGAGCCGGCAGGTGCTGGTACCTGGGCCAGCCGCGCTCACCGGCAACCTGACCTTGATGAAGGGGGTGCATGCTCCCGTGTCTTCCTCTGGCAGATTCCCCAATCCTGCCTCAGCCTGGTCTAATTACACACACACACACACACACACACACACACACACTTCTTGATCATCATCCCAGAATTCCTGCGTAGACCTGGTGCTGAGCACTGAGACCTGCTGAAACACGAGGAAGAGCCTTTCAATTAAACATCTTTCACTGCAAATGGGAGACAGGGCCCTTTAATGTCGACTCCAGCTGGTGCAGTGAAAGGAGCAGCAGGCAGGAACGCCTGATGGTTTGGACACTTCCTTCAAATATCAAAGCCAAGAGGATTCTTTTTCAACTTGGAGACACCAGTCCTTCTCCCAATACAGTGCGCCAATGAAAACTGCGCTGTTCCCTCCTCCAGACAGTGAGAGAATCAGCCCCTTATGCTGAGGGACTTCATACACTCTTTGTAAACAGAGATCCAGGTCCTTTGCTGGTCTGGTCCTCAGAGAACAGGAGCAGTGACCGTTCTCATTGGAAAGTCCGATTATTGGGAGGGGCCAGGAGATTTATATGGCATTTTTGTTTTCCCAGCAGCTTGAGTGTGAAGGCATGAACACCTGTAGAGGCTGTGCTCTGAATATCTCAGAATGCAGGCAAGCCTCATCTAAATAGCCTGCCATCTGCACAGTGGGGGATGTCACCCTCAGACCCACCCCCAAGGTGTGGGGTCCCCCTTCAGAGAAGAGAGCTGGTTTCCCCTTATAACATGGTTGTGACCATGGAGGAGAACAGTGGGCTGACCATGGCCTGACAGAGGCTGTCACAAAGGACACTGTGAGGGGAGGCCCCCACGCTGCTCGGCTGCAGTTTCTGCCCACCTCACCCTACCCCGGACCCTCGGCGTATGTCTGCTGCAGCGTGGGGTACACGGGCTTCATGACCTTCTGTCCCACAGACCTTGAACTCTACTAAGATGGGAGGCACGTAATGCCTGAACCTGCGTGGTTTCATGCGCCCCCAACAGACACACACACGGAACCAGGCACATGGCAGGAAGGAAGTGACTACTGAGTGACCACCCTGAGCCAGGGCCCCAGCTCCTAGACACAGAAAAGCACACAGGGTTCTGTGGATCAGAGATCAAGCCCTGGTGTCTATACTGCAGGCCCAGAACGTCTGCTGCCCATCACCCATCTGACAGTTCCCACCTGGAGCACACGAGCACCCACCCCACAGGCAGCTGACTAGTGACGCTCCAACTCCGAGCGCACACACCAAAGGCACAGACACACAAGCCAAATGGCCAGTCCCACTGCCAGTCTCCAGGTCCATCATGGCTAGCAACACAACATTTGTGGGGACAAACAGAGCTTATCAAAGTGCAAGGCCCACTGGACCGAGGATGTGGAGACACAGGCGTGGATGGGTGTGGAACTACAGGACGGCTGGTCCAAGCTGGCAGAGTGAGAGGGCTGCCCACCCACAGCATCCACACCGAGTCACAGGCCCCTCAGCCTATCCTTCAGGTAGGAGCTCATCGTATTTATTGGTCCTGACAGAGCCTATTGTCATCCATTGATCCAGCCCCTGCAGTCAGAATCTATCAAGAATAATGCCCGAGCACTCCTGTTCCCAAGGCGCTGCCTGGTCTATAGGTGGGACACACTCACACAGAGAACAACACCCAAGCTGAGACCTGATGCCAGGTGGACATGCAGGACCCTCTGGTGGGCGGGCAGGGAACACGTACAAAGGCCCTGGGGTGTACGGGTGGAGGGGCAGGCCTTTGGTCTACCGAAGGACCTGGTGGAGACAGTGTGGCTACGGCACCAGGCAGGAGTGAGCAAGGGGGACACAGGTGAGGGGTTCGCTGTGGCCAAGGCTCCAGAGGCCATGCATACATATGTCACTCAGTAGGTGCCCAGCTTTGACAGGATACCTGGGGAATAAAAAGGGAAGGCACTTGAGGTACTTTTCAAGCTTTCCACAAAAGTCATGTTTACATCAGTCCTGGTTCAGGCTTGATCAGGAATGGGGAGCTGGGTGTGCAGACCTGAGTGGTGGGCTGCTGCATGGTTCAGTGGTCAGCCCCTCAGGGTCAGCTCGGGGTTCCCTTCCTGAGTCATTCACCAAACTCCACCCTGATGCCTGACCCCCTTTTATCCTGACCTGCGCCCCCAGGAGAGCAAATGCATAGCCATTTCCAAGAGCCCAGCTCACGACCCTGAGCCCCGGCAGACCTGATGGCTGCTCCTCTCCCAAAGCACCTGAGTCCAATCGAGGCTGGAGAGGCAGCGGCAACCATCTGGTATGCAGAAGATTCCAGAATTGCCTGTGGATCTTTCCCCTTCTAGGATTTTTACCTTAGAAATTCATCATTCTCTTCTTCCCTTTTGGGTGACAGACAGTTATTTCATGTACTGCTGAGAAGATAATTCCGAATTCTGTTTATTCTAATGCGGTTCAAAAAGTCTGTGACTAGCATTTGAAAATAGCTCTGGGCGTGAAGTCCTGACAGCAAGAAAGCTTCTGGAGTTGGTTTCTCACCATCTCCCAGGCTGCCAGCCGCCCCGCAGTCTGTCTGTCTGCATCTGCAGGAGAGACAGCTCCTCTGTCTCAGGCACCCTTGTGGGATCTGGAGGTGGGGGGAGCTCCCTGGGCTGCTCCTTGACAACCTGTAGTTTTGGTGAAGCTTTGTGCAGGAGGGGCGCAGCAGCAAGAGGGCTGCCCCAGGGCAGGAGCCAGACCAGTGCCCTGTCCTCTCGATGCTTACAGTCTGCGCGGGGAAGACGGATGTTGGAGAGAGACCGTCACCATCGCCATGGTGATGGCTCACATCTGGGCAGCCCTTTGATTCATTTCACTTGGAAGCTGCAGGGGATCTAGGCAGAAGGAGGCTGTAGAGAAGGGTGTGTGAGTGGAACACGGGAGTGGGAGGCCACTGGAGGTGTGAGCACAGGACAGGTGTCAGGAGGAGAACAAGGCAGGGCTGGAAACACCACAGCCTGAGAGCCAAGTTGGCTGGGTGCGCTGGGCATGGAGGCGAGGCCTGGGAAACACCAGCCATAAGATCAGTGTCCACACGGCCTCCCTCATGCCTCCCGGACACGTGGGCAGCTGGACAGGTGAGCCAAGATTCTCATACCTGGCACCAGGCCCAGTGGGGTTGGCCCCGCCCACTCCTCCAGCTTCATTTCTTGCTATTTCCCCTTACTCCATGACTTCCAGCCACTAGGACCTTCTTCCAGGCCCTGGAATTCTAAGCTCCCTCCTGCCAGAAGGCCCTTCCTCATGCTCTCCCTCTTTCTCTCCACTCTCAAAGCAATCATCACCTCTTTCAAGAAGGCTTCCCAGTTCTCTCAAGACCAGCTCAAAACCTCCCATCATTTGCTCTCACAGCACCAGGAGGCCCTGCACCTCCCTGGTGCTCATTTATTCACACTGGAAGTTTACACAAAGGTATATAATTTAAGGGGGCTTCCCAGGTAGCTCAGCTGGTCAAGAATCTGCCTGCATATGCGGGAGACCCCAGTTCGATTCCTGGGTCAGGAAATTCCTCTCGAGAAGCGATAGGCTACCTACTCCAGTAGTCTCGGGCTTCCCTGGGGGCTCAGATGGTAAAGAATCTGCCTGCAATGCGGCAGACCTAGGTTTGATCCCTGGGTTGGGAAGATCCCCTGGAGGAGGGCATAGCAACCCACTCCAATATGCTTGCCTGGAGAATCCTCATGGACAGAGGAGCCTGGTGGGCTACAGTCCTTGGGGTTACAAAGAGTCAGACACAACTGAGCAACTAAGCACAGCACAGCAGCACACAATTTAAACAACTGTTTTCTCTCCTCTCCATTACATTTCAGCTCCTTGAAGGCAGGCAGGGGCCACCATTAATTCTGTTCAAATTGGAATCTATATAAGAAGAGTGAAATCAACATTGTTTTAATGGACAAACATGTAAACAAAAGAATGGTCTAAAAGAATGCTGCCAAGACTCAGACCACCCCTCCCAGGGGTGTGTTTCCTCTGGACTCTAATGGGGTGGCTGGGATATGGCAAACCGCCTTAAATCATCCTACAAAAATATCCATAATCCCAGTTTTCAGGAATTCAGGCTTCTACTGACTTCGTTTAGAATAACGTTGAATTTGGGAAAACTAAGCCAAACACTTCAGCACTGTACCCATGAACCATCAGGTAATACAGTATTTAGACTGAGGGAATTTGCCAAACAGCTCTGAATGTGAAACACCAACATCAAAATGCAGAGAGTTTGGGTAGTCCCCGCTCCCTGAGCACACCCTTCATCACCACCTCCTGGGAAGGCTTCCTTGGTGCCAGAGGTCAGACATTTGGATCCCAACTCCAAAGCTCCATCCCCAGCTGATGCCATTGCTCCACACTGACCACCAGGTATGTGCCTCTTGCCTGACTACATAGGCAGACAGCTCTGAGAACGGGCTTTTCAGCCAGTGCCCACCCTGCTCTGTGTGTGACACTCCAGGATCCTGGCTAAACATCGGGAACCTAATTACCTGCCCCAAGTCTGCTATGAGCCTGGAGTCACCCATGTCCTCTGGAAAGTGAAAAAATGAAAGTGTTAGTCACTTCAGTCCTATCCAACTCTTTGTGACCCCATGGACTGTAGCCCACCAGGCTCCTCTGTCCATGGGATTCTCCAGGAAAGAATACTGGAGTGAGTGGTCATTCCCCTCTCCAGGGGCTTCTCCTGACTGAACCTGGGTCTCCTGCATTGCTGCGGATTCTTCACCGTCTGAGCCACCAGGCTGTTTTCTAGAGCTCCGACCAAATAAGCTCCTCTGGGAGGCCTTGTCCAAGTGCTCAGCCTGGACCCAGGCCTGCTGTGCAAACATGGATTATGTGAAGCATTAACACGTCTCCAAAGTGCCGGTGACTGACAGGGCCATGGAAACATCCAGAACAGGGTACAGTCCACGAGTGCGAATCGAAGATGCTCTAGCAGAGTCACCACACTGCTTCTGAGAAACACACACTGGAGGCCAAAAGGAAAGGCGTCTGAGCCTGAAAAGCATGAGCCAGGCCATAGGACCCCTTTCCCTCCTTCCTGGGCCTCCATTCAGCTCAGGAGGGTGAGTCTGTTGGACTCAACTTGCAACCACTGCTGAAAGGCAGGACAGAATGCCTCCAACGGCAGGAGACAATCTCTCCAAAGAACCTGGGATGCCACTGGCCAGGGAGGTGGGATAGGTGCTGGAAGGATGAGAAATACTGTCCACCGGTGAAATCATAGCAAACCAATTCTTGCCCAAAGTTCTGTCAAAACACTCCTTTCCCAGCAAATCTCAAAGGGATCTTGATACAGGATTACCAAATAATATTGAAGCAACAAGTTCCTATCTGTTCATATTTCTCCTATTTCAAATTTAATTAAACTTTCAAAAAAGACAAGGCTCAACCAGGACTATGCATGTAGGGGCGTGACTGTTTTCTCAGAGGAAATCTAGAAAATTCTGTCTAGAGTCTAGCGGCAGGGGAAACATCCCTGACCAAGACTGGAAACTCAGATGTTGTTTAAAACAAAGAGAGAAAGAAGACAGTCATATTTGGCCACATAAAATTTGAAAATTTTTATATGGCAAAATGTCTCCTAAATCATATCCCTTATGACTATACAATGGAAGTAAGAAATCGATTTAAGGGGCTAGATCTAATAGACAGAGTGCCTGATGAACTATGGACGGAGGTTCGTGACATTGTAGAGTAGACAGGAATCAAGACCATCCACAAGAAAAAGAAATGCAGAAAAGCAAAATGGCTGTGTGAGGAGGCCTTACAAATAGCTGTGAATAGAAGGGAAGAGAAAAGCAAAGGAGAAAAGGAAAGATACACCCATTCAAATGCAGAGTTCCAAAGAATAGCAAGGAGATATAAGAAAGCATTCCTCAGCGATCAATGCAAAGAAATAGAAGAAAACAATAGAATGGGAAAGACTAGAGATCTTTTCAAGAAAATTAGAGATACCAAGGGAACATTTCATACAAAGATGGACTCAATAAAGGACATAAATGGTAGGGACCTAACAGAAGCAGGAGATATTAAGAAGAGGTGGCAAGAATACACAGAAGAACTGTACAAAAAAGAGCTTCACGACCCAGATAATCACGATGGTGTGATCACTGACCTAGAGCCAGACATCCTGAAATGTGAAGTCAAGTGGGCCTCAGGAAGCATCACTACGAACAAAGCTAGTGGAGGTGATGGAATTCCACTTGAGCTATTTCAAATCTGAAAGATGATGCTGTTAAAGTGCTGCACTCAATATGCCAGCAAATTTGGAAAACTCAGCAGTGGCCACAGGACTGGAAGAGGTCAGTTTTTATTCCAATACCAAAAAAGGCAATGTCAAAGAATGCTCAAACTACTGCACAATTGCACTCATCTCACACGCTAGTAAAGTGAAGCTTAAAATTCTCCAAGCCAGGCTTCAGCAATACATGAACCATGAAATTCCAGATGTTCAAGCTGGTTTTAGAAAAGGCAGAGGAACCAGAGATCAAATTGCCAACATCTGCTAGATCATCTAAGTTCCAGAAAAACATCTATTTCTGCTTTATTGACTATGCCAAAGCCTTTGACTGTGTGGATCACAATAAACTGCGGAAAATTCTGAAAGAGATGGGAATACCAGACCACCTGACCTGCTTCTTGAGAAACCTGTATGCAGGTCAGGAAGCAACAGTTAGAACTGGACATGGAACAACAGACTGGTTCCAAATAGGAAAAGAGTACGTCAAGGCTGTATATTGTCACCCTGCTTATTTAACTTATATGCAGAGTACATCATGAGAAACGCTGGGCTGGAAGAAGCACAAGCTGGAATCAAGATTGCCGGGAGAAATATCAATAACCTCAGATATGCAGATGACACCACCCTTCTGGAAGAAAGTGAAGAAAAACTAAAGACCCTCTTGATGAAAGTGAAAGAGACTGAAAAAGTTGGCTTAAAGCTCAACATTCAAAAGCTAAGATCATGGCATCTGGTTCCATCACTTCATGGCAAATAGATAGGGAAACAATGGAAACAGTGGCTGACTTTATTTTTCTGGGCTCCAAAATCACTGCAGATGATGCCTGCAGCCATGAAATTAAAAGACACTTACTCCTTGGAAGGAAAGTTATGACCAACCTAGACAGCATATTAAAAAACAGAGACATTACTTAACCAACAAAGGTCCATCTAGTCAAGGCTATGGTTTTTCCAGTGGTCATGTATGGAGTGAGAGTTGGACTATAAAGAAAACTGAGCGCGAAGAATTGATGCTTTTGAACTGTGGTGTTGGAGAAGACTCTTGAGAGTCCCTTGGACTGCAAGGAGATCCAACCAGTCTATTCTAAAGGAGATCGGTCCTGGGTGTTCTTGGAAGGAATGATGCTAAAGCTGAAACTCCAATACTTTGGCCACCTGATGTGAAGAGCTGACTTATTTGAAAAGACTCTGATGCTGGGAAAGATTGAGGGCAGGAGAAGGGGACGACAGAGGATAAGATGGTTGGATGACATCACTGACTCAATGGACATGGGTTTGGGTGGATTCTGGGAGTTGGTGATGGACAGGGAGGCCTGGTGTGCTGCATTTTATGAGGTTGCAAAGAGTTGGACACGACTGAGCGACTGAACTGAACTGAAAATGTCTCTACAAAAATGTCAATAGATAAATGAAGGATTTGTAAAATATAAGTATTTGTGGGGCTTCCCTGATGGCCCAGTGGTGAAGAGTCAGCCTGCCAATGCTGGAGGCACAGGTTTGATCCCTGATCTGGGGGATCCCACATGCTTCGGAGCAACTAAGCCCGGGCACCACAGCTACTGAGTCCGTGCTCTAGAGTGCGGGAGCCATGACTACAGAAGCCCCTGCACCCTAAGCCCTTGCTCTACAGGAGAATCCACCACAGTGAGAAGCCCACACACCACAACTAGAGAGTAGCTCTCCATCACCGCAACTAGAGGAAGCCCATGCAGCAAAGAAGACCCAGCATGGCCAAAAATAAATACATATGTTTGCAACACAGATGACAGGTCACGGGTTAATAGTTAAAACAGACACAGACCTCTTACAGAAATGACAAGAAGGGCTTTTCAAACAGTCCAAGCAAGTACAAAACTAACCTGATAGTCAGGAAATGAACAAAAACGATTTGAATAGGTCATTCTCAAGAGTACAGCCCAATGGCCAACAAACATGAAAAAAATTCTCAAACTCACTGCTGCTGCTGCTGCTGCTAAGTCGCTTCAGTCGTGTCTGACTCTGTGCGACCCCATAGATGGCAGCCCAGCAGGCTCCCCTGTCCCTGGGATTCTCCAGGCAAGAACACTAGAGTGGGTTGCCATTTCCTTCTCCAATGCATGAAAGTGAAAAGTGAAAGTGAAGTCGCTCAGTCGTGTCTGACTCTTTGCGGCCCCATGGACTGCAGCCTACCAGGCTCCTCCATCCATGGGATTTTCCAGGCAAGAGTACTGGAGTGGGGTGCCATTGCCTTCTCCGCTCAAACTCACTAGTCATCAGAAAATGTGAATTAAAGTCACATGAGCTATCGCTTGACACTCATCAAAAAGGCAATAGTTTGATGGAGTAATAGCACCGAGAGCTGATAGAGACATGGGGAAGAGGGAGGTCCTGCTGCTCCAGTGGCTGGTGGAAGACCCAGTGCCTCCCTGTCACAGCGAGAGTGCTGCAGCCGCTGGGTCCAGAAGAGTGGAAATGTGACTGGGGTCTCTGCCCTTCCCTTCTCCTTCCTGCCAGTGTGGATTAAACATCTTTTAACCTTGTTCATTAGTGTAAAAGTCTTCTTTTTGATGCTTTTGAACTATGGTGCTGGAGAAGACTCTTGAGAGTCCCTTGGACACCAAGAAGATCAAATCATTCAACCTAAAGGAAATCAACCCTGAATATTTGCTAGAAGGACTGATGTTAAAGCTGAAGCTCCAATACTTTGGCCACCTGATGTGAAGAGCCAACTCATTGGAAAAGACCCTGATGCTGGAAAAGATTGAGAGCAGGAGGAGAAGGGGGTGACAGAGGATGAGATGGTTGGATGGCATCACTGGCTTATTGGACATGAGTCTGAGCAAACTCCAGGAGATAGTGAAGGACAGGGAAGCCTGGCATGCTGCAGCCCATGGGGTCACAAAGAGTCAGACATGACCATGATGGAACAACAACGACATCCACCAGTCAGTTCTCCACATGGGTCCCATTTCCATCTTTCCCTCCCACACAGCCCCATTATGGGGAGGAAAAAGACCTCAGCATGCCCACTCCCCATCTTCCTGTAACTGTGCCTGCTTTCCTGAAATATATGCACATCCAATCATCACAACCACATCACAACTGGAAGGTGAGTACCTTCATTATCTCTACTTCCCCTATGAGGCTGGGTGGAACAAGGTAGCCTGCCCAGGTATGCACAGGCATACCTGGCATAACTCTTACACAAGGCACAGTGACCGGTACGTACTAGCCTCACTAATAATATTTGTGGAGTGAAAGCAGGGATGGAAGAGGGGAAGAAAGGAGGGTTCAGAACAAGAACCTGCAGCAACATCAATTTTCCTGCTCAAAATTGAAGACATGGTCAACTCAGAAAACCCAGACTTGCCAGAACATTAGTCAGATGCATAACTCAGCATATAACTTATCTGCAGGTCATAAAAGTTAGGGGGCACCTCCTTCCATGTTTGAATTTCATGCATAAAATTTGCACACATAATAACCCCTGTCAGATGCTCACAGGTGATGGGCTTATGGTTCTTATCTGTCTGGTGAGCACAGCAGGTCACTTCCCCAGGTTACTGGTCAGAAAACTGTCCAACTGCAGGACAAGCATTCTACTCACTCTCCTTCATCACTGAGTAGTTAAAAAGGTTCCTTGGGGCTACCGGAGAGCCTGTCTAATAAACTGACTCCAAGCCTGGGTCCTAATCTGTCCAGGCATCAGGCATTAAAGGAGACAGACACCCTTGGGCTGGGAAGTAGTGCTTTGTGCAGGAAGGCAGCTGTGTGTTGTTTTATGATTCCCTGCCAAAGGCACTGAGAAAGGAAGATGCTTACTAAGGGAGGAGCTTCTCCTGATGAGACCTACAATATCAGCAGTGCAGGCACCACTCACGCAGCATGGTTGACAGCTGATCCCAAAGTGGGAAGAGAGAGTACCCTGGACCTCTAGTGGATTGCTCCGAGATCTTCGGGAATAAGAGAGTGTCAGAGAAGAAAATTTCTCTCTTGATCAAAACCCTGGTGAGGCAAATACAGTATATCCCACATATAAGTCTGATGCCAGGAGCTGGGAGCCTTTACACAAACCACACCCTCTCCCATCCAGACAGAACACAGTGTTCACAAATGTGAGATCTGAGGTCCAAAGCCCAGATTCAGATCCTGGCTCCACCGCCTTCTCAATCTGGCACATTATTTAACCTCTCTGAGCCTCAATTTCTTCATCTTTAATTTAGAAATTGTCGTTGTTCGGTTGCTAAGTTGTGTCCAACTCTGTGATCCCATGGACTGCAGCATGACAGGCTTCCCTGTCCTTCACTATCTCCCAGAGCTTACTCAAACTCATGTCCATTGAATGGGTGATGTCATCCAACCATCTCATCCTCTGTCTCCCCCTTCTCTCTCTGCCCTCAAACTCCTCACAGAGTAAAATTAAATGAGAAATTAATTACAAATGTGAACTCACTGCCACTATTGTACTGGCATCAACTTATTTGATATACACAGCAATGTGTATTGTTCCTTTTTAATTATTTCTCAATTCTTCTGATAAAGAAGAATATCTCTATTTCATGATAGTGGGTCTTTGACACCTCGATTTACCCATTTATCTTTTCAATAAAGGAAACAGATCTTGGGCTCTGATTCTTTGATAATTAATGACATTTAGCTAAAATGTATTCACTTTATATTGTATCCATTTTTTCTGTTATCTCCTATTAATACAAATGGTACAAGTTTTCCTTCCATCTATAGTCCTGGTTCCCTCAAAAATACATTTATTTCAGTTTAAAAGTTAACTAAGTTAGCTTAAATGTATATTTCTAAGTGAAAGAAATCAAGTTGATTCCCCTGATCAGACATTCTGGGGAAGGAAAGAATTATGGAGGCAGTAAAAAAGTTCATTGGTTGCTGGGGTTTAGGGGAAGGACAAGAGATGGACAGATGAAACACAGGATTGTTAAGGCAGTGAAAATACTCTGTATGACAGAATAATGATGGATATATGTTGTTATATATTTGTCCCAGACCCAGAGAATGTACACCATCAAGAGAGAGCCCTCAGGTCAGCTATGGAGTTTGGGTGATGATGACATGTTGATGTAGGTTCAGCTGTGATAACAAATACAATGTCTGGTGGGGATGCAGATAATGGGGGAGGCTGTGGGGTGGGAACTCTGAGTCTATGGAAAGCCTCTGTGCCTCCCTCTCAATTTTGCTGTGAATCTAAACTGCTCTCACAAATAAAGTATATAAAGTCAACTCAGGAGAAAATAAGTGAATAATAATAGAAGTGATTTAGAAATGGCAAAATCATGAAGGTGGAGTGTGGTGCCAAGTATATTCCACCAAAACCACCAAGGAAGAAAGGCAATGGCCGAGGTTGGGAAGACGCTTCCACTGTGAACCATCTGGGACCCGGTGCGTGGGGGTGGGGGTGGGGAGGCAGGGGAAGAGGACCTCCTACCAGAACCAGGGTCCTGCATGGGATAGAGGCCCTACTGACTCCTGATACTATAGCAACTGGGTACATAGGAAGTCCTAGTCTCCCCCTGTGGTGGTCAGAGCTGGCCTGGCAAGCCCACTGCCCTGTGCTGGGGGAGACAGCCCGGGCCCAGGCAGGGCCCCGCACCAGCTCTTCCAGTAACAACCAGGGGCGCCTGAGTTTTCGGCCCTGAACCCCTTTTCCCACCTCAACCTGCAGAGGGGGCTCCGCCTGCTCACCGACCTCGGAGCAGCACCTCTGAGCCCTTGTCCTTGGGCCTGGAAGGTGGGATCAGGAACAGCACTGTCACTGCCCAGTGCTCTGCTCAGGGCAAGGACAGCAGGAGGATTCGTGACATCTAACCTGTCCCTTCACTCCTCTCAGGAACTCACACGTAGATGCTCTTAACCCTCCTGGAGACACGCATCAGGCAAACACTCACCAGCTAAAACCACAGGAGCCACACCCTCGCGCATGCCTAGTTCAGGTAAAATGGTACCCATGATGCCTCTCAGGCATCCCTAAGGATGGAGGCTGAGGATGTGAGAAGTCACCGGCTCTTCCCCTGCAATCACCTTTCCTGCTTTTGCACATTCCCAAAGAAAACTGTATGGCCCTATATAAAAGTAAAGAGTGACATACATTTCACAAAGAAAATACACATGTAGGCATAGAGTCAGTGGAGAAGTAGAAACAGAAAGAGAGAGATGTGACTAGATTGCAAAGGGCTAAGAGGAATTTAATTTTTTAATACTATCAGAATAACTGACTCCTCCATCTCTGCTTCACTTTGATTAACTTTTCCAGGACAAATATATGGAAATAACCCACCCCAGGCCCTGCTCAGCCTATTCATTTTTCTGTGCAGACTGTTGCATCAGTTTCACCAGGTCAGATTCATAATTATATCTCCTTAGGTGGGAGTCTCTGCTGCGGCTGCAAATGCATTTATCAAGCAACACAATGTTATTTATTTTCAACTCCCGTTTGGGTTTTGGCTTTTTGTTTTCATTCCATGCAATTTTTATCTGGAATAAATTCCCCCTACTGTTCATTCTGGAGGGGGAACTCAAGAAAGTTAGCTACTGAAGAGAAAGAGGATGAAGAACCTGGTGACTCTCCAGGTCATTTCCTCCGAAAATGTGTTTCAAGGCAAGCAGAACCAAGCAGAGAGGCAGGGTGACACCCAGCAGCACATTTTACTAAGGGCAGTGGGTGGAGGGGCCAGAACCACCATGTGTGGCCATTCTCTGCAGAGACCGTCCCCCATCCCTGGCCTAACAGGAAAGGGAAGGGTGAGAACCTGAGACAGGGCGCATTCACACGCTCATCATCAAGGCTCTGTCACTATTTTTGGGGTCTATTTGTTCCTTCTCTCTTCACAGTCTGGAAACTGCGGGGACAGAGAAACCTGGCTGTTAGTTTTCAATATAATTGGACTTAATTGCAGTGTATGTAGGGCTTCCCTTGTGGCTCGGACAGTAAAGAATCTGCCTGCAATGCGGGAGACCTGGGTTCCGTCCCTGGCTCAGGAAAATCCCCTGGAGGAGGAAATGGCAACTCACTCCAGTATTCTTGCCTGGAGAATGCCTTGAACAGAGGAACCTGGTGGGCTACAGTCCAAGGGGTCTCAAAGAGCTGGATGCAACTAAGTGACTAAGCACGCAAGCAAGCAGTGTACATCACACCCTCCTCCTCAGCATGGGACCACTGTTTGGGTGGAGAGACTGGGAACTATGTCAATATGCTTTCTCTCCAGGGAAGTGGTATACTTCTGAAGGGCTGAATAATGGATACAAAAGACTAGACCATTTTAGGAATGATTCCGGCCAGGGATTGGCTCTTTCTTCCTTCTTTCCTGGATAATGTGGCAGTTTTAAATAACACTAGGCAGCCCCATGACAAAAGTTGTCATTTTCAGCCACATTCTCCATTCGGCTGTGAACAGTTACGCCAATGACATGGATTTAATGATGGTTCATATTTGTCACCATCAAAATGGATAGTGGAAACAGCAGTGCTCAAAGACATGTGTGTGTGTCGGTTGTTCTGATCAGATATCTCTGGTGCTTTCTAACCTCCCCACCCCCTCGCAGGAATGGGGCACACGTGGGGGTGGCTGCAGAGGGAAGCCCTGCAGTGACCTTTGTGAAGAGGGACAGCAAGACACAGCACCACAAGAATTGTTCTGGAGACATGGTATTGGGAAACTCTCAGTACGGGTGAATCCATTGCATGCCAGAAGCCAGTCTGGTCCACCCTCAATGGCTAGCCCAGAGCCTGGTATGCAGTAGATGCTCAACTAATATAGCTAAATGAATGAAACAATCAATAACCAATCACCTGGCCCTCTGGCTTAATGCACAGACTCAAAGGAAATGAGACACACGAACATCACACATGAGTCTGACCAGACTAAACATAAAGGAACCCAGACATCATCTTGATACATCCGTAAGTTCCCTGGTGCAACAATCCACAGACCTTCATCCTGAACAAAACTCTGCTGCAAGGCTGATGTTTGCTGCAGGTAGAGGAGAGGCCCACAGACAGAGTACCAGATCATTCTAATATTTAGACGTCTGGGAGATGACAAGGAGCTGATGACAAAAAAGAAACATCTTAGAAGAACTAGCCATAGAGCTAGAAGAAAACTAAGAGGAAATAATGTCCCCAGAGCCAAGTCAAGAGAGGTTTCAAGGAGAAAGTAATATGTAACGCCCGATGCAACTGAGAGTAGTTCCCTAGCTTTAGCAGTGCATAGATCATGAAGATGGTGACGAAACCTGTTTACATGGAGGGGTGGGAATGAAAGCGTGATCTCAGGGGCCCCTGAGGGGCTGGGAGGGGAGAAAATAGAGGTAATGAAAACTGACATTGTTTCCATGCATTTTTTGTAAAGGGGTATAGAGAAATAGGACAGTGACTACAGGGGAAGGGCTTTCTGGTATTTGTCTGAGAGAGAACATGTATTAACATATTTGCATGGGTGGAGGAAATGCGATGCTGAATAATGTAAAAGGGAAGCTGCTGGAGAGCCACGTGTGAGAAGGTGAGAGGGGCTGGCTGTCGTGGACAGATGGGGAGGTTGGCAGTGGCAGGAGAAAGGCTGAGGCTGGAGACCAGAGGGTTTTGGTGGATGTGCATGGCAATGAGGAAGTACAAGAAGTTTCCTTGGAGTGTTTATGTTTTCTGAGTGAAATAGGGAACAAGGTCAAGAGCTGGGAATGGATACAGTGAAGGAGGTGTGGGTGACTTGAGAAGCAGAAAAGGTGTGAAGCAGTTACCACGGAGAGTGGGTGAGTGGGCAGACCACAGAAAGAATACAGGACTGATGGACACAAAGAAAGACATCCGTGGTCCTGCATTTGAAGAATAAATACAGAGCATGGACCAAGTGGTGGTGTCTATTTGTTTGTATTTTGTTTGTTTAGACACATTCACCTGCCTGGGCACAGCAAGAAGAGATGGGCTGGGTTTCACCTAGATGGGCTTTGCCATGTGAATGCAGCCAAGAGAAAGGGAAATAGCTGAGAGTGCGTGTAAGGGCAAGATCCCGTGAAACACTGTGGAATCCAAGGGAGGTAAGAAGGGAAGTGATGATGCAGAAGCTGAAGAGAAACCAAGGAATGATGATCAGGGGATGAAATTGATGAACCGTGGGAGCCCGGGTGGGTAGAATAAAACCCCACACTCTGACAACCAACTCTGAGGACATGGGTAAGTTTTTCATCTCTTCATGCCTGTTTCCTCATCTGTCCAATGGGAGTAAAGACATCCTCCTCACAGGGTACGAGGATGATCACATGAGATAAGAAACAAAGTCTGCAGCTCCACTCTGGGGCCCATGAAACTAGTAAGAGCTTTGCTGTCCTTAATCGCCAGGCCTTGTCCAACTGTATGTGACCCCACGGACCATAGACCACCAGGCTCCTCTCTCCATGAGATTTCCCAGGCAAGAATACTGGAGAGGGTTGCCATTTCCTTCTCCAGGGGATCTTCCCAATCCAGGGATTGAACCTGGGTCTCCTGAATTGCAGGCAGACTCTACCAGTGAGCCACCAGGGAAGCCCTGTACCTACAGGTTCCACATCTGAGGATTCAACCAAAGGTGGTTCGAAAATATTTGGGAAAAAATAATTACAGAAGGTTCAAAAAAGCAAAGCTTGAATTTGCTGAACTCTGGCAATGAGTCACCCCTCAGTATACTAGGGTTTCCAACCACAGATTCAACTGAGGATGGAAATTTCCACCTGAGGCTGATTGAATCCACAGATGAGATGTGTATTCCCCAAGCACATAGGGCAGATTGTGCATTATTGAAAAGCATCTGAATACACATGGACCCACACAGCTCAAGAGCATTTTGTTCAATGGTCAACTGTATTTTCATGGCATTTAGATTGTTCTTACAAGTATTTACATGGTTTTAGGTATTATAAGTCATCAGAGATGATTTAAGGTATATGGGAGAATGTGTGGAGGTTACATGCAAATACTAAATCTTTTTATATAAGGGACATGAGCATCCTCAGATTTGGGAATCCTCAGGGAGCAAGACCCCTGAGGAATGACCATACTTAGCTAACAGTTTTGAATGAATGTCTGTTGAATGATTTTCCAATGGTATCAAGTGATGTGGAAATAAAGGAAAAGAAGAAGACCCCACTTCCTGTACCTTTCAATGCCAGGGTGGACTTCCGGGCCTGTGGTCCTATGAGGGGTCCTCCCTGTTGACTGAACTGTGATCCCCACTTGGTCCACAGGGAGCCTGGCCATTCTGGAGATCCTGCAGGTTGTTTCCCAGACTCAGGCGCTCTCACAAAGGCAAGTCAAAGTCACCCAGAGGAGGAGAAACAAGCAACTTTAAAATGCATCCCATCATCTGGGTCTATATCTCTAAATTAAATTTCAATGACTTGCTGGGAAAATGTGTTCCTTTATGTGTTTCCATAAATCGCTCATTTCCATGCTATATGTTTCTTTTTTATTATAGAAGGAGCTTAAAAAAAAGTTAAATAATCTCCATGGGCTATATTTTACCTTTTAAAAGATACTGCCTTCTAACTAGACACCAGGTAAGACAGGTTCTGCAAGCTAAATACATGGAGGCTCTATCTGAGTCCAGGTGGCTCCTCCACTCACAGGACATGGCATTTTCACACCACTAGGCCAGCTGACAGTCATCTTAGGGACTTTGAGGATTGACAGGCAGGTAACTGCTGCTTACACTTCATCTTCTGTCTGCACTTCCTTTTTCTCTCTCAGGAAGTGAGTTTTCAGGATTATTTTTAAAAACAGACTGAAAGGAAAGTCATTCCTGGAGTTATCTTCTAAGGAACACAGAGAGAAATACAGATATATACACATATAAATCTCTCCAGGTGGCGCTAGTAGTAAAGAACCCATCTGCCAATGCAGGAGACATAAGAGAGGCGGGTTCAGTCCATGGGTCGGGAAGATCCCCTAGAGAAGGAATTGGCAACCCACTCCAGTATTCTTGCCTGGAGAGTCCCCTGGACAGAGGAACCTGGCAGGCTGCAGTCCATGGGATTGCGAAGAGTCAGACATGACTGAGCAGGCATGTGCACACACACACACAATTTCTTACAGGAGTAAATAAACACTCTTTCTGAACACTTCCTCCTCTTTGAATAGTAACAACAATTAAAATCCAGGTGCTTCGTGCTTGGGATGAGCCGGGCACCACCACGAACTTTCCACGCCATGTTCAGTCCTCAAACAGCCCCATGAGGGAGATGCTACGATTGTTGCCTCCAGACTGCAGACAACAGACCTGGACCTCAGAGTGACCTGAGCCTCCCGTGGCTCCATGGGGCACCTGGTCCCTCGACCATGATACCTACTCAGCAGATATCTTCTTATCAGACAAAAGCATAAGGATCAAACAGTGAATTTTAAAAGTCACACAAAGTAGAAAATCATTAACGTGATACATGCCTTAAACACTTGGACACAAAACATGCAGACATATGTTCAATTACATATTTGCTGACTTTTTGGGAAAACGATCCCCCTTTGCTTTTAGATTTTGGGCTTTGCAGCCACTACATCCATGATGTCATTTCCAGTTTACTTAACTAGACAGGAGAACTCACAGGAAATCTGCAGCAACAGCAGGTTCAGTCATTGTTGGAATTGTGAATTTTTTTTTCCCTTCAATCCATTCTTGCTGTCTCATAGAAACATTTTAAGGGAAGATTTTAGTACCTTGCCTTTTTTGAGTCTTTCCAAAAATTCAACTGTTTTCATACAAACAACAGCCTTCTTCCTGTTTGCACTCAGATGGCATTGTTTTGTGTACTGGTTAATTACGTGGTATAATTGCATCAGCCAGTGGGGCTAACCAACAGACGTGCAAACTAGAAATGACTCAGTGAGTGTATAACTCACAGCCTGGGGAAGCACGTGAGTGCGGGGAGCAGTCATGAGCTGGGTCTTCCTGAAGAGTCCGTGATACTAGAAATTGGCTGATGTAGGCAGGTGAAGGGGTCACTTCTTCCCCAATCGATCTCATATGCCAGGCTGTAAGCGGCTTAAAGACAGTACTATTCTCCTAGTGTGAGGTGGGCAGGTGGTGAACAAATGGGATGGGAGGCAGCTCAAGCAGGCAGACTCCAGGGTTGCTGAGGTCAGGAGGGCAGGAGACTTGGGTGAGAAGGCTGTGAATGAGGTGGCTGAGGACCAGTGCCCGATTTAGAGCACCAGCAGTACATCAGGAGTCCAGCCCTTCCATCCTGGTCCTCCGGCAACCAAGCTTTCTGCACGTGGTCAGTTCAGTGAATGTAAGGGCTCAGAGGAGAGGGAGACTCAGCTGGGCTCAAACAGCCTCACAAACATCATATCCATCCATTCAGTGCTCAGAGCAGCTCCAAGAGAGGCCGTGGACGAGGAGCTCAGTGGACCCACCTGCCTGGGCTCTACCTGCAACTCCCATGAGGGCAGGTGGCCGGTAGCTCTGAGGTTAGGGATGGCACAGGTGCTCTGGCTGGGGGACTTCAGAGCTGAGCTCCACAGGAGGGAAAGCATGTGACACTTTTAGAACATCTTCTATGAGCAAATAAAGAAGCAGACGCCAAGAGACAAGCTCTCCCAAGGATGGTGCGGTCCAAGGCAAGGAGCTCCCACAGGCAGTGATGCTGGGTGAGAATGGGGCCCCCATACCCTCTTCCCTCACCCCCTATGCCTGCTCTCCTTTCTCATCAGTCCAGTTTAACCAAAGGGCCAGAGGGTCCCTCCCCTAGGAAACAGTCATTATTAACATGATAGGAACAGCTAACACTCCTGGACCTCTCACTGGTGCCAGGCATTTTTCTAAGTACTTTGAACAAATGATCACTCAGTCATTCCAAGGTTGAGCAGTGAGCCCCCAAAACATGTTCACATCCTGGAACCTGTGAACATCACCTTGTTTGGGGAAGGGTCTCTGCAGGTGTAGTGATGCTAAGGGTCTCGAGATGAACTCTTCGTGGATTACCTGGGTGGGTCCTGCGTTCAGTGGTGAGTGTCCTTATAGAAGATGGAAGAGAAGATGCAGACGCATAGGAGGTGATGTGAAGATGAGGCCAAGAAAGAGTGATGTCAGAACCTGGAGCCTCTAGAAGCCAGAAGAGGCAGGAAGGGTCCTTTCCTGGAGCATCAGAGGGAGCATGACTCTGCGGGCACCTCGGTTTTGAACCTCCACCTCCAGAACTGCAAGGAAAGAAGTAGCGATTGCATTAAGCCATCAAATTTGTGGTGACTGTTATATCAGCCACAACAAACGATTCTAATCTCACTTGGCTATTTCCATGCACAAGAGTAAGAAGCAGTATCATCCAAACCTGTTACAAATATATTTCAAATATAGATAGATACATAGATAGATTTGGTGTTCAGCCCCACACCTGCAAGTTGCTTTCTCAAAGAACTCAGTATTCCTCTTGATCAGATCAGGCTGCTATAACTGTACCACACACTGGGTAGTTTACAAACAACAGAAATGTATTTCTTACAGTTTTGGAGGCTAGAGGTCCAAGATCAGGGCATAAGCAAATCTGGTGTTTGCTGTAGACCCACTTTCTGTTCATACAAAGGTGTCTTTCCACTGTGTTCTCACATGGTGGGAGGTCTGAGGGGTCTCTTTAACAAGGGCACTAATCCCATCATGAGGTTGAACCCTCAGGACCTCATCACCTCCCAGAAGTATACCTCCTTCAACCATCCCAGTGGGGATGAGGCTTCAACATTTGAATCTGGGGAACACAAACAGTCTATGGCCGTATCTTAAAAGCATGAGACTGTTAAATTGTGTGTACAGTGGAGTGAACGCCATCTGTGAGTAGCTTATACAGAACACTTGGGAGCTGTGGGTGTGGCACGTCCCTGGCTGTGGGCCTAGGGAGAGCACTTGTGCAGTTTAGCCATGAGCCTCCTGACTCTGGTGTCTGTGACCATCTTTCCTCCACACAGACCTGGACGAGCTATAATGTCAGGAGAGCAGAGAGTGATCCCACAGGCGTGACCTGGATTGGAGACCCGTCTCCACCACCTTCCAGAGGTATCACTCCTGACAAGCTCCTTGGCATGCTCCACCTCCAGTTCTCCATCTGTGACAAAGCCGATGACAGATCTGAGTCCCAGGAGGGCAGGAGGAGTGGAGCCTAAACGCAGCAGCTTCCTGAGTGTTTGGTTACAGTCACTGTCCTGCACCAGGCATGTTGTCTCCCTCCAGCCCCTCACAACATGCAGAGGGTGTGATCACTATTCCCCACATCTTGAATCCTGCCCACCAAGAGTTGTTTTATGGGAACCTGTGTTCCAGTCCCAACATTGGGTCAACATGGAAGTTCATCACCTTGGGGTGGCAAAATAATTAAATTTCATCATTTGTATCCCCACTAATTTTTTGTTTTACACATCATAATTAAATAACTAATTATGGCATCCATAAGAGTGTGACAAATAAGCTTAAGAAATTGACAATGTTATGCCCTTGAAAGGTTGGCCCAGGACTCCATGTGCTCTGCCCCAAACAGGAAGTCGTGAACCCCAATTCTCTCCCCATGAGTTGTATCTCCATGCCAGGCCTGTTTATCAGGGCCACTCTCCCCAAAGCCCCAGAGTTCAGTTAATTTCTCCTCTTAACTCATGGAAATGATGCTGCTGTTTGCGTCAACTTTCATCTAACCTGCACGGGGAGCACTGCTAAGAAAGGCTGGTGCAGAGGGCTTTAATCTGTGATGTGGTGGTGACAGTGGAAAGGATGGATGGCTTGAAAGAAGCCAGCCAAAGAGTGGGCCCCTCAAAATTCAAAGAAAGAGCCAACATCAAAAAAGTTATCTTTCCGTATCTGTGGCATTCACCGTTTACAGCAAATATTGTTCCATTTGACGTTAACCTTCCTCTCAAACTTCCATTTTTAAAGGATGAAGGTACAGGTCCAAGCATCGCCTCTGCTGTTTAACATTTGCGGCTGCGTGTGTCAAAGGTGAGGTCCCTCCTTCCTGCTGGATTTCCCAGTGGAAGAAGATGATGGGCTGGGGGTTTTCCTTTCTGCTCAAGGGAGAAACAGGTTAAAAGTCCAGCTCTAAAGCTGCCTGCCAGAAAAGCCACAGAAGAGGAGCACGTCTGGGAACTTCCATCCATCATCATTCATCACACCACTCCATCACTTCTGCCGTCCCGGTCTCGGAACCTTCTCACTGGCATCCGTGTCCTGTTAAAATCCCCTCTGCACACAGCAGGCAACACAAGCTTTCCGAAATTCAACCTCATCATCTCACCCCTCTGTCTACAATCCTTCAGTGGCTTCTTGTTCCTCTGAGGAGGAAAACTGAGACCCAGGGGCTCCTTGCTGCTCCTCCAGGATCAAAGAGGCTGCAGAAACTGAGGGGTAATGCTCAGCTCTGGGCTTTGGTACCAGTAGGTGGAAACACCAAACACCCACCAACCAGCAAACCTCTGACTGCTTTCTCTTTGCTTCTTATTTTCTGGGCTGTATTTTCTTTGCATAACTATTGGATCAAGTTCAGTCAATATTTACACTTTTCAGGCTATTTGTCTTAAAATAGCCAGAGAGAAGAGGCAGTGGGTCTGCATCACAGATTGTGGGGTCTCTCGTCAAATTCACTGTCTCCCTGGCCCCTTTTTTCTCTCTGTAAAACTCCTCCAACTGAGAAGGTACAAGCTTGAAATTAACTGGTTTTACGTGTGCCCTTTAAGCTCTTAGCTTTTGTGCAAGAGCTCATGTTCACAGCAATCTGTGGTTCTAATACAGATATTCAAGGTCACACAACTTCCTCTACATTGTGTTGGATACACACATTCAAATAGCTGAAAGCCCACTAAGTCCGCAGTAATGAATGACAGGTCTGTTGGTGGCAGAGATACATCTTTTCCCAAAATAAAGTCTCCGATTCTTTCAAGACCACTCATAAATGGAAAAGTGTTCACCGTTCATTAGGATGTCAGATGCAGAACATGTTGTATCAGTCAATTAAAATATTTATCTCACTTCAGAGTACAAAAATTAAGATACGATTTTTTTCAGGAAGAACAAATTGTATTTGCATTCGTATTCCTGGGTGTGTGTACTCAGGCACTTCAGTCGTGTCCAACTCTTTGTGACCGTAGCCCTCTAGGCTCCTCTGTCCATGGGATTCTCCAGGCAAGAATACTGGAGAGGGTTGCCATAACCTCCTTCAGATCTTTCCAACCCAGGGATCAAACTCATATTTCCTGTGTCTTCTGCATTGCAGGAAGATTCTTTACTGCTGAGCCACCAGGGAAGCCCCATTCATACTCCTAAATACACAAATAACAGTGACAGCAGCTAAGGTGCAATAGCTCTGCCCTTGGTGTTGGTCCTTTTGCACACGGAAGCTCAGCTCCTCTTGTGCAAGTGGGGAAACTGAGTTCCCGGGAGATGGTGTAACTGCTGAAATCCCTGGGCTCACAAACATGGGCTTCCCATCCCCCTGCCCAGCTCATGCTGCCCCCAGTGGACCCCTGCTGTGCCTCCCACACAATCTGGCTGTTTTCAAGCATGGTCAGCTGTGATCAAGCCAGAACACACAACACCCTAAATAAATCATTAGTCATGGGGCTTGAAGTTAAATCTTTGTTGACGACCTTCTCCTTGCTCTATGCATTTTTCAGTATTTAGCCCTTAGACAAATGTGTGTCTTTGTTGTTGAGGAATTAAATGTGATTATGAATTTATGATTCTTCGCAAGAGAGCCCATTTGTGCCCAAGCTGTTTCTGAGAGGTGAGCGAAACAGGCAGATGCTCACCCACTCCTGAGACTCTGGCAGTCAGAGTCAGAAGCTCAGACATGGGTCAGCACGGCTAGAGAGGAGCCCCATGCGGTGCACTGCTGACCACAGAGCTCTCCTCTGAGCGGCCCTGTCAGAACCAGTCTTCACGATCTGGGGCAGCACAGAAGAGAGACAGCCTGCCAGATAACAGGGTAGATGCACCAACCTGCTGGCCTCACTGAGCTCCCGCCAAGCACCTTATCCAAGCTCTGGACCATATGAGACATGGTCTTTTCCACAAGGGCATGCATGACAGGCGGGGTGCCAGGCACAAACGTGAGGCCAGGAGAGAGAAGACAAAGAAATAAAGATCTATTAACCACTGACAGCTAACCACTAACTGCTTACCACATGACAAGACCTGCACCACACCTTCACCTCTCTTTATCTCACCTTGATCTCATGCACGCTAAGTCACTTCAGTCAACTCTTTGCGATCCACAGACTGTAGCCCGCCAGGCTTCTCTGTCCATGGGATTTCCCAGGCAGGAATACCTGAGTGGGTTGCAATCCTCTCCTGCAGGGGATCTTCCCAACCCAGGGATTGAAATTGTGTCTCCTGAGTCTCCTGCAGGCAGATTCTTTACCCAGTGAGCCACCTGGGAAGCCCCAGGAAGGTGGGAAGCCCCAGAAAAGCAGGAAGCCAGGGAATTCCTTAGCAAACCTGCTCCCGCTGTAATTAGCCTGGGTCGGTCAAATGAGACCTCCAGACCCTAATGACCACGTGTGATCACTGGCCGGCTCTAAAACAGAACCTGATGGTAAGAGGGTGCCCACGTTTCCATCAGAGCCTGTTATTGTTGTCAGACAGACCTATTACCCAACATGAAACAGCCAGCGAAAATTGGATGGGAAAACGAATTTCTACTTCATAAATACATAGTACAAGCAGTTTCATTTTTTTTTTTCCAAATTGCCTTATCTCAGCAAATTGTTTCTCCTTTCATGTTAAAAACCTATAGGCTGATTCTAATTTAATTATCACAAGTTTTTATTAGAATTATCGACAAAGTTCATAATTAGAATTCTGCAAGGGACATGGAACTGGGGTCACATTTGTCACTAGAACAAGCCTTTCATTCACTGTCACAGGCAGCTGCCCTGACGTGGGCAGTGGGTTACAGCATGTAGCCCACAGGCAGACACTGTCCACCAGTTCTGGTTGCCAAGAAATGTATTCCCTCCACTGAAATGGCTGATTTCTAGGGCCCCGGAACACAGGGCTGCAACAAGGCCCCCTGAGGTTGGCCCCTGCAGGACCGTGTCAGCAACTGCTCACCCTCCTGGGGGCAGGCAGGAGGGGCGGGAGGCACTGCCAGAGCAAGAGCAGGGCTGGCCCGGGAGGGGACCCCAGGCCCGAGCTGCTGGAAGACACCAAGGCTCAGTCACTGGATGCACAGTCTAAGGAAACATCCAGTCCTGGGCCAGAGCTGGGGAGCCAGGCTGGGGCCATGGAAGCAGGAAGTCGCAGGCAATAGAGATGGTGTCAAAGGGAGAACATGGGAGTGAGATGTGAGCCAGTGGTTTCTGGGGCCAGGGCTTGGAACCCTGCAGCTCCTGGAGACTTGTGGTTGCCAACGGGGCAGTGACCAGGAAGATGGGCAGCTGCCATTGCAGCCCTGCACACGCTGACAGTCATCCCTTCATGCTTCCTTTCCTTTTCTCTCTTTCCTTTTTCCCTCCTCCTCTCCCACCCTCCTTTCCTCTTGCCTCCATCTTCCCTCCATCCTTCTCTCCTCTCCAGGTCTTTCTCCCCTTCCTCTCCTCTCTGGTTCTCTGTGTATCTCTACCTGCCTCTGTCTCTCTCTCCCTCCTTCTCCTCCTCCCACTCCCACCCTGATGAGATTCGAATCCTTACTGTCTGTAATCCTATACCACTGCCTGTCTCTCCAGCCTCCTTTCCCACTGCTGTCTCTCCTACCCACACCTCTGTCCACATTGGCTGACATCCATCCCTCCCAAGGCCATTCAGTCTACCCAGTGTCCACTCGGCTCTTCCTTACACCCAACAGCCTCTCACACTCTTCACATGACCACATCCTCTGACCTTGGAGCTCATCACCTGCTGCTGTCTCTCACCCCCCAGGGCTCACCACACACCCCATCCTCAGGGACTGCTTCCCACTTCATGTGCATCAGGTCCATGCCCACTCTGGAAACCCAGGCTCCCCCAGCCCTGCTGTCCAGCCTGAGATGCCCTCTCACCTGGGAAACTTTTATTGTGTCAGGAAGGGTCCCAGGACCCTCTGGAGTTGGGAGAAGCAGTGTCCACCTGTGGTTTGACATTGTCCCAGCAGCACTGTGGGGTTTCTTTTGGTGGGGGGTGGGGGCGGCTGTCAAAACGCCTGTAGGTGCCGAGATGGTGAATCTGTGATGCTTGGTGCCATTTCACCAGGTCCCCAAGTATATCAAATGGCACTAAGTGCAATTTGCAGGTTGGTGACATATTCTGGGTGAAATGCCCACAGGGCCCAACACACACGGGTCTGCATAGGAACCTGTAAAGCTTCCTCAGTCCCTCTGATCACCTGAACGACCAGAAAGCAGCCTTCATTCTCCTGACTAAGGGTGAAATACTGCCCCTTGGCACTGTGGTTCCAGTGGCTGGTTTTTTCCTGTTCCTGCCATGTCACCTTGACTCTGGTGGCACCTGTGATTTAGAAGCGTGTGCTCAGCTCAGCACAAGTGAACTTTCAAGGCATATATAGTCTCTGTGATGTGAGAGCCAGATGGGATTTTTATTGACTTGTGCCACTGCTGAGCATAATTAGACAGAGGAGGCAAGAAACCACAGTTATGGGAGGAGCCAGGCAGCAGTCATGGAAGCAGGGGGCCCAGGAGAGGAGACTGCAGGTGCTCTCAGCTAGGGGCAGACCCGAAGGCCCCAGGTGGCCAGGGTGACCCCTTAGTCCAATGTGCACTGTGAGTCACAGCAGAAGGCTCCAGGACCATGGACAGGCCACCAGTTAGGACAGCTCCCCCATTGGGAGTTGGCAGGTGCAGTTTAATCTGAATTCTGGGGTCCCACAGCTGTGCCCTCCCTGGCAACCTTCCAAAGACAGGCAACTCCTAAACCCCTTCTTGTGCAGGGCAGGCAGATAGAGAATTCTCCTCCTGCCTCTGGGATCCACCCACTAGGCCTCCTCACAGTGCACTAAAAGCACTCTGTCTCCCTTGCCTTGATTTCTTTTTTCTGCATTCATTTTTAATACAGAAAAACGTACAGAGTAAGAGTACTGGCATCCCATGATCATGACCCAGAATCAACAAACATTAACAGTCTGTCACTCTGGTTTTCTCATCCTGCCCCAGACACAGCCACTATTATGGAAGTGGTGTGCATCTTTCAATTCAATATTGCAATACTTTGCATATAAATAAACAGGATAAAATATATGTGTGTATATATAAACTACATAGTATATGCATTTACTCATGCACTTTGAAAAGTGAAAGTGAAAGTGTTAGTCGTTCAGTGGTGTCCAACTCTTTGCAACCCGTGGACTGTAGCCTGACAGGCTCCTCTGTCTTTGGGATTCTCCAGGCAAGAATATTGGAGTGGGTTGCCATGCCCTCCTCCAGGGGATCTTCTTGATAGAGGGATCAAACTTTAGTCTTTTTCATTGCAGGCAGATTCTTTACTGTTTGAACCACCAGGGAAGCCCATGCACTTTCAGATTAGATCAAATCAGTCGCTTAGTCATGTCCAACTTTTTGTGACCCCATGAATCGCAGCACGCCAGGCCTCCCTGTCCATCACCAACTCCAGAAGTTCACCCAGACTCACGTCCATCGAGTCAGTGATGCCATCCAGCCATCTCATCCTCTGTTGTCCCCTTCTCCTCCTGCCCCCAATCCCTCCCAGCATCAGAGTCTTTTCCAATGAGTCAACTCTTCGCATGAGGTGGCCAAAGTACTGGAGTTTCAGCTTCAGCATCATTCCTTCCAAAGAAATCCCAGGGCTGATCTCCTTCAGAATGGACTGGTTGGATCTCCTTGCAGTCCAAGGGACTCTCAAGAGTCTTCTCCAACACCACAGTTCAAAAGCATCAATTCTTCGGAGCTCAGCCTTCTTCACAGTCCAACTCTCACATCCATACATGACCACAGGAAAAACCATAGCCTTGACTAGATGAACCTTTGTTGGCAAAGTAATGCCTCTGCTTTTGAATATGCTATCTAGGTTGGTCATAACCTTCCTTCCAAGGAGTAAGAGTCTTTTAATTTCATGGCTGCAGTCACCATCTGTAGTGATTTTGGAGCCCAGAAAAATAAAGTCTGACACTGTTTCCACTGTTTCCCCATCTATTTCCCATGAAGTGATGGGACCGGATGCCATGATCTTCATTTTCTGAATGTTGACTTTTAAGCCAACTTTTTCACTCTGCACTTTCACTTTCATCAAGAGGCTTTTGAGTTCCTCTTCACTTTCTGCCATAAGGGTGGTGTCATCTGCATATCTGAGGTTATTGATATTTCTCCCGGCAATCTTGATTCCAGCTTGTGTTTCTTCCAGTCCAGTGTTTCTCATGATGTACTCTGCATGTAATTTAAATAAACAGGGTGACAATACACAGCCTTGACGAACTCCCTTTCCTATTTGGAACCAGTCTGTTGTTCCATGTCCAGTTCTAACTGTTGCTTCCTGACCTGCATACAATTTCTCAAGAGGCAGATCAGGTGGTCTGGTATTCCCATCTCTTTCAGAATTTTCCAGTTTATTGTAATCCACACAGTCAAAGGCTTTGGCATAGTCAATAAAGCTTGTAAATATATTAAAGTGCAGATTCTGTGTATATGTGTACATATAAAGTAATGAAAAGTACATGGAATTGTTTTATTTTTTTTTAATTGGCATAAATGGTATCACACTGTACTGACTTTTGGAGCTTGTTTTTCTCTCAACCTTGTGTTTTTGAGGCTGGTCCAAGCTGACACATATTGCAGCGGAGCTGGCCAAGTTTCAGGTGAGGCATGGACCTTCAGACTGACAAGCTGGCCCACGACTTCAGATACCAGCTCAGCTTCAAGGTTCCAAGGGCCTCCCTCACTCTGATCACCTGCTGCAAGTCCTGGGCTTCCCAAGAATTCTTCCCATTTGATAACTGACTGGAACATCTCATAGAACTCAGGAAAGCATTATATTTACTATTACAGCTTTATTGTAGCAAAAGGATAGGAATGAGAACCAGCCAAAGAGAGAGAGGCAAAGTCTGGGAGGCCCCACACAGGAAACCTCTGGCTATCTTCTCCCTGGGGGGTTCTGCGCAATAACCATCCCCAGCTTTGATGTACAACGATGCTCCAGAATACAGCCAAGGGGGGAAGGTCACCTAGCCCCAGTGTCCAGAGTCCTCACTGAGCCCTGATCAGACTGTCTGCACAGCTGACTTTAGTCCCAACCCCTCCTGAAGGCTCAGGCTGACACTTCCAGTCTCCAGTTCCCCAGAGGTAGGAGCTGATTCAGTGTATCCCAAAGGCCCCACCATGCATCACACCATGGGGCTGTTTGGTGGTCAAAGGTCCAGCAAACAAGTATACTCCCATTGGGCAGGATGTCTCAGAGGCCTGGGGGTGTCACCTCTGGCATCCAAGGTCAAAGCCCAGATCCTGCTTTGGGCAAAGTCCCTCTTAACCTCACACATAAGTCTAGGTCCTTCACTCTGACCTCTTATTGGTGTTTGTCACCCAGGCTTTCCCATGATGCTGGATCATTACACGCACATCACCTCCCCGGGACCCCTCTGCAGGCCTCAGTGTGATGGCTGTTTCCTCAGACAAGCCCCCCTATCCTAGGACACACGTTTCTCAAATGGGATCCCCAGTCCCCCTCCATCACAATTAATCTGAAATGCATCTTCCAAGTACATGTTTCTGGTCCCACTCTAGCCCTCTGGGAGATGGTGACCAAAAGTCTGTATTTTTTAATAAATGCCACAGGCCAGCCTGATGTTTACCACACACTGAGAACATTACCTCACATTACCCTCTCCAAGTCAAACATTAGTTGACTTCAATCAGAATTTTGTTAACCTGGCCCCTGCATAATGCACAGGTGTTCAGTGACCAGCTCTTTCCACCTCCATTGATCATTCCCATCATCGATTCTGGTCCCAAGTTTGGCAAATGACACAAAGATAAACGTGTGCCCCCAGAGTAAAGGGATTCCCTAGCTCTCCAATAAGAGGTTATCCCCAAGCGTACTTTGACCAACTTGGGTAGAAAAACTCCTGGAATAAGATGAAAAAGCCCAATGACTATTAATAATATTTAAGTAATTAGCTTAAGCACATATGTATACTTGAATCAAATAGAGAATGTTGACTTGGAAGCATTCATTTTTCAGTCTCACATTTGATAAGTTTACTCAAAGTCCTTGACTTTTACCTCTGTGACTCCGTATCTCTAGGACTACTGTATGAATCATGCGATACACTTTGTCAGAGGACAGCATTTTGCCTTTCATCTCAGATGCTGGCAATTGAGCACTTTTTGACTCCACATATGAATATGTTTCTAGAAACTACCTTTCAAGCCAAATACTCATTTATATGATATAAGGATGGTTTGTTTTTCTTGTCAGGATACATCAGTTATCTTCAGAATAACTAGTCCCTGTTTTGTTGTTTGCAATGTTTCTTTTTTTTTTTATTTTATTTTATTTTTAAACTTACATAATTGTATTAGTTTTGCCAAATATCAAAATAAATCCGCCACAGGTATACATGTGTTCCCCATCCTGAACCCTCCTCCTTCCTCCCTCCCCATTCCATCCCTCTGGGTCGTCCCAGTGCACCAGCCCCAAGCATCCAGTATCGTGCATCGAACCTGGACTGGCAACTCATTTCATACATGATATTTTACATGTTTCAATGCCATTCTCTCAAATCTTCCCACCCTCTCCCTCTCTCACAGAGTCCATAAGACTGTTCTATACATCAGTGTCTCTTTTGCTGTCTCATACACAGGGTTATTGTTACCATCTTTCTAAATTCCATATATATGCGTTAGTATACTGTATTGATGTTTTTCTTTCTGGCTTACTTTACTTTGTATAATAGGCTCCAGTTTCATCCACCTCATTAGAACTGATTCAAATGTATTCTTTTTAATGGCTGAATAATACTCCATTGTGTATATGTACCACAGCTTTCTCAGCCATTCATCTGCTGATGGGCATCTAGGTTGCTTCCATGTCCTGGCTATTATAAACAGTGCTGCGATGAACATTGGGGTACACGTGTCTCTTTCCCTTCTGGTTTCCTCAGTGTGTATGCCCAGCAGTGGGATTGCTGGATCATAAGGCAGTTCTATTTCCAGTTTTTTAAGGAATCTCCACACTGTTCTCCATAGTGGCTGTACTAGTTTGCATTCCCACCAACAGTGCAAGAGCGTTCCCTTTTCTCCACGCCCTCTCCAGCATTTATTGCTTGTAGACTTTTGGATCGCAGCCATTCTGACTGGTGTGAAATGGTACCTCATAGTGGTTTTGATTTGCATTTCTCTGATAATGAGTGATGTTGAGCATCTTTTCATGTGTTTGTGAGCCATCTGTATGTCTTCTTTGGAGAAATGTCTATTTAGTTCTTTGGCCCATGTTTTGATTGGGTCATTTATTTTTCTGGAGTTGAGCTGTAGGAGTTGCTTATATATTCTCGAGATTAGTAGTTTGTCAGTTGCTTCATTTGCTATTATCTTCTCCCATTCTGAAGGCTGTCTTTTCACCTTGCTAATAGTTTCCTTTGATGTGCAGAAGCTTTTAAGGTTAATTAGGTCCCATTTGTTTATTTTTGCTTTTATTTCCAATGTTCTGGGAGGTGGGTCATAGAGGATCCTGCTGTGATGTATGTCAGAGAGTGTTTTGCCTATGTTCTCCTCTAGGAGTTTTATAGTTTCTGGTCTTACGTTGAGATCTTTAATCCATTTTGAGTTTATTTTTGTGTATGGTGTTAGAAAGTGTTCTAGTTTCATTCTTTTACAAGTGGTTGACCAGATTTCCCAGCACCACTTGTTAAAGAGATTGTCTTTAATCCATTGTATATTCTTGCCTCCTTTGTCAAAGATAAGGTGTCCATATGTGTGTGGATTTATCTCTGGGCTTTCTATTTTGTTCCATTGATCTATATTTCTGTCTTTGTGCCAGTACCATACTGTCTTGATAACTGTGGCTTTGTAGTAGAGCCTGAAGTCAGGTAGGTTGATTCCTCCAGTTCCATTCTTCTTTCTCAAGATCGCTTTGGCTATTCGAGGTTTTTTGTTTTTCCATACAAATTGTGAAATTATTTGTTCTAGCTCTGTGAAGAATGCTGTTGGTAGCTTGATAGGGATTGCATCGAATCTATAGATTGCTTTGGGTAGTATACTCATTTTCACTATATTGATTCTTCCAATCCATGAACATGGTATATTTCTCCATCTGTTAGTGTCCTCTTTGATTTCTTTCACCAGTGTTTTATAGTTTTCTATATATATAGGTCTTTAGTTTCTTTAGGTAGATATATTCCTAAGTATTTTATTCTTTCCGTTGCAATGGTGAATGGAATTGTTTCCTTAATTTCTCTTTCTGTTTTCTCATTATTAGTGTATAGGAATGCAAGTGATTTCTGTGTGTTGATTTTATATCCTGCAACTTTACTATAGTCATTGATTAGTTCTAGTAATTTTCTGGTGGAGTCTTTAGGGTTTTCTATGTAGAGGATCATGTCATCTGCAAACAGTGAGAGTTTTACTTCTTCTTTTCCAATTTGGATTCCTTTTATTTCTTTTTCTGCTCTGATTGCTGTGGCCAAAACTTCCAAAACTATGTTGAATAGTAATGGTGAAAGTGGGCACCCTTGTCTTGTTCCTGACTTTAGAGGAAATGCTTTCAATTTTTCACCATTGAGGATAATGTTTGCTGTGGGTTTGTCATATATAGCTTTGATTATGTTGAGGTATGTTCCTTCTATTCCTGCTTTCTGGAGAGTTTTGATCATAAATGGATGTTGAATTTTGTCAAAGGCTTTCTCTGCATCTATTGAGATAATCATATGGTTTTTATTTTTCAATTTGTTAATGTGGTGTATTACATTGATTGATTTGCAGATATTGAAGAATCCTTGCATCCCTGGGATAAAGCCCACTTGGTCATGGTGTATGATCTTTTTAATGTGTTGTTGGATTCTGATTGCTAGAATTTTGTTAAGGATTTTTGCATCTATGTTCATCAGTGATATTGGCCTGTAGTTTTCTTTTTTTGTGGGATCTTTGTCAGGTTTTGGTATTAGGGTGATGGTGGCCTCATAGAATGAGTTTGGAAGTTTACCATCCTCTGCAATTTTCTGGAAGAGTTTGAGCAGGATAGGTGTTAGCTCTTCTCTAAATTTTTAGTAGAATTCAGCTGTGAAACCGTCTGGACCTGGGCTTTTGTTTGCTGGAAGATTTTTTATTACAGTTTCAATTTCCGTGTTTGTGATGGGTCTGTTAAGATTTTCTATTTCTTCCTGATCGAGTTTTGGAAAGTTGTACTTTTCTAAGAATTTGTCCATTTCTTCCACGTTGTCCATTTTATTGGCATATAGTTGTTGATAGTACTCTCTTATGATCCTTTGTATTTCTGTGTTGTCTGTTGTGATCTCTCCATTTTCATTTCTAATTTTATTGATTTGATTTTTCTCCCTTTGTTTCTTGATGAGTCTGGCTAATGGTTTGTCAATTTTATTTATCCTTTCAAAAAACCAGCTTTTGGTTTTGTTGATTTTTGCTATGATCTCTTTTGTTTCTTTTGCATTTATTTCTGCTCTAAGTTTTAAGATTTCTTTCCTTCTACTAACCCTGGGGTTCTTCATTTCTTCCTTTTCTAGTTGCTTTAGGTGTAGAGTTAGGTTATTTATTTGACTTTTTTCTTGTTTCTTGAGGTGTGCCTGTATTGCTGTGAAGTTTCCCCTTAGGACTGCTTTTACCGTGTCCCACAGGTTTTGGGTTGTTGTGTTTTCATTTTCATTCGTTTCTATGCAAATTTTGATTTCTTTTTTGATTTCTTCTGTGATTTGTTGGTTATTCAGCAGCGTGTTGTTCAGCCTCCATATGTTGGAATTTTTAATAGTTTTTCTCCTGTAATTGAGATCTAGTCTTACTGCATTGTGGTCAGAAAAGATGCTTGGAATGATTTCTATTTTTTTGAATTTACCAAGGCTAGCTTTATGGCTAGGATGTGATCTATCCTGGAGAAGGTTCCATGTGCACTTGAGAAAAAGGTGAAATTCATTGTTTTGGGATGAAATGTCCTATAGATATCAATTAGGTCTAACTGGTCTATTGTATCATTTAAAGTTTGTGTTTCCTTGTTAATTTTCTGTTTAGTTGATCTATCCATAGGTGTGAGTGGGGTATTAAAGTCTCCCACTATTATTGTGTTATTGTTAATTTCTCCTTTCATACTTGTTAGCATTTGTCTTACGTACTGCGGTGCTCTCGTGTTGGGTGCATATATATTTATAATTGTTATATCTTCTTCTTGGATTGATCCTTTGATCATTATGTAGTGACCTTCTTTGTCTCTTTTCACAGTCTTTGTTTTAAAGTCTATTTTATCTGATATGAGTATTGCTACTCCTGCTTTCTTTTGGTCCCTATTTGCATGAAAAATCTTTTTCCAGCCCTTCACTTTCAGTCTGTATGTGTCCCCTGTTTTGAGGTGGGTCTCTTGTAGACAACATATGTAGGGGTCTTGTTTTTGTATCCATTCAGCCAGTCTTTGTCTTTTGGTTGGGGCATTCAACCCATTTACGTTTAAGGTAATTACTGATAAGTATGATCCCGTTGCCATTTACTTTATTGTTTTGGGTTCGAATTTATACACCGTTTTTGTGTTTCCTGTCTAGAAAATATTCTTTAGTATTTGTTGGAGAGCTGGTTTGGTGGTGCAGAATTCTCTCAGCTTTTGCTTGTCTGAAAAGCTTTTGATTTCTCCTTCATACTTGAATGAGATCCTTGCTGGGTACAATAATCTGGGCTGTAGGTTATTTTCTTTCATCATTTTAAGTATGTCTTGCCATTCCCTCCTGGCTTGAAGAGTTTCTATTGAAAGATCAGCTGTTATCCTTATGGGAATTCCCTTGTGTGTTATTTGTTGTTTTTCCCTTGCTGCTTTTAATATTTGTTCTTTGTGTTTGATCTTTGTTAATTTGATTACTATGTGTCTTGGGGTGTTTCGCCTTGGGTTTATCCTGTTTGGGACTCTCTGGGTTTCTTGGACTTGGGTGATTATTTCCTTCCCCATTTTAGGGAAGTTTTCAACTATTATCTCCTCAAGTATTTTCTCATGGTCTTTCTTTTTGTCTTCTTCTTCTGGGACCCCTATGATTCGAATGTTGTAGCGTTTAATATTGTCCTGGAGGTCTCTGAGATTGTCCTCATTTCTTTTAATTCGTTTTTCTTTTATCCTCTCTGATTCATTTATTTCTACCATTCTATCTTCTAATTCACTAATCCTATCTTCTGCCTCTGTTATTCTACTATTTGTTGCCTCCAGAGTGTTTTTAATTTCACTTATTGCATTATTCATTATATATTGACTCTTTTTTATTTCTTCTAAGTCCTTGTTAAACCTTTCTTGCATCTTCTCAATCCTTGCCTCCAGGCTATTTATCTGTGATTCCATTTTAATTTCAAGATTTTGGATCAATTTCACTATCATTATTCGGAATTCTTTATCAGGTAGATTCCCTATCTCTTCCTCTTTTGTTTGGTTTGGTGGGCATTTATCCTGTTCCTTTATCTGCTGGCTATTCCTCTGTCTCTTCATCTTGTTTAAATTGCTGAGTTTGGGGTGTCCTTTCTGTATTCTGGCAGTTTGTGGAGTTCTCTTTATTGTGGCATTTCCTCACTGTGTGTGGGTTTGTACAGGTGGCTTGTCACGGTTTCCTGGTTAGGGAAGCTTGTGTCGATGTTCTGGTGGATGGAGCTGTATTTCTTCTCTCTGGAGTGTAATGAAATGTCCAGTAATGTGTTATGAGATGTCTATGGTTTTGGGGTGACTTTGGGCAGCCTGTATCTTGAAGCTCAGGGCTGTGTTCCTTTGTTGCTGGAGAATTTGCTTGGTATGTCCTGCCCTGAAACTTGTTGGCCCTTGTGTGGTGCTTGGTTTCAGTGTCGGTATGGAGGCGTTTGATGAGCTCCTGTCAATTAATGTTCCTTGGAGTCAGGAGTTCCCTGGAGTCAGGGTTTGGACTTAAGCCTCCTACTTCCAGTTATCGGTCTTATTTTTACAGTAGTTTCAAAACTTCTCCTTCTATACAGCACCATTGATAAAACATTTACGTTAAAAATGAAAAGTTTCTCTACTGTGAGGGTCACTCGGAGAGGTTCACAGCATTACATGGAGAAGAGAAGAGGGAGGAGGGAGTTAGAGGTGACCCAAATGAGATGAGGTGGAATCAATAGTGGAGAGAGTGGGCTAGCCAGTAGTCACTTCCTTATGTGCACTCCACAACTGGACCGCTCAGAGATGTTCACGAGTTATACAGAGAAGAGAAGGAGGCAGGAGACAGAGGTGGCCAGAAGGATAAAAGGGGGAAATGAAAAGGAGGGAGACAGATCCAGCCAGTAATCAGTTCCCAAAGTGTTCTCCACTGTCTGGAACACACAGAAATTCACAGAGTTGGGTAGAGTAGAGAGGGGTTAGGGAGGAGATACAGGCGACCTGGTGGAGAAAACAGAGAGTCCAAAGGGAGAGAGAGCAGTCAAGCCAGTAATCTCGTTCCCTAGTGAAAAATGGGTCCTGAAGATTGGGTTCTTAAAGGTACACAATTGGTAACAAATACATAAAAGCAAAAATTAAAAATCAGTAGAGTTTGGAATTTCAAAAATGCGATGTTAATGAAAAGAAGAAGGAAAAGAAAGAGAGAAAAAATGAACAAAGAAAAACAAACAAGGTTGCGAAAATCATAAAGAAACTACAGGTACAAAATTGATAACTAATACCAAAAAGCAAAAATTAAAAATCTAGAGTAGAGTTTGGAATTTCAAAAATACAATGTTAAAAAAAAAAAAGAAGAAGAAGAAGAAAAATAAAGAGAGAAAACAAACAAACAAAAACAATGTCGAAAAAATTATAAAGAGAATACAGGTACAAAATTGATATCAAATACCAAAAAGCATAAATTAAAAATCTTGAGTAGAGTTTGGAATTGCAGATATACAATGTTGTATAAAAGAAGAAGAGAAAGAAACAGAGGGAAAAAAAAAAGTCACAGAAATTATAAAAAAAAACTATATGTACAAAATTGATAACATATACCAAAAGGCTAAAATTAAAAATCTAGAGTAGAGTTTGGAATTTCAAAAATACGATGTTAAAGAAAAGAAGAAGGAAAAGAAAGAGAGAAAAAATGAACAAAGAAAAACAAACAAGGTCACGAAACTTATAAAGAAACTACAGGTACAAAATTGATAACTAATACCAAAAAGCAAAAGTTAAAAATCTAGAGTAGAGTTTGGAATTTCAAAAATACAATGTTAAAAAAAAGAAGAAGAAAAATAAAGAGAGAAAACAAACAAACCAACAAAAACAATGTCGCAAAAATTATAAAGAAAATACAGGTACAAAATTGATATCAAATACCAAAAAGCATAAATTAAAAATCTTGAGTAGAGTTTGGAATTGCAGATATACGATGTTATACAAAAGAAGAAGAGAAAGAAACAGAGGGAAAAAAAGTCACAGAAATTATGAAAAAAACTATAGGTACAAAATTGATAACATATACCAAAAGGCTAAAATTAAAAATCTAGAGTAGAGTTTGGAATTTCAAAAATACAATGTTAAAGAAAAGAAGAAAAAGAAAAAAACAAAACAGAACAAAACACGGTCAAAAAATTATAAAATATATATATGAAGTTTGCTGAAGAAAAAAAAAGGGTTTTTTTTTTTTTTGCAAAGTAATAGTTATAAAAGTGAAAATTAAAGGACAATAGAGGACTTAAAATTTTTTTTAATTAAAAAAAAAAGAAAGAAAGATTGATCGTAAAAATAGTAAAAATATATCTAGATCTTTCTCTGGTTTTGCTGTGAGTATTGTGGGTTCAGTTCATTTTTGGCTAGTTCCTTGGTCTGACTTATATTTCTCAAGATCTATAGGCCCCTTCCTATGTAGTTCGTAGTAACCACTGGGTTTTAATCTATGGCCTGTAGCTTCCAAGGCGTTTCCCTCTGTTATAGCTTCTTCTGTTTGCTGGTCTCTTCAGTGTCTGGTTCCCACCCTGACACAAAGGGGACGGTGGAGGACACTATTTTTTTTATTTTATTTAGGCTCACTTGTTCAGCCGCGCTGTACGGAGGGAGGGAGGGATGCTGCAAACAGATAACACTGGCGTGCGCTCGCAGTGCCTCAGCCACACTGGGTCTGCCCCCACTCACGGCGCGTGTAGCCTCCCTGCCCACACTGCTTGGGCTCTAGGTTGTTCCGCCGGGAACAATCAGAGGCCGGCCCTGGGCTGAGCTCCCAGGTCCAAGCCGCTCAGGTTCAGGCACTCGGGTAGTCCCTAGAGGCGCAGACTCGGTTGGGCCTGCGTTTTGTGCTCTTCCCAGATCCGAGCAGCTCAGGTGATGTGTTTGGCGAGTGCCAATGCTGCGACTTATCGCCTCCCCGCCACTCGGTTATCTGGGTGTAAAACCGGCGCACCTTCTCAGGCAGATGTTGACCGTCCAGACCCCCAAGAAGTTTTAGTTAGCAAAGAAGCCTGCTTACAGTTTTATAGATAGTGTCTCTCTTGGGCTGCGATTGCCCCCTTCCGGCTCTGGCTGCCTGTCACCGGAGGGGGAAGGTCTGCAGCCGGCTATCTCTGTTCAGTCCTTTGTTCTGTGCGCGGGCCTGGTGGTGTCTTAGGTTGGGGCTGGCTTTTCGCGTGGTAGATATCCCACAGTCTGGTTTGCTAGCCCAAATTATTTCACTCAGATAGCGCTCTGGACATTCGGGCCGATTCTTACTCTAAGGGACACAGCCCGCGCCGCGCTTCCCTGCCCAGCCCCCGCTTGCTAATGCCGTGTGCAGGCGTCTGCGCTGCTTCTCCACTGGGGGAGTTACCGTAGGGCTCACAATCTGCGGTTTTTAATTGTTTATTTTTTTTTTTCTCCCTTTTAAGTTGCCCTCTGTGCTTCCAAAGCTCGGCACAGATTCGGCAGTGAGGTTTCCTGGTATTTGGAAACTTCTCTCTTTTTAAGACTCCCTTCCCAGGATGGAACTCCGTCCCTCCCTCTTTTGTCTCTTTTTTTGTCTTTTGTATTTTTTCCTACCTCCTTTCGAAGAGTTGGGTTGCTTTTCTGGTTGCCTGATGTCCTCTGCCGGCATTCAGAAGTTGTTTTGTAGAATTTACTCGACGTTTAAATGCTCTTTTGATGAATTTGTGGGGGAGAAAGTGTTCTCCCCGTCCTACTCCTCCGCCATCTTGGCTCCTCCCCCCTGCAATGTTTCTTAAAAGGCCCACAAGAGCACACAATGCTTGGAAATGTGAAGCCCTCCCCACGGAATAATTGCCCAGTTTGTGCTCAATGCTCCTGATTGGTATAAAGGAAAATCTCCAACTCCAGTTCTGACTAACCTCTCCCATGGAGTTCGGAAAACGAAGATGGTGGCAGAACCACACCCTGAGTTCTTCTCTGAGACGCGCTAGTTTTTACTTATTTCATATAGTTTTGAGTTGTTACACAGTTCCATCCATTTAACAAAAGTTATCAAGCAGATGGGGGTCTATGCACCATGTCACATGAAGCCCCTGCCTCAGATCTCTGGTAACAAGGAGATGAGAAAGAACACTGATGTCCTGAAGCCTAAACCCCTGCCTGAGCAGACATTAAAACACTCTCATCATATGACTGACTACCTGTGGAAGAGATGCACTCAGAAAACAATTATTGAACCTTCTTCCAAAGTGACTAACAGCACCAGTTCTGATAAGAGGATGAAGAGTGTTCCAGAAGCACACACGTATAAGTCCAGAGCAAACATTTAATCAACAACGGTTTCTCATTAAAAAGTAGTAAGTGCTAGAATACACGCCAAGGGCATGTATAGAACATTTATTCTCGCCACTCGTTGTTCTCATCACTTTGTATTGTGCAGTCTGGCTTCCCCAAGGAAACATCCCAACTGAAGTAAGAAGGTAAGGCCAACAGAGAGAAAGTCATTCTAAAAGGACCCCGAGGCTGAAACTTTGTTTTTAAGACACTTGCCTCTCACTCCCCAACCAACCAACCATGATTGCCTTTATTTGCATTTTAATAGTTACCCTAATTCCAAACTTAAAATTATAGACTTTTCCCAGCTGCTTTTTAAATGCTACATTATAATTTTGAGGACGCATCATACGTAATTACATTTAATAGACAGAGAATTGATGGAAACACGTGGCTGGAACAAAGAGCCCAGACCTAATTTTGTAAACATGTTATTGTACAGTAACCCCCAATGAGGTTGTTCTTAAATCTCCTAATTAATTTTTAATTAAAAAGCTCAAAGATGCTATTACACTTGTTGTTGTAAATGGCAATCTCATACAAGTAGAAACGGCCGAGCAGAGCAGACAAATATCTCCCATTAAGATCGGCGTTAATGAGAACTGCTGTGCTCAGAGTTTCTGAGATCAGAACAGGAGCAGAAACCACCATGGAGGGGAGCCATCAGATGGCAGCTTGGTTTTTTCTTAACTTGCAGAGATATGTGTACATGGAGTGTGATGAGTTTGTATACGACAAGCTGTCCAAACCTTTATTTAAACACATCCTTCTTCCACCCTTTCCAATATCCAGCTAAATATAGTCTGAGCATTCCATGGTGAATTACATTTAATACTTTCATGAGCCAGAGAAGCCTTTGCTTCCTGCCATGATGAATCCTCTCCTATTCAAATGCCATCCTGACATGATATCAAAGCACCCCCTTCCTCACTGCCCCCTGTACCAGCAGACCCAGTACCCATTTGAACCTGTCCGTCTATCCACCCAATCCAGCAAGAGTTTAGTGGCAGTGCAGTAAGTGAAATGCTGCGTTTCTCTGGGGATCTGGGTGATGCTACAAATGGGAAGTTATTAATAGCCCCCTAAACAGCAAGTGTCTCTTTCCAATGTAATCTCTTAATAACAGGAGGGAAAGAGTTTCAGTCAAGACCAGATGGTTCTCCCTACCTATAACTCAGCCATGACAAGGACATCACTGGAGGGGCGTCCTTTGCCCACCCAGTTGCTCAGGGATCGAGCCACTCGGGGGGCTGTAATTTGGAGGCTATGGTGCCACGTTTTCTGGCTGTCATTGTTGTGGCTCAGTCGCTCAATCATGTCCGACTCTTTGCAGCCCCATGGAATGCAGCACACCTGGCTTCCCTATCCTTCACCATTTCCCGGAGTTTGCTCAAACTCATGTCCATTGAGTCGATGGTGCCATCCAACCATTTCATCCTCTATTGTCCCCTTCTCCTGCCTTCTGGCTGTACTTTTAAGTTAAAAGTGTCCATGGCGGCCACTGCTATTGTTGTTCTCAAAAAGGCAAGATCTATAAAATACGTATATATCATTCTGTGTGGGCTTGTTTCTTCTTTTCCAGTTTCCCAAAGAAATGAGCTCATGGCAGTCACAAATTTTGCTGTAAGGTCCCTCAGAAGGAAAGTCTCCTTGGTGGCTCAGAGGGTAAAGAATCTGCCTGCAATGCAGGAGACCTGGGTTTGATCCATGGATCTGGAAGATCCTCTGGAGGAGGAAATGGCAACTCACTCCAGTATTCTTGCCTGGAGAAGCCCATGGACAGAGGAACCTGGCGGGCTGCACTCCATGGGGTCACAAAGTGTCGGACTCAATTGAGCCCTTCTCCTCCTGCCCTCAATCTTTCCCAGCATCAGTGTCTTTTCCAATAAGCCAGCTCTTCACATCATATGGCCAAAGTATTGGAGCTCCTGCTTCAGCATCAGTCCTTCTAATGAATATTCAGGGTTGATTTCTTTTGGGGTTGACTGGTTTGATATCTTTGCTATCCAAGGGACTCTCAAAGAGTCTTCTCCAGCACCACAATTCAAAAGTATCAATTCTTCAGTGCTCAGCCTTCTTTATGATCCAACTCTCCCATCTGTATATAACTACTGGAAAATTCATAGCTTTGACTAGGTGGACCTTTGTCAACAAATGATGCTTCTGCTTTTGAACATGCTGCCTAGGTTTGTCATAGCTTTTCTTCCAAGGAGCAAGCATCTTTTAATTTCATGGCTGTGGTCACCCTCCACAGTGATTTTAGAGCCCAAGAAAATAAAGTCTGTCACTCTTTCTACTTTTTCCCCTTCTATTAGCCATGAAGTGATGGGACTGGCTGCCACGATTTGAGTTTTTTGAATATTGAGTTTTAAGCCAGTTTTCTCACTCTCTTCTTTCACCTTCATCAAAAAGCTCTTTAGTTCCTCTTTGCTTTCTGCCACTGGAGTGGTATTATCTGCATATCTGTGGTTGTTGAGATATGTTAAATCATGAGCTCCTTATTGCAAAATCCAGGCTTAAGTTGAAGAATGTAGGGAAAACCACCAGACCATTCAGGCATGACCTAAATCAAATCCCTTATGATTATACACTGGGGGTGACAAATAGATTCAAAGGATTAGATCTGATAGACAAGACTGCCCAAAGAACTATGGACAGTGTTTCATAACACTGTACAGGAGGCTGTGACCAAAACCATCCCTAAGAAAAATAAATTCAAGAAGACAAAGTGGTTGTCTGAGGAGGCCTTACAAACAGCTCAGGCATTGAAGGTTCTCCCAGTTAGGACCATGGACTACAGAATGCAGGACCTCTCTAGTGATGGGTGCACAAAATAAGGAACCAAGAATGTGGCTGATCTTGTTCACCCACGGACAGTGCACTCTGAGGGGAGCACAGGATGGAGGACTGGACTAAGCACTCTGTGCTCTGGACTAACAGGCCCCTCAACACTTAAGACATACATTTCAGGAAGAATTTCAATGATCCCAGATCTTCCCATACAGAGAAAAGCACTAAAATCATTATCTGTTTCATGTGATAAAGTATATTCTTTTTGCCAAGACGTAAGCTCTACTGTGGAACTGTGGAAGGTTCTGAAAGAGATGGGAATACCAGACCACCTGACCTGCCTTTTGAGAAACCTATATGCAGGTCAGGAAGCAACAGTTAAAACTGGACATGGAACAATAGACTGGTTCCAAATAGGAAAAGGAGTACGTGAAGGCTGTATATTGTCACCCTGCTTATTTAACTTATACACAGAGTACATCATGAGAAACACTGGGCTGGAAGAAGCACAAGCTGGAATCAAGTTTGCCAGGAGAAATATCAATAACCTCAGATACGCAGATGACACCACCCTTATGGCAAAAAGTGAAGAGGAACTAAAAAGCCTCTTGATGAAAGTGAAAGTGGAGAGTGAAAAAGTTGGCTTAAAGCTCAACATTCAGAAAACTAACATCATGGCATCCGGTCCCATCACTTCATGGCAAATAGATGGGGAAACAGTGGAAACAGTGGCTGACTTTATTTTTTGAGGCTCCAAAATCACTGCAGATGGTGACTGCAGCCATGAAATTAAAAGACACTTACTCCTTGGAAGGAAATTTATGACCAATCTAGATAACATATTAAAAAAAACAGAGACATTACTTTGCCAACCAAGGTCCATCTAGTCAAGGCTATGGTTTTTCCAGTGGTCGTGTATGGATGTGAGAGTTGGACTATAAAGAAAGCTGAGCACCAAAGAATTGATGTGTTTGAACTGTGGTGTTGGAGAAGACTCTTGAGAGTCCCTTGGACTGCAAGGAGGTCCAACCAGTCCATCCTAAAGGAGATCAGTCCTGGGTGTTCATTGGAATGACTGATGCTGAGGCTGAAACTCCAATACTTTGGCCACCCCATGTGAAGAGTTGACTCATTGGAAAAGACCCTGATGCTGGGAGGGGTTGGGGGCAGGAGGAGAAGGGGACGACAGAGGATGAGATGGCTGGATGGCATCACCGACTCGATGGACGTGAGTCTGAGTGAACTCCAGGAGTTGGTGATGGACAGGGAGGCCTGGCGTGCTGCGATTCATGGGGTCACAAAGAGTCAGACATGACTGAGCGACTGAACTGAACTGAACTGAACTGAACTGAAGCTCTACTGAGTGTACCCCAGCCAACAAATTCCTGCATATCTTGGCTTCTTCCCTACCTCTTCAGAGCATGGTATTCAGAGCTCCTGAGTGGCTGTCTTCCGGACTAGAGTCCTCAGTGAGACCCCAAATAAAACTCAAATCCTCAGCTCTCATGGCATGTTTTTCTTTAGGCTGGCACTGGAAAACACATGACCCAGTTATGCCAATGAGAAGTGGGTGTTTATAGGCACTGGTGGTCAGAAGACTGGATCTGAGTCTCAGCTTCACCTATCTCTGTTTTCCAGAAAAACAAAACTTGTTCCCTCTGCCTCCTGGTTTGCATGTGCATCGTGTGTACGTAAGAGCTATGAAGATTGCAAGTTGCTACTGCAAATGCTGGTTATTTTTCAGTAAGAAAACAATTCTTAATGGCCAGCAGCAGTTAAATAAATAACAGTCTAGGTAACGTAAGAGCTGTGCAGAAATTAACTTCTTGGAAATTCCTCACAGGTTCCCAGTGGCCTCAGCCCACAAGAAAGCTTATCTTCCTGGGTTTTGAGGTCACTTCCAGTCCTCGGCTCCCCAGTTGGTGATTTCTCTTTCCAAAGGTCCCTATTTTTAGCTGTTTTCACAAGGGCACCTGGAGGCAAGTATTATACAGAAACCACCATGTTCCACCTGTGATACTCCACACCTGCAGGTCGCAAAGTTAATTTCGGTATAAAGTGTGTGTGCATGGTGGGAGGCGGGGGGTGCTGGCTAAGTCAATTGATGGCCTAAATCAATTGCTTTGCAACTCAGTCAAAGCAATGCTGAGACTACTCAGCCCTTTTCTTAAGCATCGTTCTCATGCATTCCAGGAGCACCTCACAGTTAATATGTGAATCACAAACCATCCCTATCTATGTGGAGACTCAGTTTCTATCTCTGGGTTGGGAAGATCCCTTGGAGAAGGAAATGTCAACCCACTCCAGTATTCTTGCTTGGATAATCCCATGGACAGAGGAACCTGGTGAGCTACAGTCCATGGGAATGCAAAGAGTCAGACATGACTGAGTGACCAAACAACAACAAATCCTCATCTATTCAGAAAACAGGAGATTGGTGGCTTGAAGAAAGGTGCTAAGTTAGAAGAAATAAAATCACTTTCCTTACCAAAATCTTATCCTTCAAATGTGCTCCCTTCCCAAACAGACATGCCCAACCTCAGTCAAAATTCCCAAGCAATGACTATAATCTTATTTTTTTTTTCCTGTGAAAAATAGAATCACCAGGAAAGAGGTAAAGCAGTATCTTGATTTCTTTCCCCTTCCAATGCCAATCTCTCATTTTCCTTGGAATCTATTCTCTTAAAATTCTCCTAAATCACTTACTTTTGCCTTCTTCCTCAGCTGGGCCAGCTTCCCACATCTGCAGTTTAGCACCTGTCTCTCTCTCTCTCATCCTCCCATGTCCTGGCAAGCTCCAACCTTTAGTGACACCTCACAGAAACTTGGACCCAAATTATCTAGGTCACTGCAACCCTGTGTTCCTGGGCTATGATCCATAGCTTTGAAATTTGGAATAGGAATGTCAGCAATTCTTAAGGTATAACTTTTTCAAGGGTTCCACCAAGCAAGACTGAGAGTTGGGTGAGTTTTCATTAAGATCAGCCTAAATCTCTGGCTTCTAAACACTGAAACACCTTACATGCTCCAGTATGCCCAGCTGGCATCTTGGTTCCCAAATGTGGGATGTTTTTGTTTGTTTTTAAGTTAATGCTACTCCAGCCTTCTCCCAATGGAGATCCTGTATGTCATTACTAGCCAGCTCTCAAGGGACATTCTATAATCTATGTCTAAAATGAATCAATGCTTCTTCATGCCATGGCTGTCATTAAATCCAATATCCTATTCAGCAGGGCAGCAACCATTCTAAGGAACCACTGTATTTAGTAGATCACAAAGATTACAAGAGTCACTTACTCTCCACCTTCTGGACTCTCCATGAGGGAAGTTGGGCTAGGTTAGACTAACAATTTCTAAGCTGCAACTGTCTCTCTAAAGAGTCTTCTCCAGCATCACAGCTCGAAAGCATCAATTCCTCAGCACTCAGCCTTCTTTATTGCCCAACTCTCACTCTTCCTGAATATTTATTAGAAGGACCGATGCTGAAGCTAAAGCTCCAATACTTTGGCCACCTGATATGAAGAACTGACTCACTGGAAAAGACGCTGATGCTGGGAAAGACTGAAGGAAAAAGGAGAAGGGGGGCAGCAGAGGATGAGATGGTTAGATAGCATCACCAACTCAAAATACATGAGTTTAAGCAAACTCCAGAAGATAGTAGGCGTCCCTGGTGGCTCAGATGGTAAAGAATCTGCCTGCAATGCAGGAGATCTAAATTCAATCCCTTGGTCAGGAAGATCCCCTGGAGAAGAGAATAGCCACCCACTCTAGTATTCTGGCCTAGAGAATTTCATGGACAGAGGAGCCTGGCGGGCTACGATCCACAGGGTCACAAAGAGTCAGACATGACTGAGCGACTAACACGTTGACTTCTCATTAGCTTCCAGGAGATAGTGGAGGACAAGGAAGCCTGGCATGCTGCAGTCCATGGGGTCACAAAGAGTCAGACACAACTTAGCGACTGAACAACAATTGTCTCTCTAGCACCAAGGGCTCACCTGTGAAGGACCCCACTGTGTGCAAGTGGATTAACCTGAAGACGTGGGCAAGCGCAAAATCTGGGTACATCACGTCATCACTGTCCATGGACTTGCACCATCGCTGGAGGTAAAATGCACATTAACTTTTGGCGCCTAACAACAATAGGATAGTTCCTAAAATAGGAGAGTATTTTTCTCCTCTGTCAAGACTTCAATATTTTAGCCCAATGACCTATGAAAAATAAAGGCTGGAGTTTCTGACTGTGCCAGCATTGTGCATCTTTTGTGTGTTAAATTGCTGGCTCCCCACAATAGCACTAGAACATAGATAGTATCACCTTCCTGCCACAGGGAGAGTTGATAACATTCCCAGGGGCTGTGCTCTGAATGTTTATTTCCCCCCAAATTCCTATGTTAACATTACTGAACTAAGGCATCAGGAGGTGGAGACTTTGGGATGATTAGTTCAGGAGGGTGGCACACTCCTGAATGGGATTAGTGCCCTTATAGAAGAGACCCCAGAGAGCTCACAAACCCCTTCCTCCACATGAGGGTACAGTAAAAAGTCAGTCATCTATGAACCAGGAAGGGGGTTCTTGCCAGATGCCAAACCTGCAGGCACCTTGATCTTGGACTTCCTAGACTTCAGAACTATTAGAAATACTGCTTGTTGTTTATAACCTGGTCTGGTATTTTGTGATAGCAGCCTGAATGGACTAAGACATCAAGCCCCTAGCCAGCGAGAAGCAGAAGCAGAAAGGCACTAGCCAGTCAGGAGCAGTTTTACTTACTAGGGGACCCAGGAGTCTCCAGTGCTCGTCCTAAAACACCCACCTAAGAAGCACTTAATTTGCCTCACTGACAAAAGCACAGCCTGGGTGTAAGCCTGCAGGTTCCCTTCACAGGCTAAGTCCACCAAAACTAAGAGGACCCAAGTGAAACATCATGTTGAGGGGCCCCAGAAGGAAGAGCCGAGCCAACCCTGCCCTGGCCAGGTCCCCAGGTGTCCCCTGTGAACCTCCAAAGGTGCTCCCACAGCCGGAGTCTCCTCTCAGAAGGCCCCCAGTGACCTAGAGGCAATGCCCTTGACTGCCCCTCAAAATGAACTAGAAGCAGTGCCCTTGGTTGATGGGTCTCTGACTTTTCCCATCAACAGTCTGGGGAAATCAGAAGGAGTCACTTCTTGGAAAGAGTTGGACACCCTCCAGCAAGGTGCAAAAGCAGAGCTAGTGAACCAAGGAGAGACAGCAGATTTCCTTCCTTCTGATCCCCCTACAGTGATCTCCAGGAACTTTCATCACTCTGGGGATAATCGACTGTGAGTTCTTTGATTAGAAGAGGACTATTTTCACCCAATGGAGGCAGCAGTCCTCCATGGGGGAAAAAGAAAATGTTTTCTCATGGATCGTGCAGAGCACCCCCAGAATAAATAAGACACAGCCGAGTGATGAAGTAATGACAGCTTTTGTCTTCAAATGGAAGGGCATCATTATGCAGGAATAATTCATGGCTTGGTACTGTCAGTCCCAGTTACGTGATGCTCAACTGTCAGGCTCTATGAGACAAGACTCCACTTGAACTCTCGTATACTTCCCTCGATTTATTTAGGTCCCTGAAATTCTGAGAGATTACCAATTGTCGCTTATTCAACAAGGACCTTAACTAGCTTAACTTTGGTTTAGCTCATCAGAAAGACAGCTTCTGCCTCCAAGACCAACGCTGGGAGGAATTCAATACGCTTTGACCCCAAAACGTTGACTCAATTTACATCAAGACTTAATCGTATACAAAAGAGTATCACAGTTTCTTTTCCGGAAAAGCAAAGCTTTTCTCTGCCTGAAATCCATGGATAAAATGCCATACTCTCCGCTGCTGAAAAGGAATGAATTACAGCAGGAATTGGGAATGAAAGTGCATTTTCATTAGCCTCTCTTGGGTGCTGAGGAATTACCAGTTGAGCAGGAAATGTCTATTGGAGTCGCACTGAAGAAATACATTTTCATTCACTGCCCATTCTAAGGATGGGAGCTCTCCATTCTGCTAAAAGGCTGAGTGCTTAGGGCTTAAAGAGGTGCCTTTTGTTTCTCCCAGATATTTCCAAAGCAAGTGGCCTTTCCAACAACCATAAAGGGTCATTCTTCCAGTGCTCAGCCACCTGCTACCAGGCCCTGCATGGGAGCAAAACCCACTTGCTTGTCTTTCCACAGGCTGGGGTGCAGCTCCCATTCTGAAATGCTCAACATCCACTCTGTGCCAGGCACTGTGCACCATTCGTCAGCTGAAGTCACAGGAACTCTCAATCAAACCAGCAGGGACAAAGGAAATAAACTCACACGGCCAGAAAACCCTGGGACTACAGGCCCATCTAAGTCTACATGTTTGAGAATTCCCTTGAGTCCAGCCTCCATCTTAAGAGGACACCAGCTGATAATCCAAGGAGAGGACCAGGGCTGCCTGGTCAGGTGTGCATCCCAGAGATGACCAGTTAGTCCCGATCATGTGAGCATCCTGAGCTGATTGGCTTGGTCCAGTCTGGGTCATGTGCCCATCCCTAAGGGAGGATTGGGAGATTGCTCTGGATCAAATGTACTCCCTGGGCAATGGGGGCCCCACTAGCCAAGAAGAAAGCAATGGGAAGCAGGCAGCACCAGCCAGTACACATTAGAGTCTGCATCCTAAGGGCCCAGTGCCTCTTACAGGTACAATATCAGCCCAGAGAAGTGAACTAACTGGCCCAGGTCACAGAGCTGGGGACTGGCGAGTCCAGCATCACATGAGGGCTGTGTGGGCTCACTCACAGTCTATCCAGCAAGTAACACCTTTAGTTCTGGATTCCAAACCCTAACAATGCCATCGACACAAGACTGTAGCTTCAGAGGCGTTGATAATACAGGCCCATTTACAACTCTGCAGGGACAAATTGCCTTGGGAAAGATCTCTCTCCCAGACTGGGGAGTGTGAAAGCAGGGCAGGGCTCTATTTAAAGGCCTCAGAAGTTGGAGGAGAAAGGAATTTGGCAGCGGGCAGATCCCATGTGTTAGAGCATGTGAGTTTGGGGTGTCTACCCCTGTGCAAAGACCTCTGGAGGCTCGGGTCTGGACTTATGTGTTGCTGTTGTTCATTCCCTAAGTTGTATCTAACTTGCGACCCCATGGACTACAGCACACCAGGCTTCCCTGTCTTTCACTGTCTCCTGGAGTTTACTCAGATTCATGTCCACTGAGTCAGTGATGCCATCCAACCATCTCATCCTCTGCTGCCCGCTTCTCCTTTTACCTTCAATCTTCCCCAGCTTCAGGGTCTTTTCTAATGACTGATGTGACAAGCTCTAAAACAAGAATATGGCAAGGGAGTAGGTTCTTCCTGAAGAGCAGGACACAAATCTGAGCTGTGAGTAGTGATCAGAGGAAGGGAGGGGGCACGTGCCAGGAGCTCTGGCCAGAGACCAGGAAGAGAGAGATGGTATTGGGGAAAACAAAGTTGCTCCAGCAGAGGAGGAGAGCAGCACAGGACAGCATCCCAGGGGACAGGAGAAGAATATGGACAAATGATACATTGAACATGACCAAAAAGCCAGGAATACAAAGCAGATTTGACAACAAGAGAGACTAGCCTTGGTGAGTAGTTACTTGGTAGACACATGTTTATAAATACCTGTGACCATGTGGTCTTAGATTCCATTCTCAGTATACGGTGTCAAGTGCCTGAGCGGATCTATGCAGCTCAAGGCAATGGCAAGAGGAGCTCGTAATAGCCCCCATGAGAGTGAAGCCCAGACCTACGTGAAGCAGGCTATTAGGATTGCACTAAACACAGGGTTACCTGTGCGCATCGCTGGCCCTCCCTCCCATGATCCACCTTCAAAGCCCAATAGGTCCCCCAAGCCAGGAGCTCTTCTCCAAAGGCACCTCCTTTCCTTCCTGTTGGGATCCCCGGTGCTCAGAGGAAGGGGATATACCACCTGACCAGCCCCTGAGTTTAGCCAGCCCATGGCTCCCTGAAGAAGAATGATCAAGCCCACAGTCTGTGCCCGAGATCACGTTCCCTGCATGTTTTCTTTCGATGTAAAATCTAGAGCAACCACGCCTTCGCTGAGTGGATTTTCCTGGAAACAGAGTCACCCTCTTCCTGTCTCCACTCTTCTCGTGGCAGCTCTAGGAACATTCTACCTTTCTTTACACCCCACTGCTATTTATTCCTTCCAATCAAGTGTTACAGAAACGGTCTCCTCCAGCTGTATTTACCGTGCTTACAAGCCGTTGCTTGGACTGGGAAAATCTGAACCTGCGAATTCACTTTGCAGAGCAGACGGATGTAATAGTTACAATGTTCCTGCCTCAGAGGGAAATGTTTAGCTTAAATAAGAGAATGAGGCTGGCAGGATATCCACAGGACTGGGATCACTGCCTGGCTCATGGGTGGAGAGGAAGCTGCCGATGATACCAGCTGGCCCCCTCATACTCATAGGAGCTGGTGATGTATGATTAGAGAGTACTAAGGGCCACGGATGTCAGGATGAGTCTCTCTGTTAGAAAAAGAGCTGTGACTCCAGCTCTTCTTGGTGGTTCAGGGACGCTGCAGCTTGTGCTGCCGTGCTGCCCCCCTGAATCAGGGCAAGCACGACCAAATGAATCTGCTGCAATCATATCCCTATTATTTTTCTGTATCTCCAATTTATTCAGGGAACACGAGAGATATTTAACAATTACTTAGCAGCCTTCTTTACAAAAGGAGAGGATGAATACAGATAACACTGGAAAAGATTATTGAGAGCAGAATATTGAATTATCTGTGCCTGTGAGATAGCACATGAATAATGCATCGCCCTACCTTGGGTAGCGTCCCCTCCCAGGCCTGCTGGGCTGAGTATGGACAGGGGGGTAGGGAATGTGTTGACATTTTGGCCCTCCCCATTTTGCAAAATGTGCAGAGTTCCACATGGAACTCGCCATTTCGGTGTAGCTGCATGTCAACCTTGATGCTTTTCTGCAGAGCATGTCTAATTTTTGCATGGCTGTGGACAGTAATCAGTAATGAAGTCATTAAATGCAAGAGGGGTGGAGAGAGAACTATCTGCCAACCTTCTCCATTAAATTCAGGTACTTTGGCACATCTCTAATTAAGATCAGGAGGCTTGAGTTCCAATTGACAAAGCACTCCATCCCCATGATACTCAGTCAAGAGTGCTCGAGGGCAGAGCTAATACAGTGAGCGGGGTAATGGCTTGGATAATTCCAATAAAGATTTCCAGTTATACGAGATTCTAGAGGTTACCGGAGCTCTCCAGAGAAGGCGCTCATGCTGGGTGTGTGGCTAGGGTCTCCTAGACCTACAGAGACATGATAGTCATGAGGGCACGGCTGAGTGATTCACCTGGAGTCCAAGGGTGCCACCTTAGATCCCTGGGACTCAGCACCCCTCTTATGAAAGGGGTGGCATCTCCCTCGGAGCTCTGAGCTCTTCAGCATAAAGTATTTCCAACTGGATTCACTCTAGGAAATAGCAAATAGATGCCTTGTGTCTATGGGAAAATGGATGGCCAAGTAATTCCCGGGAGGGGGTGGGGGGACTCTATTGTTTTATTTTACACTCATTTAGAAATCTGGTGGAAACATTTTGACATTTGCTGATTATCCCCCTTTTCCCCAAAGAACCAAGCTTGAATACATTAATTTTAGATTCGTATCTAAGTAACACATCTCATATGTGAGTGGGGGAGTCTGTGGGGGTGTGGAGAGAGAGAGGGACTGGTAATGTGTTGGCTACTGTAGCTTCAGAAAAGCGTTTCTATTTGGCTGACTGGGAGAGAGAGGCAGGGAGAGGCAAAGGCGAGGGAGGAGGTGCCTTCAGGATGTCTGTTAGGGGAGGAGGCTGGCTGCCCGCTAGGGATGTTGGCCAAGTGCAGGCACTCTCTCTGTCCATCAGGGGTCGCTCTCCAAGCCCAGCTTATTTTCCATCCACAGGCATCCTGCCTTGCATGACAAGTTAACCAGCTTCCCTGTCTGCAGGCAAGAAGCAGACACCTGCCCAGGTAAGGACTTAACTCTTGGTGAAGACCAAATATGGGCTGTTCTCTGTCTCTTTGCTCTGTTGGTCGTTTTTCAAAAGGCTTGTCATCATCTAAATCACCAAACACCTCCCAGTCTTCATCAACTGCCAATCCACATGGGTTTTGCCAAAGAACTGATGCTTTTGAACTATGATGCTGGAGGAGACTCTTGAGAATCCCTCAGACTGAAAAGAGATCAAACCAGTCAATCCTAAAGGAAATCAACCTTGAATATACATTGGAAGGACTCGTGCTGAAGCTGAACCTCCAATCCTTTGGCCACCTGATGCAAAGAAGCCAACTCGTTGGAAAAGACCCTGGTGCTGGGAAAGATTGAAGGCAAAAGGAGAAGGGGGCAACAGAGGATGAGGTGGTTGGATGGCATCACCAACTCACTGGACATGAGTTTGAGCAAGCTCTGGGTGACAGTGAAGGACAGGGAAGCCTAGTGTACTGCAGTCCATGGGGTTGCAAAGAGTCAGATACAATTTAACAACTGAACACGTGGTTTTCCATGAAGGCCGATATGGAAATCATTTGCTTGCATCAGGTGTCACTCTGTGGTGTGAACGTGGGGGACGCAGCTACACCTCTGCACACTGGACATCCCAGCAAAGCCCAGTACCTGAGCACCTGAGCAGTAAACTGTAATTAGACCAAGTGGCCTTAAACATCTCTATTAAGGCATATTCCCAAGACTTCCCTGGTGGTCCAGTGGTTAAGAATCCAACCAACCCATGGCCCGCTTGCAATCCCTGGTCTGAAAACTAAGATACCACACGCTGTGGAGCGACTAAGCCTGTACACTGTGACTTCTGGAGCCCGAGTGCCCCAACTACTGAGCCTGCCACAAGAGAGTCTGTGCCCCCCAGTGAAAGATGCTGCAGGACACAACTAAGCCCTGATGCAGCCAAACAAATACATTAAAATAAATGTAAGAAAGGCATTTTCCTGAACTGCATGCAGCTATGGTGTCATTATTTTCACTGGATGGGCAGCCATTAGTCAATATTTTTTAACATTCAGTTCTTAAAATTTATTTCACAGCACACTTGTTATATTTCTATATCTTCGAAAGCAGAGCTGCTCTTTTTTAAAAGGTTATAAGGAAAAAATATTAACATTCCCAAGTCTAAATGCCTTCTTTTATTGACTAAAATAATTCAATGAAAGAGTTTCTGATGCTTATAAATAAAGCCATACAGAACCATTTATATTAAAAGGTAAAAGTCTTCTTTCACCAACCCTTCCACCCAGCCCTGCCCCACTCTTCTAGGGAGGCCCTAACAAGAGTTTGGTCTGCAAGTTTTTAAGAGCAAAGTTGGGAAAGTTATACTTTCATCAGAAGCAAAGAAGTGGCTTTAATAAGGTATTTTAAAATCTAATAAAGTAACCAAGAAAGCAAGTAATAACACAAGAGAAAGGAAATCTTGATAAAATTATCCCAATGAACATGACCACAGCAGGAATTAATCTAAAACCTACAAAGACAGGCAGAGAAGCGACAGTACACAGCCCCTCTCAAGCAAAGGCTAATGAACCCACACTCTAAGGAACAGTAGATAATAGTTTCTGCAAGAAGCATTGGTATGTTAAATAGAGGATTAGATGTGAATCTTGTCACATGGAGGAAAAAAGATGATGGAGATAGGAGAAGAAAATACAAAATGAACTGCAAGCAAAGAAAAATGGATTGGGTGGGTGGTTTTTGATGTTGCTGCAAACTTAATTCTCTCTACTTTGGGTAGCTGCTGCAATGACAAGCATTATTTCCAGAAGGTTCCAGGGGGACACCAAGAACATCCTCGGTGCATTGGCAGAAATGGACACAGTGAAGCCCCCTGCTGGAGGCTGCACATGAGAATCCTTACTATTATATGTCGGTCAATAGCAATAAGTTTCATTCTGGATTTTTTTTTTCTTTATAGACTTTCAACGTGCCTGCATGTTCAGTCATGTCCAACTCTTTGCTACCCCATGGACTGCTGCCTGCCAGATTCCTCTAGCCATGGGATTCTCCAGGCAAAAATACTAGAGCTGGTTGCCATTTCCTTCTCCAAGGGATCTTCCAGACCCAAGGATCAAACCTACATCTCCTGCATCTCCTGTTGCTGCTGCTAAGTCACTTCAATCATGTCCAACTCTGCCACAGACGGCAGCCCACCAGGCTCTCCCATCCCTGGGATTCTCCAGGCAAGACTATTGGAGTAGGTTGCCATTTCCTTCTCCAAAGGCAGATTCTTCACCACTGCACCACCTGGGAAGGCCAGGAAAGAGTTTCAGGAGAGACCCAGGAAGATGTAAACCCCGGGCTATACAGAGCACCTTCACCACAATGATGCCTCATCACCCTGTATCAGTCAGGAGAAGGAACTCAGAGTCACCCATTTGGATTCAAATCCCAGTCACACCACCCAGTGGCTGGAACATTCAGCAAAACACTTAAACTTAATCACACTTGATCTACACACACACACAGAGTGCAAAGTGGGGAGGTCACAGAGAACTCAGGATTCAATAGGACAGTCTGTGAAAAGCACCAAGACTACAGTAAACACTCAACAAAGAGTAGCTAATGACTAATGAAGAAAAGTGAGCTAGATACAGGAAAATAAGATAGAACAGAAATTCTGGAAAGAAAATCCCAAACTCTTCTCTGCCCTTCCCCTATGCACTGGCTAATCACTGAGGAATGGCCTGACTTTCATATTTTTGATTGATTGATTGCTAATAAGCATAGTAATTCCATTCTAACAGCCAAGTATTTATTGGGCACTTGCTGTGTGCCAGGCCCTGTGCTAATAAGCACTTTACAAGCAGTATCTCCAATCCTATGAGACAGTCTATTTTTCTCCAACCTCATTTTACTGATGAGAAAGCCAAGGAGGGTGAAAGAGGGAGAGACGAAGAGATAAGCTGATCTCACAGTGGACACAGCCTCTGTCAGGTAAAAATCCAGCTATTAAGACTTTCCTATGATCCTGGGTGTGTTTCCTTTCACAAAACCCTCCATTTTTCTCTAGTATATTTTGGCAGGAGACTGAAACCCAGGCTTAACCCTGATTTTTGTCCTCTTAAAAAAAAATAAAAACCCAAACAGCAGTTTCTATTACTTGCATGGATTTTCTTGGTAACAAGAACTCTTAGCAACCACCACCAAGAGGTTTCACTTGTCCCCTGGGTTGTGTTCGGGTGTGAGGGCAGGAAAGCAGGTGGTCTCACTGGAGACAGGGTAAGTATAGCTGCAGGGGTGAGTTCAGAGTTTCTGCAGTGCACCTGGACCCCACAGCACATGACGCACCTGCCACTCTGGCTGAGCGGGTTGTCTGGACTTCCAGCAGGAGGGACAGAATTTGTTGGAATCAAGTATTGACACATTTAAGGAAAATGATTTTCCCAATAAGAAGACCCCTCCACAAGGTAGGAATGAGAGTGAGTGGCCATCAGCCACTGACTAAAGTGTCTAGGCTGAAGCAGGCCCTGAGGTCATGAAGCAGGAGAGGAGGAGGAGAGTCCATGCAGGCAAGGTCCCTGCGGACCCAACCATGGGGCCAAGAAATGCAGAAGCTGACTCAGTGAAAGGTCACGCATGGGATGCCCAACACACACAAAGATTGGGCTGTGTCCCACCAAGCATCCCAAGTCACAGAAAGACCACCTCTTGCTCCCTGAGCTGCCCTGGGTTGGGGAGGGTGATTAAGGAGTGATTTGTTAATGGAAACATATTGTGCCAAGCTCTGCCCTCTGGACACATGTATGTGATTAGTTACACGAGCAGGTAGAGACCAGAGAGAACTGATTAAAATTTCACTCAGTGCCCTCCGAGCACCCCCAACTCCACTCTCTGAGGTGTATTTCTCTCTCAATGGTGCCACAGCATATTTATCTCCCAAATCAAATCGATAGGTAGGGGCGGAGAGGCAAAACCAGCATGAACATCACAATTACAGGTCAGGTGAGCCCACACTGGAAGTAGTAAAAATAGATTTGTTCTGGGTTTCATTTTTGTTGCTGCAGAAAATCTTCATGACCTCCCTGTCCAAGGTCCTGGTGGTTTCCAGAAGGATCTGAGGTGGGGAGGGAACACCTTTGGGCTTCTCCTCTAATGCAGGAGGAGGGGGATGTTCTGCAGCTGAAAATCCTAACATGTGTCTTACAGGCGGGCTATCACTTTGCTTTTAAGTTAACCCCTCCTCCTTCTCCAGCCATTCCATCAGCTCATGCAGGTCCCTGGCTGCTGTGCACATGCTCATAATAACTGTCCTGGTCTTGGAACCCCCAGGAGTTGGGTGAGGCTGGTGCTGGGCACTCAGAGTCCCCACTTTCTTCAGGAAAGGTGCTGGACATGGACTTATGGCTTCCCCTGCAGTGAGCTTCACTGAACCGACTATACTACAGCTGGGCTTCCTGAGTGGCTCAGTGGGAAAAAGAAATGGCCTGCCAATGCAGGAGATGCAGGAGACTCTGGTTTGATCACTAGGTTGAGAAGATCCTCTGGAGGAGGAAATAGCAACCCACTCCAGAATACTTGCCTGAGAAATCCCACGGACAGAGGAGCCTGATGGGCTACAGTCCATGAGGCCACAAAGAGTCAGACAGGACAGAGTGACATGCACTATACCATGACCACTCTTTCCTTCATTTATTCAGCAAACAGCACCAATGTCTGCAGTGCAGAAGGCCCTGCCTCCAGACAGCTCACAGCAGGGCAGAGCAGATCCAGAGGCCTTTACCAGGAGGGGCTCCATGGGCAGCGATGGGGAGAAGGGACCCTCCTGGGCACATTCTACCAATCAGAGACCCTGGGAGGGGGCACTCATGACATTTGGAACCTGCAGTTCCCAGGTAAATCGTGAGTCGAGCAGCGCATCTCGTGGCTGAATCAGTTTCCTGGATTCTGATGTGGCACCGCCGTGGCTCCCCACTGCCTGGCAGAAGGTCTGTTTCTAATGAGCAGGGGGCAGTAGTGTAAACATTCTGAATGATTTCCTGGGAGACGGAGCAAACCGCAGGGTGTCCTGCACATGGATGGATAGATGTTCAGCAGATGTTGTGACTGAATACACGAAGAAACTCTCTTTGTTTGAAATGCAAGTTCTCTGGGACCTGCCATGTGTCACTTTTAGTCTTGGTCTAACCAGAGAGTCTCCGGCGATTCCTGGGAGCAGAATCAGCCCTGGTTGAGAAGTGCTAGCTGAGCCATCCGCCTGTGTGTTCTATCCCCATCGGTACCACTGCCGGGTCCCACTGTGAGCATGACTGAGGACTACACACACTTTGTCCACAGCTCTACCTGAGGGTCATCAGGAAACACAGAGGCTAAATTTGAGTGGTTTACTCAGATCTGCTGAATGACTTGGATACGCACACCTACCCTTTTGCCCCACAGCCCACTTCATGCATCAGTCTCAGCACACCTCCCCAGGCTCCCAGGCTGTGCTTCTCTGGTGGTCTGCCCCCTCCCCAGATACCCTCCCCTGCCCCCCACTCTTCTGCAAAGACACTTGGTCTTCTGCAAAGACCAAGCACAGCTCTGCCCCCAGGGAGTTCTCATGGGTCCCTCACTTCCAGCTGCACTTGTTCCCCTCCCCCGCCCCCCCCCCCCCAACACACACACATCTTTCCAGGAAGACCTTTCCCAACGGAGTCTCCAGCCATCTCTTCAGCTTTCAGCTTGTTTCACTTTGCAGCAAAACCCCCCGCCCCACCCCAGGACAAGCCATGTGACTGCTTACGTACTTCCTGCCTGTCTCTGGGCCAGAACACGAGCCCCGTGAGGGCCGGGACTTCACAGTTTTGCTCACAGCTCTAGCCCTGCTGTCTGGTACTTAAAAAGCTGCTCAGAAATACTGGTTGAAGAGATGGGTGAGGGCCAGTAAAGGGTGTGGGTCACCTGGATGTGCTTGCAGTTTTGATAGGACCCTGAGTTGCACCCCCGCCCCCAAAGCACAGCCTTTCCCATGCAGAAAGGCTCCACAAATGGACAAAAAAAATTATTAAAAGTGTAGAAACCTAACACGTGGTGGCCAGTGCCCTGCTCAGCCTCTCTGGTGCTCGTGGAGATTCCACAGCACTCACTGGAGCTCGAGACCACCCTGATGGCCCCCTGCACAGAGCTTCCCAGCAGACTGGGAAGCTGCCCCCTGGCAGACCTACACACGACACCCCATCGGTGCGTTTTCGAGTTCCTGGGAGCCTTCATCCTCCTTTATTTTCCGTGTCTGTAGCCGTCTCACTCTGCCAACCCCAGTGTCCTGTGGCATCACCATTCGGTGCCCCACAGTCACACCCCCTTCCCTGGGGGGTAAGTTTGCAGATTTCCCACTTCAGATAAACAGCTATCCCCACAGAGCCCCAGCCCCTCCCTGACCTCAGCCTCAAGGAGACCCTGGAACGCATGACTCCTAGCAACACCTCAGGATTCCCTCATGTGTCATCGTTCTCACCTGGTCCGATCACAATGGACCGAGCACTCTGCTGCCCAGGCAGTCCTGTTTCCTGCCATTTTCTAATACAGAGATGCCCCACCTCATGCCAGGCAGCACCACTGGGTCTCGGGGTGAATGCCTGGCCCCATGCCCACCCTTTCTCTAAGAAAAGTGGCAACCCAGGGGCTGCACTCCTCCCCCAGTGGCTCTTGCCCAGGGTCTGTGGGCAAACCCGCCCTCCCTCTGCTCCCCAGCTCGAAGGTGGGGAGAATGAGTTTCCATCATGGCATCCTGCAAATGGGCTGCATAAACACCCCCGAACCGAAGAATGTGTTTAGGGGAACAGGTCTGAGATGCTGCCGTGCCCGAGAATTCCACGGAGACTACCAGACAGGTGGAAGCCGGGGACAGTCCCGGGGTCAAACAGAAGCTGACAAGGATGCCAACAAGGACAGGCACCTTGGACGGGGCTCTAATAAGGGCACCTGCTTCCACTGTGGGTGACGTGACACTGATCGGAGCGGATGATGAATGTAACTCTCATGAGTTATTAACAACATCAGTAATGGCAAGATAAAAATAATCACTGAACCACTGTAAGGCTCCTTGAATTCAATTCAATTGCAATAATCGTTGTTATTGTAATAGTGAGTTAAAAAGTAATTTTATGTTAATAAACCAGTGAGCAAAGACGGATTCTGTCACTGCATGTACGTGAGGCTGGCCCAGCTGGGTCACTTGAGGAAAAGGGCTCAGTCTGGATATTCATACCGTGAGGTGGGGGAGGGCACAGGGTGGAGGGCGGTGAATGTATTTAAGTGCACACCGCATCAGAACAACAGCAGCAAAGCCATCGACAGAACACCCAGGAGCTGAAAAGTGAAGGACAGGCTGATGAGATGCCCAGTCCTGGAGCTTTCATTAATTTCTGAGATGCTAGAGTTGGAAAACTCCAGCTCAGACACTGGCCTGCCTGGGTGAGCAAACGCACCAGAAACAATGAGAGCCCGAGGACCCAAGGCACCACCTCTGCTAAGTGCCCCACAAGAATTCTCTTGTTTCCCCCCTCCAGGAGCCCCACCCATCACAGAGTTACCCCCACAGTCTTCCTGTCACAGGCATGGGCTCACAGGCTCAGAGACACAGCTGACAAGGAACCAATCCAATCTCAAGCCCTGGCAGGTGGTGGAGCTAGGACTTGAACCCCAACACACCAAACTTCTATTAATAGTCCTTCCAGAAAGAAACAAATAAATGAGTTGGGTAAAGGACTGTGTACGTACGTGTGTGTGTGTGTGTGTGTGTGTGTGTGTGTGTATAAGGGAAAAGCAATTCGAAAGAGAAACCCCACATTAGGCCATATGAAATGGGGGACATGCACATTTGCTCTCTTACAAGATTAACCTTTACAGACAGAAATAATCCCATGCTCGTGTGGTCGGTTTTCAACTCTCTGCGACACTATAGCTGAGGCATATGGATCTGATTGCTATTTTAAATGTCACAAAATGGATGCATTTGGAAGTAGAATTTTAAAATGATGTGTTCCTTCTTCCTTCCCTTTACATCCTTTTTGAGAAAAATAAGGTGTGGCTTTGTGCATTACCTTCTAATGAAATTTCAATGTATTGGGAGTATTTTCAGCACTCTACAGTTTCAGAGTGCTGAAAATACTAAAGCTCTCAAAAGACTTCAAAATTGAATTAACCTGCAACATATATTCAAGCTATATTTCTTCTTGACCTAGTTTATCTATTTTAAAAAATATCCTGAAACTATTCAGGAGCTCTCTTTCCCTCATTTCTCAATCCCACAGTCATTGAGCATTTAGGATGAGTTGGGTATTACTACGCTAACTGCCCTCAAGGATAACCTTAGTCAATTAACACACAACCCCTGGAGGTGGGTCATTCTATTCTTTCTTTGTAAGAAGCAAGGAGGCTCAGTCTCTAAGAGGTCAAGGTCATAGTTAAGAGGATGAGCCAGAATTTGCGCTGAGCTCAGCTCTGTTGATTTGATACAACACAGCTCTTTTTCTTATCCCTTTTCTGTGGCTACTTCTGTGAGGAGGGCATGGCAACCCACTCCAGTATTCTTTCCTAGAGAATCCCCATGGACAGAGGAGCCTGGCAGGTTGCAGTCCATGGGGTCACAAAGAGTCAGACACGACTGAGTGACTAAGCACTGTAACAAGGGGTCACGGATGCAGTGACGAGACATCACTTGCTACATCCCCAGTCTGAAGGCAGAAGTTTGCACTGGCCTCAAAGGAAAAGCATTCCTGCTCATTCACGGTGAGGGCAGCATGCCCTGCCCTGCTGCTGGGCAGAGGCCCCAGTTGCGAGCTGGTTGTCAGCTGAGGGCCCTGCCCAGCTCCTTGGTATCACCACGTACATTCCTGGGCTCCTAGCTCCCTGCCTGCATCTTCAGCACTGCAGTGGTGGGTGGAGGCCCTCTCTCATCTCTTGTCTCTCAACGCCCCCTCTGCCTTCCTCTTCCAGGTCTGTAAGAATTCCTGAGATTGCACAGAGCCCCCTGATAATCCACAATGATCTCCGACCCCAAGGTCCTTAGTGTAACCACATCTCCCGTGGCACTTTTGCCATGGAAGGTGAGTTATTTACAGGTCCCAGGGACTCAGTTCAGTCGTTCAGTCATGTCCGACTCTGCGACCCCATGGACTATAGCACGCCAGGCTTTCCTGTCCATCACCACTACCAGGGACTAGAGCAGACATCTTTGGGAGCCAATACTTGGCCCACCACAGGTTTCCCAGCGTACTACTCTAGAAGTCTTTACCATGTCTTCAGCTCCTTTCTCAAAATATCCAAGTTGTTGGGAGAATCCTGACAGCCACCACTCTCTCCTCTTCTATTTGATATGCAACCCCCATCCCTGATTCTTATGTTAGAACACAAATTCACAGAAAACAGCTCCCTTTGGACATAATCAGTGCTTTTTGGCTACCAGCTCCCTACTTCTGGTAGCAGATAGACCCTGTCTGACTCCATGCCGCACTGCCAAGATGGGATATCGCTCGCTCTCTCTGTATACCTGTCCACAGCATGGTGACCGCAGGTGAGAGGAATCCCAGCCTGGCAGCTCAGAGCTCCCACAAGGGGTTCGTCCAGAGAGAGATGGAGCCAGAGGAACCCTGCGTCACTTTTTTCAACAGAGCCCCAGAAGCCACACAGCCTCAATCCCACCACCTCCACCCGATACAGCCAGCACAAAGAATAGGGGCAGAGACTCGGGCCTTGGAGGGGGCGGGGCAGAGTTCTGTAAGAACTTGTGGGGTGGGGGGTATCGTAGTGGTCTCTTGTGGAATCTGCCGTCTGCAGAATCCGCTGCCTCGCTGTTTCCTGAACTCTGCTTCCACATTAGCCAATGCTTCTCCCCACCACAGCTCCTGATGGTGTGGTCCCCCTCTTCCTCCAGCCCAGCCACAGACTTTATCCGGTTTCTGGGGCAGCAGAATTCATTCTGTCAGCAGCATGCATGACTCTGATGGACACTCAGACCAGCAGCCTGAGAACGTGATTCGCCCATGCAAAAACTCAGTCCCCTTCTTCCTTGAAGGTGTGTCACATCTATCTGGCTGTGTGGGGTGGCTAGGAAGGTTACATGAAGAATGAGGAGGCAGACCAATGAAAACACCCGCACCTGACCCTCACTATAAGAATGTGCCTAATTTTAGGCAGGCAAGTGAAGAACTGACTCTTCTGATGTCCTAGAGGGCAGTGATGGAGTGGTGAATCAGAGATTTGAACCCAGGGGACCTAACCTCATACAACAATGTCTTTATGGCCATCCAATTGCGATGCGATAAAGGAACTGGCTTTTGCACCTCAAAAGCCCTCCTGAGAGTCTCCTGGAGTGCTGTTCACATAGATTCTGGGGCCCCAACTCTCAGGTCCAGGCCTGGGCTGAGGGTCAGAAACTCTACCATTTCTCACAAGCTGCCAGGTGCCAGCCTCAGCACTGCTGGTCCACAGCCTGCCTCTGAACAGCCCTGCGCTCTGGTGTCAGCGGTGACACTGCCCCACTGCCCATGCTGCGCTACCGTAAAAAATCAAGTAAGAGAACCAAGAGCAAAAAGCGTAATTCTTTTTTCTCTGAATGTGGCAGGAAATCATTGCACAAAGAATGAATGCAAAAAAAATGTGAACTTCTGCTAGAACATATAAATATGTATGTTTATGTATCATATGTTTTAAATGTCTTTTTTATTTTACAAAGAAAATCAGTTTCAATTTAATAAAATCGTATGCAATTTTTAATTAAATAAAAAAAGGAAACAGAGCTCTGTAAGAGGAAAAGGCAGGTTATTATTGTTATTAATATTGATATTATCTTACTGGTCTGGTTCACCTAAGTCACTGTCACCCATCCCCTCCAGGAAGTGGTCCAGAATACCTGCCTGATGAGCTGGAGGTGGAATTAGGAAATTTGGAAATTCCAGGCCATGTCTTTGGGAGCCCTGTTCTCACATTATTATTCTAATAAGAAATGCTAAGTGGCATCAATAGGAAGCCATGTGAACTGTCTGTGAAAAGAACTGCAGAACTTTTTTTTTTTTTACTATTATTGTTGCTTCAGTGTCTAGATATTTCATTGTAATGAGAGAAGTCACAGGCCTGGCTGAGACTTAATCTGGTATTTTGTGGTGTCGTGAGGAATATTTTTCCCTCCTAATCTCTGTTTAAAGTGTAAGTAAGAGTGCCTCTATCCAGCGCCGTGAACAAAACGCACAAAAGGATTCGGAAAGTAATAACAAAGATAAATAACTTGGCAATAAAATTTCAGCTCCAGTAATTTTCCATTTATATTTTCTCACTGAATCATGTAGTCCTGAGCATTGCGCTTTTAGCATCGGAGCTGCATCATGCAAAGTCATTTCACATCTAGAGCTTCCCAGAGAGCCCGGCATCAAACCCCCTGCTCCGTGGACGCAATGCAGTCAGTGAGTTACAGAGTTACACACTTTGCCCCAATAATGGGGCTTCCTGTGCGATTTCCTTGTCTTTCTTAGGTAATCAATCTCAATGTCTCAGGGAGAATGAACTGTCAGTCAGCCCTTTTCTGCAAATGGGACTTTAGATGCAATTACTTAGGCCACTTACGTTGGAAGCCAGTGCTGAGTGTGGTTTTTCTGGGTGTAACCGCTACTGTGGTTTGCAGCCAGCAAGTGTGGGCCCTGCTAGCAAAGCCACTGTGTGCTTAGTCCCTCAGTCATGTCTGAGTCTTTGCGACCTCATGGACTGTAAGCCTGCCAGGCTCCTCTGTTCATGGGATTTCCCAGGCAAGAACACAGGAGTATGTAGCCATTTACTTCTCCAGGTGATCTTCCCCACCCACAGATCGAACCCACATCTCCTGCATTGGCAAGGGGATTCTTCACCACTCAGCCACCAGGGAAGCCCTGGAAAGTCTTCACCTTTGTTGTTATTCACTGATGAGTGTGTTTGTTCAGTTAAAATCTCCCCACCCCCACAAGGCCCACGCATGTGACAGCATCTTGAGGCAGGTCTCATCTGCTTTCTCTCTGCATCCTGCCTGGGGTTGGGTGGAGTCCCTCAAAGATCCATGTTCTCGCAGAATCAGAGGATGTGACCTTATTTGGATATACACTGGGGTAAGGTGGCCCTTAGTGCAACGTGATTGGAGTATGAGACAAGGAGAAGAAAGCAGAGATGCGCAGGAGAACTAACACCATGTGAGACAGAGTCAGGGGTGAGAGTGATGCAGAGCGAGCCGAGGAGAGGCACGGCTGGCCAGCCACAGTGGGAAGCTAGACAAGGCCAGGGCTGATGCTTCCCAAGCCTTCAGAGGGAGCAGGGCCCTTCCAATGCCTCAGTTTCAGACTTTGAGTCTGCAGAAACGTGAGACTTAGATCTCTGCTACACATGTCACTCAACTGTTGGGACATTTTCGTGGCAGCTTCAGGAATCTACCGTAGGTCCATCACTGAGCATGGCTGTTGCTAACAGCCATCCTGAGGGCCATATACATTAGTCCATGTCTCTGCCTAACTTGTAGTCTGTGGTCCCCAGGACTTAGAATTCACAAGCCTCAAGTGACTTAATTTGGCTACCCCCAGAGAAGACCAAGGCTCTGAGAGCAGGAAATTCAAGTGATCCCAGCAAACACCATTGGAAGTGGGGAGGTGAGGCAGGGAAGGAAGGAGCCAATATGATGGATGCATGTCAAAGGGCAGGGTGCCTGTGTGGACCAAGGGGGCTCAGTCTCACTGGGGCCTTAGGGGCCAGTGTGGACAGCGTGTCTTGGAGACTCCCAGCCATGCAGGCAAGACTGAAGGCTGACAATGGGGACAGGACCCCAACAGCATCTGTTACAACCCTGGAGAACTCACCTAGAATTGTCATTTTTTATGTACTCAAGTGGGAAACAAATACAATTTCCATCTAATGCCACTTCATAAAAGGACACTTTAACAGCAAAAGGTTGAAAGAGTATAATTTTAGAATAAAGGACAGTCTTCCAATCTTGAGTGTGTACTAAAGTCATTACCATCATCCTTATTTTGTTGCTTGTTGTTGCTTGGAGGGAGGGGTTATTTAAGTAAACTTCCATTCTGGAGAATTTTTATATTTACAGAAAAGTTGCAAAAATAGGGCAGAGTTCCTATATACTCTTCACGCAGCTTCTTGCAATGATGACATCTTATAAACATAACACATTTGTCAAAACTAAAATATTAACCTTAGTTGTTGTGGTTCAGTTGCTCGGTCATGTCCAGCTCTTTGCGACCCCATGGACTGCAGCACGCCAGGCTTCCCTGTCCTTCATTATCTCCCGAAGTTTGCTCAAACTCATGTCCAATGAGTCAATGATGCCATCCGACCATCTCATCCTCTGTTGCCCCCTTCTCCTCATGCCCTCAATCTTTCATAGCATCAGGGTCTTTTCCAATGAGTTGACTCTTTGCATCAGGTGGCCAAAGAATTGATAAAGTACTATTACCTACTTTGTCTTATTTTTTTTTAATATTTCATAACTAAATAACACTAATCCATGAATCAGTGTTTGAGAACCTTTGCACTAATCTAACTTGATTAAGTACAACATAGTATAAGTTTCTCTCTGATAATTTTCTGTCTTACACATAAACATATGCATTGTATACAAGGGATATAAATGCATACATTGTATACAAAAGTATGTGTGGTATACCATGCAGACAAAACAGACACTGAAGGACAGTAATTCATTTTCTGTTAAATTAACAGCTTTAAGATTTAATTTATACAACTCACAGCTTTACCTATTTAAAATATACAATTCAATTATTTTTATATTTACAGGCGTTTCTTGGAGATATTTTAGATTCAGTTACAGAACTAATGATCACAATAAAGCAAGTCACAGGAATTTTTTGGTTTTCCAGTGCTTATAAAAGTAATGTTTACACTATAGTGCAGTCTATTAAATATGTGATAACACTGTATCTTACCCACTCCAGTGCTCTCGCCTGGAGAATCCCAGGGATGGGGGAGCCTGGTGGGCTGCCGTCTATGGGGTCGCACGGAGTCAGACACGACTGAAGCGACTTAGCAGCAGCAGCAGCAACACTGTATCTTAAAAAAAACAATATACAGACCTTAATTTTAAAATAACACTTGGAAAATGACACTAATAGACTTGTTTGAAGCAAAGTTGCCACAAAATTTCTATTAATTTATGTTTCAGCACTTAGAGAATACCTCGCTAGTTATTTTAAATAGATAAATCAAAATTTTGTTAATAAAATATTAGAAATGTAAAAAATAAAAATAAATGCAGTATCAGTGAAGCTTACTAAAGTAAAGCACAATAAAATGAGGCACGCCCATAGACAACTGTGAAACCACCATCATCATCTGATTTTAGGTCACTGTTATCACCCCCAAAAGAAATCACACACTCATCAGCAGTCACTCCCCAGCCCTCCCTCCCCCAGCCCATCATATAAATGGAATCAAACACAATGCAACCTTTTGTGATTGGCTTCTTTCCCTTTGCACCATATTTGGGGACTCATCCATGAGGTAGTGTCTATCAGAGCTCCTTAATACCCTCAAAGTATGGATAGACCATATTTTGTCAATTTACTCTCCAGCTGGTGGACATTTGCTGTTTCCACTTTGGATTTTTCTAAGTGATGTTCCTATGAAAAGTCTATGGGTTAAGTTTTATCAAACATGGAGAGAAAGTCAGCCAGCCGGGAAACTTCATTCCAGGATAAAAGGGCCGCGTGCACAGCCTCCGGGGAAGACTAAAGATTCATAGAGCTGAGAGGAACCTGCCTAAGGCCCATTTGACCAGGCAGAGCGGGGTGTGCTGAGCCTGCCCTGCACTGCTGGCCAGCTCTGTCTAGGATGTTCCCATTGAATCCCCTCCACAATCCTGCAACAAGGCCCTCACGCTACAGATGGGAGACAGAGGTTGCCCAAGGTCACAGGCAAGGAGAGGCTCCACCAGAAACCCCCTAAACTCAAGCCTTCTTAGCTGCAGAGACTGCATTCTCAGGACTTCCCTAGTGGTCCAGTGGCTAAGGCTCCACAGTCCAATGCAGGGGGCCTGGGGTTGATCCCTGGACCAGGGAACTAGATCCCACATGCCACAATTAAGAGTTTGAATGCTAGAATGGAAGACCCTGTGTGCCACAACTAAAACCCAGTGCAGCCAAATAATTTTTTAGTAAAAAGAAGACTACATTCTCACTGGGAACATCTGTGGAGATTCTGGGGGAATCACAGGGTAGGGAAAGGCAGACCCCAGTGGGCCCAGTGACGTGTGCAATGTTTGTTTCTTGCTGACCACCCTTTGCAGGACCGTCCGCCCAGCTGCTCCCTCCCCCAACAACCAGCCTTCTTGTAGCCAGAAGACCCTGGTACCAGCTGTTGAATCACTTGTCACCAAATCCCCACCAACTCTTTTTTGTGTGTGTGCTAACACTTGAAATACATTTACTAATTAAGACAACCAACACTTTTATTTGCATTTATTTTTTGCTGCATTTATTCCCGGGCCATAAGTTTTTGTTTCTTCAGTTTCTTCTGGGATATCTTTTTCTTCTGTGCAACCTCCTCTTCTGGTTTAGGAACAATCTGTTCTTTTTCAGTAAGGATCATCTCAATATGGAAGGGGGAGCTCATGTAGGGGCTGATCCGACCAGGAGCTCTGTAAGTCCTGTGCCGCGCCTTGGGGGCTTTGTTCACTTGGATGTGCTCAATGACCAGAGAATCTACATCTGAGCCCTTAAGTTCAGCACTACCCTCTGCATTTTTGAGCATGTGTAGTAAAAATTCAGCACTCATTTTGGGCCACCGACCCTGAGTCCAGCCCCACTGTTTGGCCTGTGCACACCTACCAGCTCCACCGTTTTAACCACTGAATGGCACACACTGCTTCTTTAAAGTGACATCCTTCAGATACTTGGTGGCTTTTTGGATATGCATACCCTTTATGGCCTGGGCAGTTTCATGAGTGTTCTTAAAGTGAACACGAAGATTTGAACCTCTTGATTTGCATGATTTTGTGGGGTTTTCTGGGTCAAGTGAATAGCACACCATTTTTAGGGGTCACCTCAGGCCGCTTACCGGAAAAGCCCCACCAACTCTTAAACACGGCCTTCCTAGCTAAGGTTTTACTTCTCCAGAAGACAGTCTCCCTTAACCAAATCTCACTAATAAACGCTGAGAAGTACATCTTAACAAAGGCCTTGCCAAGAGATGCCTCTGCAGGAGCACATATGTTAAAAAGTCCCACCCACCCCAAACAAAAAGGGTTTTTCTCAGCAGGGCAAAATACCCTGCTGTCTGCACAGCAGGTCCACTGATTACCACCCGGAAGGAGGCTGCATTTAAGCAGGTGCTGTCACTTGGTTCTTCCTTGGAGAAACATGCAGATCTTCCTGGCATATTTAAAATATGCCATTAATTGCTGAACATTGTCTTGATTTGGAAAGAAAAAAAAAAATAGGAGCACATAATTGGAGACTCCCTTTTACCCTGAAGATGCCCCAGGAAATACGGGAGGAAACCAATGGAGTGTGACTGTTGTCACCAGAGCTGACTGGTGACAGCAGATGTGAGCACCAAGCAGAAAGCTGCAGTCTTGGAAGGAGCACTCTCAGCACAGATGTTGCCAGGGCTCAGGGCACACCCCAGGGCTCAGGGCACACCCCGGGGTTGGCACTCAGGGAATCACGTTGTTTTATTGCAGGGCCGGAAAATCCGCTTCTGGGCTGCAGAGCCAAATTGTGGCACCACGATGGCTCTGCTCAGCAGGCCACATGGGCATCCCCTCTGCCTGGCAGCTGTAGCACAAAAGCACATCTTTGTAAGTCAAGCTCTCAGACCAAGTGTCCCCTGCATGGGCGAAGTCAAGAGGCTTACTTACTCATGGCTCCCCCTCTGTGGCTTCATGGTTCATGTTCAAATTTACCTAGGCTTGTTCCCCACATCACTGCCCAACAGACAAGAGAGTCTGCCAGGACCTCCCCAGTTGTGGGTCATAGAGTGAGAGGAGCAGGCTACCTTGCCTCTGTGGCAGGTTCAAAGGACAAGGATGGGGCCCTGCAGGTACTCTCAACTGCAGCTCATCTTAGGCACCACAGAGACACAGCATACCTTGTGGCTTTCTTTCTTCTTCTTCTTTTTTTAAACCAGCCTTCAACTGAATTGTGCCCATTTAAGTTACAACTGGGCTTCCCTGATGGCTCAGACAGGACACAATCTACCTGCAATGCAGAAGACTTCCTGACTGGGTCAGGAAGATCACTGGAAAAGGAAATGGCCACCCATTCCAGTATGCTTGCCTGAAAAACCCCATGGACAGAGGAGCCTGGTGGGCTATACAGTCCATGGGCTTGCAAAGAGCTGGACACAATTGAGCATACACAAGCCCACACATGGAATTAATTACACATAAAAATCTGTATGCAGGTCAGGAAGCAACAGTTAGAAGTGGACATGAACAGACTGGTTCCAAATAGGAAAAGGAGTACGTCCAGGCTGTATATTGTCACCCTGCTTATTTAACTTACATGCAGAGTACATCTTAAGAAACTCTGGGCTGGAGGAATCACAAGCTGGAATGAAGTTTGCCAGAAGAAATATCAATAACCTCAGATATGCAGATGAACCACCCTTTTGGCAGAAAGTGAAGAAGAACTAAAGAGCCTCTTGATAAGAGTGAAACAGGAGAGTGAAAAAGTTGGCCTAAAGCTCAACATTCAGAAAACGAAGATCATGGCATCCAGTCCCATCACTTCATGGCAAATAGGTGGGGAAACAGTGGAAACAGTGTCAGACTTTGTTTTTCTGGGCTCCAAAATCACTGCAGATGGTGATTGCAGCCATGAAATTAAAAGATGCTTACTCCTTGGAAGGAAAGTTATGACCAACCTAGACAGCATATTAAAAAGCAGAGACATTACTTTGCCAACAAAGGTCCATCTAGTCAAGGCTATGGTTTTTCCTGTGGTCATGTATGGATGTGAGAGTTGGACTATAAAGAAAGCTGAGCACA